>NW_005842245.1:1805175-1816975 GCF_000455745.1 Alligator sinensis
GCTGGGATTGGAAACTAAGAGTCTAGGCAGTCACAGGATTATGAATGACAGACTTAATACCTGCTAGGGCACCAGTTTCACCAAAAAAAAAATTGTCATGTTTACAATTAAATTGATATGTTATTTCTTGAATTCACCTAGTTTAGTTCTGTCTTAAAATTTGTCTTTTTTAGATGTAAATAACCATTCTGTAATGCCCCTACCCAATGCTAGTTCCATTAGCAATATGAGAATTACAATAACTTGTCTGTGGTGAGAGAAAATACAGAGCACAACTATTAGAACCAAGTAATCTTATTATAGTTCTTTAAAAGTAAGCCACCATTAAATGATTTTTTGAGAAATGTCTGATGTCTTTTAGTCTGCTGTAAAATGTAGGCTAAATCTCTCTTATTTTACACCAAGAAATATTTAGGGGAAAAGTAGTTAAGGAGATGGTTGTGTCAGTTAATGTTAGCAGGTCGTCAAAAATGTCATTAACCATTTTTATATGCCTAGCTATCTGATACTGGTACTTATACCTGTGTGGCCACAAGTTCCAGTGGGGAGACATCTTGGAGTGCTGTGTTAGAGGTGACAGGTAAGTCACATATTGAGCTTGTTTGGCACTTGGCACAATATGAAAGTGCTCACTGTCTTACAGCATTGTGAGTCAACAAGAAAAATCACTGTGTTAAAAGGTTCTAAGATTGAGACTTCTAGGCTGCATCCAGATGAGCATGGCCATTTGGTTACCCAGGGACAAATAGCAGCAGTGCACCTTGCACCACCACTACTTCTTCCTGGGGAACTCCTGTGCCATGCACATTTTAGTGTGCGGCAGGTTACCCCAGGTCGGGTAGGAGAGGCAGGGGCCAGCACTGTGCTGGCCAGAGCATGGGTCCAGGTGGCCCAGCTTCACTTTTGAGTGGTGCTATCTCTTAACATACTATCTCTTAATATACTTTTCATCCTATCACTTTCTTTGGCATCACAGCAACCAAAAATGCATGCCTCAAATGGTAGCACTAAATTCACGTATATTAACTCAAGATATATGTTGAGTCACTGCAATATGGATTGGTACCGTTGTGTTGACTAAATTGAATATACTTTTGTTGTATCTTTATTCTCTCTTTTATTTTAACAAAAATTACACAATCAAGGGGGGAAGAATTCAATATTTTATATTTCTCCCTTTCAGAGTCTGGAGGAGCAACAGTCAGTAAAAATTATGATATAAATGACCTTCCTGGACCACCATCCAAACCTCAGGTCACAGATGTTACCAAGAACAGTGTCACTTTGTCCTGGCAGCCAGGCACCCCTGGAAGCCTAGCAGCTAGTGCATATATCATTGAGGCTTTTAGGTATGTGAATTATTCCACTTCTAATCTCTTTCTTTTCTAACTTTGTTTAAACCCTAGTGTCTCCTGATATGGAAATACATTTATGGACATCTGCAAATTCAGTGAACTCATTAAAGACTTTATCTTTGATGGCAAGAAATACATTTTTAATCTTCATGATTTTTTTTTTTCTTATTAGCCACCCATTTCCAAGTAAAAAGGTTAGACAAGTGCTTGACTATTTCTTTAGGTCAGTAGTAGGTTAGCTGGGCTATGTGTTCACTCATCCTTTTTTCTTAATCCTGATCATTACTAAGCATTTCCAGGGAGAATGGTGATATTCAAGTTAGATAATGTAATAGGAAATTGTTTAATTGGGGTTGTGCAAACCAGAAAAAAATAATTAAGATTCCCTAAGCCTTGCACATTTAATGTAAGCCTTGGTCTTCAAAAAGCAGAAACTGAACAGAATACAAATATTTTAATTTCCTGTATATTAATGCTATGGAAAATGAAATATAGCATTCAGAAAGCAGACATCGGATCACTGAGAGATCAGTCCATGTTCTGTAGTTCCTAGGATTGCAATGCTCATCCTCATGGAGAAGTAAGCCGGATTCAGAAGGTTATTTAAGCGTAAGCCCAATTTTATCCATGTATCAATGGGCTGCTTATTTGCTTAAAGTTACGCACATGCTTGAGCAATTTTTTAATCAAAGTACATCATTTTCTTCAAAGTAATGAATATGTAAGGTGACCTAATTTTCTTTTTAATTAGTACATTTTAGAATTTAGAAGTAAATCAAAATGTAGAAAAGCTAAGAAAGTCCAAATGCTGACTACTCTTCCTGTATATATGCATAGGAGTCATTTCTAAACCTAAATGAAAAATAATTCTATAACTTCCAATGTGCTTATTTTCTAACATTCTGATTGTTTATACAAAATAATTTAAACAAAATAGTGGCTACCTTTCCATCATTTTTCCATTTGGTTTGATTAAAGACTTTGTAATGAATAATAGAAGATGGACAGCTATGGATTCAAATTCTCTCTTTAACCTTAGTAAAGGTTCCCATTTGACCTTGGATAAACTACGGTGACATCCCATCAATGACTCTAACAAAAGCTGTATATTTATATTAAGAGCTATTTTAGCAATCATACGAGGTATCTACAGCTGCAAAGAGTTGTATTCTCTGTATAGAGCAGTCAGATCAAAAGCTTAACTACAGGAAAAACATTCATACATTTTTCTTCTTTTACAGATGTATTTTAGAAAGGCTCTTTCGTAATTTTGAATATGGATTTTCTTTCAGGAGGACAATTTATTGGTATAATTTACTCTGTAGTATAGAAAATTATTCTTTTAACAGGTTTATTCTTTTCAGAGGTTTATGTTCAAGAGGTTCCCATTTATCATTCAAATTTACCTTTTTCTTTTTCCCACGTCTGTTCCTTTTGCAGGTATTTATTTAGTGCAATATAATGTATTAGCAATGGCTTTCACTTCTGCTGGTTTGAAATATTTTTGATGGCACTATTGTTTTGCTTTATACTGTGACCTACATATCCTGATGAACTAATTGAAAACAGCAGAATTGTTTCTTTCACTGAGTTTAATAATTTTTCGAGTAGATATCCTTACCATGAGATTAATACCCAAATCAATTTTATAATGCTCTTTCCTTTTGCTTTAATCTGTAGTCTATAACTGTGTTTTTATTGCAGCCAATCTGTGAGCAATAGCTGGCAAACAGTGGCTAATCATGTAAAGACAACACTCTACACTGTCAGAGGACTCCGGCCCAATACGATTTATTTGTTTATGGTGAGAGCTATCAACCCTCAAGGTCTGAGCGATCCCAGCCCTATGTCAGATCCTGTCCGCACACAAGGTAATGACAGCTGCTAATGATGGCATGTTCCTCACTTGTTTCTTGGAATTCTGCTGTGTTCACTTTATAACAAAAAAAATAAGGAAAAACGCTGAAAAACAGTTCCGTTTGCGTGGTTTGTTTTGCTGGCTTTGCACCATTCTGGCCCAAGCACAACTAGCAGAGGAGAAAGGGACTCTCTTGATTAAGGTACCAGCTCAAGCCTTTGAGATACCAAAGTTCAGTTCCTTGTTACACCACGGGCCCTTTAGATGACTAGACACAAGTCAGGGCCAGATTCTTAATAGTGGCTTGGTGTCTCATCACTATTAAAATTAGCCACCTAAGCTCTTTTGAAAGGCCTACAAATACCTATCTCCATCCCTAGGACTCTAAATACCTTTAAAATCTGACCTTTAGGACTTATCTGTGCACTCTCCATGCCACACCAAGAAAAGGTGTAGTGTAACTGCCTTATGGTGACCCTGAATTCAAACTTTAGTATCATCTTAGGCTGTTGGACTTTAGGCTGTCCCCTCAGTGCATGCTCAGGAATACTATAAGCACATATACCACTTCATGTCAAGGGTTTGGCATGCGTAGAAACAGAACACATGGCCAAGGTGTAGATGACAGTGTAGATGAGCCCCTAATTTCTCTGTGCTTCCATATGTAAAAGGAGAATAATAGTGCTTCTGGCCTTCAAGTACATTTGTAACAATAAGTGCATTAAAGATCACTAAACACATGGGTACCATATATGTACAAACCCATGTTTACAACTATTTTCATGAAAAGGGTGGCACAAATTTGTTAGAGTATTAAAGTGCCTTAATATTTGAATAGGTATACATCTTAATGTTTATAGATGCTGAGAATTATATAATAAGAGGGAAAAAAGGATGTGTATTTATTAATTGATAGATTTATATGCTCTGTACATTCATCCACTGGTGCTAAACTAAAATGGGTGGCAGAAAGGAGCCCTCATTTTTGGGATAGCTAATGCAATCAAATAAGGTCCACTTATTTATTATTTTCAGTTATCTAGAGCTATGAGTTTGAAATGATATCATAGCTAAATGTTTGTGCTTTTGTATCCTGCTTGCTCCCCTTGTAGACATGTCTAATGATGAGTAAACCCCTCTGCAAAGCATAGAGGTGGCATGGCTCTGTTACCACATTGTCCAGGTTTTGCACGCCAAAGTATGAATCTCCACTTAACGCAGTGGAGCACAGTAATGAACTGGGATTGTAATAAGACTTGTTCCATAGCAGAGAAAATCCAAAATAATAGTTTTCTTCACAGTTCATCTAGGGCCCTATCTTCCTTTCTCTGGTATGTATGCACAATGGGCAAGGAGTTTGTAGGTAGCCTCTATCCCGGCATATCCTGTGTAATGGCCACTTAAGGTAGTAGTCGCTGTCCCGAAAAAGCAGGGCTAGGTGGAAACAGAACAGAGGCTTGACTCTTAAAGCACTGTCACAAATTCTTCTTTCCAGCCCCTTTTGCAAAATGGAGATCAGTGGCAGAGCTGAATGCCTCCCATTACACCAGCCCGTGTTCTGGAGTTAGTACTGTGATTTAGATCTGAACAAGAATGTTCTTTTTCTGCATCTGGAGGCCAGGGTGCTGCTGTTGCTTCTTCTTCCTTTTTTTTTTTTTGTCTGGCATACTGATCAGAGATGTAATTTTAATAGAAATAGGTTTTTTTTCCCCTTTAGCTCAAACATGTGTTATAGTTTCTATTTCCACAAGCTGTTCACCAGCCACACACATTGCAACATGTAGAATATTTATAGCCCCTTTGGTACTCTACAGTTTAATAGAATTAAATCATAAAATCAGTTTCGAATTAGCATAATGTTTTGATTTCATTTTTAATATTGCTTGAATTAAACTCAGGGTCCTGCTACACATTCAAATTAAAGCTGGACAGAAACCAGCTATAGAGTTGTTGCACATTTTAAGCACTAATTTTATATCTGGTTGGCTCTTTTTATCACTGGATATTTATTTTTATCATGTGATGATGACTTTGCATGTGTAGCTGGTCTTACTTTGCATGCGTGGTCTTCACAATTAATCAATTCATTGCATAATATATGTAACATGTAGAGGGGCCTCAGACTCGCAAATGAAGCAGGCATGTAATAAAATTCTTATTCAGACTAACCACTGCAAAGAAAAGAAGCAACTAAAGCAGTGATATCCAATATAATTTGCAGCACTTATGCAGGATACCCTTTATAGTTTAACAATTGGCTTCATGATATTAAATAAAAATATGGTAAATAACCATCAGCAGAACATTGATGGCTTGCAAATCATTACAACAAGCAAGAATTCCTTAAGCCATTAAGGACAGTACACTTCATTATCAGGATTATTAACAGAGCAAACTGTATGTTCATAAACACAGTTAAAGAAACATTGTTTAAATAATGTACTGAAATATAAATGTTTACCAGTTTCTAAGATTAAGTACATTATAATATCTAAATACATGGTTCTTGCTAGCATGTTGACCACTCAAAAATGTAGATACTGATTAAAATGGAACCATTTTAATCATGATGTTGTGATTGTCCTTCTGTCAGAGCAGATCTGGTTTAAAGTGCACACTCTTTTTCAGGCCACCCAGCTCTGGTGTCACGTTATTCAGGGTGGCTTGGATATTGTGTGATCTGTATCTGGGATTACCATGGTCTGACTGAACTTATCTAGGGCCAGCATCACATTTTTTAATGACTCCATCACATTTTTTTACATTAAAACACGACATCGGCCATATAGGAGTCCAATATATATAATGTGCGTGAGTACACGTGTGTGCATACTAAGTTTCAGTTTCAGTGGCTCTCCTGTTTCCTATGCCATCTTTCCGTAGCACAAAATCCCTCTTGCAAATTCCTTAAAATTCCCAAATGTCTCTTTAGCTACAAAGCAGCTAAGGAGTGTGGAAAGACAGCCTGTACTAGTTATGAGGTCTCCTCCTGTGAGTAAGTTCCACTAAACTAAACGTTGTGTGCTCATATGATGTGAGCTGTGAATGCCTCTTAAGGTTTTCACAACAATAAATCTCTAGTAGATCTTGGTTGCATGGCATGGGCGAGTTCAGAGATCTTGAGTCAAAGTGTTCAAAGTTAAGATCACTCTATAAACTTCCATTTAAAAGTTGGGCGGCTACCCCTTAAAAGGAAAAGCAATGGGAAGTTTAAAAAGGCTCCCAAGAAGGTGGTGAAGGGAAGAGATGCAAGAATATGTACTCTGCTATGAACAAATAACTGTGAATTGCTTAGCTGAGTCCCCCATCCTGAGGTGAGGAAGTCCAGGCCGTTTGGTTGAGAGGGATGTGTGGAGTGTAGCTTCTTTACATTTGAATAGTTCTGTTATGTTTTGACAATAAAACCCAATTGGTGAGGCTATAGAAATGACTCAAGAGTGGCTACCACTCCTGTTCCGTGCTGGAGAAACTGAAGCTTGGATTTCAGTGTGTTAAGGAAGCATTAGGATTGCACTGCTAAGCACCTTAGAGTCTGAAAATGACCAAGATCAGATTGCCCACATAATCTTACTCTCCTCCTTTGAGCCTTTAAGATACAGGTTATATGGCATTACAGATAAAACTGAAGAATGTCATATAATGTTTTCCTAAAGACTGAAGGAATTCAGCACCTTATATATTTTTTTATAAATTTTCTGTTCCGTGTATATCAGACAGCATGTTAAGTAAGATTATGTGAAAAGTCCCTCCACACACATAGTTTCAGAAGAACTGTAATAATATGCAATGGTGTGGTTTGGTTTTCAAAAAACTGTGGTTGTATGAGTTTGGAATGTCTGCTTTATGCCATACTTGTGAGCTGAGCAGAAGTATATTCAGCATAGCTCGCATATTTTACACAAATAAAATATATTAAAATATTCTAGACAGTATTATTTATTGATACTGTTTCTTATTATCTTCCCTCTGTAAAGCCAGATATTCTTAGTGCCATAAGCACCACAGGATAATGACCAGTGGCTAAGGAAAATTATAACTAATGTAATTTTAGAAACTTCTTTAAAGCAACCTAAAATATGTTTTCTGTGGCTCACAATGATGGGACTTTAAGAGTCAGTGTCTTGGGATCTCCCTGGGCTAGATGCAACAGTTTTCCAACTGAGAAACTCCTTTTCCCAGTAAAATAAAACTCTCATCTCTAACCTTGAAGGGTTGTACCTTAAAACAACTCATGAGAGCCATGGGACTCTTCAGCCTAGAAAAGTGCAGGCTCAGGGGTGATCTGGTGGCCACCTATACGTTTATCATGGGTGCTCACCAGGATCTGGGGGAATGTATGTTCAGCAGAGTACCCCAAGGGATGACAAGGTCGAACAGTCACAAATTCCTCCATGACCATTTCAGGCTGGACATACAGAAGAACTTCTTCTTTACTGTCCGAACCCCCAAGGTTTGGAATAGACTGCCGCTGGAGGTGGTTCAAGCACCTACTTTGAATGCCTTCAAGGTACATTTGAATGTTTATCTTGGTGGGATCCTATGATCCCTGCTGACTTCCTGCCCGTGGGGCAGGGGCCTGGACTTGATGATCCTCCGGGGTCCCTTCCAGCCCTAATGTCTATGAATCTATGAAATTTAACTACTGACTCAGAATTTACTGATGTCTGTTCTACATTACATCTCAGATAAATGTAACTTTTTGGGAAAGGAAGTACATATATTAGGAGGACATATTTCTTCTCTTTCAGATTGCTTTTGAAACAAATAGCAGCTCTCTGAGGCTGCTAACAGTCTGTAGCCTTTAGGAGAAGTAGGCAGAATGTACGCTGGGCAGCTAAAATTGTATGCACAATGCAGTTAATCATAGGGGCTCATCCCCACGTTCAGAGGCATGTATTTCCAGGGCCAGAGAAAGCAGTGGCATACATTTGTGCTGTTGCTTTGTACCCCAGGGCACACCCCTGCATGTGCACTCCAGCACACCAAATTGGTCCAGATAGGGTAGGGGAGGCTGGGGCCAGTACCTGTGCTGGCCTCAGTAGCATTACTTGTGATTCTGGGGGCTCCTGGAGTAGCAGCAATGCTGACCTGGCTGCATGGAGCCTGGCCAGCAGCCAGAGTGTGGCTCGACGTCCAGGCTCCATTTTTGATGGCGCACGCCGCTGCTGCATGTCACCCTGCTTTTTGTGGTGTTTTGTTGGGGTTTTTTTAATACCAAGGCATTGTGCTATCAAATTTTGGCACCATGCTGCAAATTGGCAGTGCAGCACACAGTTTCACAGTCACCATGTGCAGTTTGCAGTGCCCCAAACAGGTTTGAGGTGCCACAGACCACATGTACGTGCTCATCTGGATGTGCCCAGGGAGTTTATCTGCATTAAATTCACATAAACATGTATATGTTTATATACATATACATGCATGTGTGTGTATACAACGATAAACACAATACCTCAGGTACAATGTTTAATCTATAGGTCATTTTAATAGGGATCTTTTATTGTTTAGTTTATGGGATCTCTCCATTTAAAATAAATATGAGTATATTCTGTATGCTATAAACATACCTAATCCACATGTAATGTGTATATTTTTCCCCAAAGGTTATATAATCATAACACATTGTTAGTTCTATAGTACACATAGATAATATCATCTAAGATTTAATCATGGGTACCTATGGGAATTATTTTATATTAAGTCTAAAAGTGGTTTGTGCAAAGCAGTATAAATTACCATTCAATAAACAGGTGTGAGTTGCTCTCTTACAGCTTTATCTTGTTATTTCTCTTCTGTCTTTCTCTCAGTCCCTTTCAATAGGCATAATTTGCTAGGTACACTACTTTTGTACTGTTGCTAACTTCTCTGTATTTGGATTATACTCCCTTTGGGAAGCCCACACAGCCATCCCATGCATTTCAAAGTCAGTAGAGAGCCTGTGTGAATATTGCTGCTTTGGTGAATCAAAGCCCATAATATTGCTTGAAATCTGAAGCTAAAATCTGGATTATCCAAACCAGATAGTTGTCAAAATCCTGAGGACTGAAGCTTTTGAGGCAAGCTTTGAACTTTTTTTTTCTTTAAGAGCATTATCATCTGTGTGCATAATACTTGTTTCCTATTTAGAGAACAAAGGGGTGCATACTATCCTTCCATAGATAAACCCATCAGAAGGTAAACTGGGTCCCATTGTTTGAGTCTTTTCTTCATAAAGAGAGCACTTTGAGCCAGCCCAAGGGATGGGGGCATGGATGGGTGTGGTGTGTAAAATAAGTAGATTTCAATGGATTGTCTGGGAAATGCGAGCAGAAGTCACGTGTGCTCAGGAACAGTTATGTGCTTTGTAGCAGGCTCCAGGACCTCTTCCTGATATGTGACAATGGCTTTTATGAAGTCACAAAATCTGAACCTCATGTCTGGGCCCCAGATCCTTCCCTTCAAGAGGTATTACTGATGGTTTCCATTAGCAATGAATGCAAAGTTTCTAGTTTGCAGGTGGAACTTTTGCCACATTTATTGGTCCCCCTCTAACTCTTGGTCTGGAATGGGACCTCCAGATCACTAGAGCCCTAGTGCCAAAGGTCCCAGGGAAGGCTCCTCAGTTCTTCCCCAGGACAGATTAGAACTGTTTGCTGTGGGGGTAAGGCTACTCCTTCCACAGGCTCAGAAGAGGGAGGTGTGCTATGTAATGGAGGAGAGCATATCCTCAAAGAGTTGGGGATGTGAAATTTCAAAAACATTCAGCTGCACTAATGTTTCTCCCAGTGCTGCATATTACAGGAGAATTTTATATCCTGCTTGATATGAAGACAGACAGCTATCTTTCTCTGCACATCCATTCCTTAATAGACTACACTGTTCGGTCAGAGACTTCTTTCCCTATCATCAGAGATCTATGCAGGGGGGATGCAGCAAAGACTAGGTGAGCTGGGTGGAAATGTGAGTAGGATGGGACATGAGTGGGAAGACCTGAGACAAAGCCAGAGGAATTCACTTGTGCTCTGCCGACCTTCTCCAACAAAAGTAATAGAGCTTCAGTCTGCATAGCCCTGCTGAGGGCTGTTGTGGTCAGGGAGCCAGGCCAAAAGCAATGTAAATGAATGGAGTCTCCACACACCGATTGCCTTGGCCTTCCACTGAGCCCCTAGAATCCATCAGGCTTAATATAAAAAGGGGAACTTCCCCCCCTACTTTGAAGGAATGGTTTGGCAGAATCTTCAAAAAAAATTCTTGGGAAACTTTTCTTCCTTGGCTCTTTATAAGTTAGGAAAGAATTTGGCCTTGTAATTTTATTTCATTTTCATATTAGCGCTCCAAGGAAATGTTTCATATTGCATGTAGAACAGGGCTATCCAACTGGTGGCCCAAAGGCTGAATCCAGAAGAGTTACCATGTGGGAGGGACTGGAGTGCCCGAGCTGCACAAGCAGGAAAAGCAAAGAAGGGAACCAGGCTCCCTCCACTGCATGCTGGTGGATGGTGCATGCTCCCAGGAGAGGGAAGGGGTATTGTATCCACCACAGTGGCTAGGGTTGGATGGAGCCAAGCTGATGTGCTGTGGGGAGTGGAGGGGAGTGAACTGCTTAATTAGTGAGCATGTCTTGCAGGGACAGAGCTGGGCTGCCAAGCTTCCCCCCTTTTCCCAGCTGTGGACATTGCGTGTGCAGCACCCTACCCTTGGCTATGTGGGTTGTGTGATGGGATCCAGGACCCACCTGCCTGTACTGTGGGGGTGTGGGTGTGCTTCCTGCATGGCATGCACAGCTGGGAGGGTGAGGATCCAAGCTGCCCACACTCTGGATGCAGTGTGCAATGGTTGGGTGCCTCATGGTGAGGCACCCAACCTGGTGAGGGGGCTGCGGGTGCTTGACCCCCTGGGCGACAGTGACCACTGCCTGCTGGAATTCACCATTCAGCGCAAGGTGGCAAAGGCAAGCAGTCAGGCTGTGGCCCTAGATTTTAGGAGGGCGAACTTCAATGAGCTAAGGAGGATAGTTGGAGAAGCGCTGAAGTCTCAGAGGGGAGGAAAGCCGGGTATTCAAGGGGAGTGGTCGCTCCTTAAGGAGACGATCCTCCAAGCCCAAAAGAAGGTAGTCCCGATGAGGATCAAAGGGGGCAGGAGAGCATACAAGCCTCCATGACTCACCAAAAACATCCGGGAATGTCTCCTTGCTAAAAAGGAGGCTTACTCCCAATGGAAAGGAGGGGTCATCACCAAGGAGGACTATTCGGCAATTGCTCTGGGGTGTAGGGGGGTAGTTAGGAAGGCCAAGGCAGAGATGGAACTGGGACTAGCTTCCCGGATTAAGGACAACAAGAAGTCCTTTTTTAAATACATAGGGAGTAAAAAGAAGGCCCCGGGTAATGTGGGGCCCTTGCAGGACGCGACGGGGAATCTGGTTGTCACACCAGATGACAAAGCCAACATATTTAATGATTTCTTTGCCTCTGTCTTCCTCAGTAAGGACCAGAACTGCCACCTCCCTGCTAGGACCCCATCGGGCCCCGAGGGAGGCACACCTGAGCCCAAGTGAAGTGAGAATCTAGTTAGGGAGCTGCTGGAGGGGCTGGACATTTTTAAGTCAGCC
>NW_005842245.1:1818267-1828100 GCF_000455745.1 Alligator sinensis
GTTCTTTTCACCCCAGTACTTTTTCCTGCCAGGGCAGGGGGTCGGACTAGATGATCTGCCCAGGTCCGTTCCGACCCTAGAAACTGAAACTATGAAACTATGTAGCACACATGCTTCAGCCAGGAGAGGTGAAGATCAGGTTTGCCTGCATTATGTGAGCAGTAGTAGAGGGGGTTGCACTGTGTAGCCCATGGGGTGGAGGAAGGGAGCCAGGGGGGCACCCGCCAGCATGCCGTGCAGCCTCTTGGTCTGTGGTCCATGTCGTTTGCAGCCCCTGGATGCCCAGAGGTCTGACAGCCCTGATGTAGGGAAGTAAACTTAAAGAACAATTTGCATAGGAAAATGCTGTTATAGTATGACTTGCTGATTTTTTTTGACCCTCTTGCTCTCAAGATGTCAGGCTGAAGAAGAGTGGAAATACTAATGCAAATTTGGAAAAGAATAATGAGTAAATTACATGCTCTTGGTGAAAATAAGGGCATATTGTTGCTTATGTTTTAAAAACTAACTGGGCTCAGGGACTCCTGCAGGCACATTGAAGCATCAAGGCTATTATCTGAATATTTTAAAGCATGTGAATATAGTATCTTGCCAATCACTTCTTAGCTGCTAGAAAATGTTTGCATCTAGTCCAAGTAGTCACTAAAACTTTTTATTATTTCCCAATTCGTAAAAAGCGTGGTGGATGTTCACAGCAGAATGTTTACATCATACTCTTTAGAGTATTTCAACCTTATCTACTGTATTGTTCTGAAATCCGTATCACAAAAAGTATTTAAACAGGGTCATTAAACTCTTCAGTCATGCCAATTAATGATATACGAGAGTCTTATTAAAGTAATCCTTTTATGCATATTCTTTGCCTCGCAGATATCAGCCCACCAGCGCAAGGAGTGGATCATAGGCAGGTTCAGAAAGAGCTGGGAGATGTCATTGTCCGACTACATAATCCTGTTGTGCTGACACCCACTACAGTGCAAGTCACCTGGACAGTAAGGCTTTTATAATAACTTCCTTACTGACAGCTTTAATCTTGTTTACTTGTCCGTATAATTCTTTTTCTCCCCTGAAAAACTCTAGTCCTGACCTTAGTCCATGTGGCCAGATAAGTTAACAGTGTGCAGACAATGAAAAATGTGCTAATGGTATATACACTATGTCTCTCTCTCTCTCTCTCTCTCTCTCTCTCTCTCTCTCTCTCTCTCTCAAACTCATTCAGGCTCAGAAGCTTCAGTGTGTAGCAGAAAGCAAGTTAACTGACTGGTAAAGAAGATGTTTTAGCAGTATGTGTCCCATATAGCCCATATAGTATAAAACAAGATCGATCCATACACTACTCTTAAGGAGTGAGCTCAATATAATAATCAAAGTTAAGATAAGAATTAAAGATAAATGATGTGTTATTCATCACTCACCACTTCAGTCCATGGGGAGCTTCTACAATATCTCATTACCTGATGACCCTTACACAATCTTCCTAGAGGGTAGATGTGGGAAGGACAGGGGTTCATTTTGATGAAGCATGGTTAGTTATGTAGTGGTATTTGGTTTTATAGCATGAACCTTGGCTTTGTTCAGTGGACATCCCTATATTAAACAAAGCCCACATCTTTTTGGCATTGTCTGCAGCATTTTTATTTGAGAGGTCAAATTATTGGGCTTATGCTCCTGAGAACTAAGTTTATAGTATGTGGCTTTCAAAATGCTACATACAGTATTTGTTTCCTGGAGCTTCAGTGAAAGGATTTGTAACCATAGAAGCAAAGAGTTCTTAGGGCATTACACACCACAAATGAGTGCTTTATTCTTCAGGCGTTCCCTTCCCTGTGGAGGGACAAACCAGAGATGGAGATGGAACTAAGTAGCATAGTAGCACACAGTCTTTGAATTATCATTTTATATTGAATGAATTATGCTGTTGGGATATACACAGTACAGAGTAGAACATTTTTGATACATGTATTGTCATTGAAGCATGGGGAAAATATATGTAGGGGACTGTAATATAGAAGAGGAAGTAAAAAAGCAAGGCTTCAGATTTTCCAGAAGCAGCACAAATGGCTCCTGTCACTTCCCTGTTAAGACAGATTACAGTATAGGCATGGGGGGGGGGGGGGGGGGGGGGGGGGGGGGGGGTATGGGGATGGGGGGGGGGGGGTGAGGGGGAGAAGGGTAGGGACAGGCTTGGAATAAAATGGGAATCCAGTGCCCCTGGAAGATCTAATAAACTATTAATTCCCCTGTAACAAGCCCTGCTACTCTGGATTCGCATACGGGAATATATATAACTACACACAAAGTTCCTGATACTTATCTGCATAAGTTTCACAGAACCAGAAATTACAACCAGTATTACAACCAGAATCAAATAGCACAGCCTTCCATAGTGTCACTAGCCTATTGCAAATGGGCCTAATCCTAAGGTTCTATGAGCTTCCAAGTACGGGTGGAGTCTGGTCATGGTTTTCAGCTTTGTCTGTAAGGTATACTGCCAAATTCAGACTTCTTACAGCCCTTGTTTGGTATTTAAGGCCTTGTGTAGACAAAATGAGAGGCGTGTGTGCACAACACTTTAAAGCAGGCTAAATGCTTTTGCACCACATTTGTGGTGTCGGTGTTTGCACACGTTGGCGGCGTATTGCACATTAATTTCATCCGCTGTAGGAAATTCGGCAGCAATATGCACCTAAAATGACTTGGGGTGCAGCAAACTAAAACTCCTTTGAGGAGTTTTAGTTTCCTGCCCCTACAGCCGCAGAGCAAAGCACCGGGCTCCGTGAAGCTCCATGGCTCTGTAGGAAGCCTTGCAGGCAGCCTGACAGCAGCCTGGGAAAGCAGCTCTGCCCAAAAAAAGCAGTGAGTCTGATCTTTTTTCTTGTCCCCTCTGGAGCTTGCCTGCCTGCCTGAGCTGCGCAGGGGTCTGGTGCTTCCCTATGTGGCTACGGTGCCCCCCGAGACAGCCTGAGCTGGGTGCCTGTGGGCGGGTGCTGCCTGGGGGGTGGCCACAGGTGCTGCGGAGGGAAGCACGAGCACCTCCCAGCCCACCTGCAGCCCAGGGACTATTCCGCCCACTGGCAGCTTGGCCTCCCCCGCCATGCTGGAGAGGCAGGTTAGTCAGCGGGGTGTGTGCACGATACGGTGATTTAATGAGCCCTAAATTGAAGCGGTGTTTTTAAAAACCCATCGCTTCAATTTAGGGGCTCTGTTTCATCTACACACACCCTAGGACATAAATCAGCCACCCCAGACTAGCAGTTAAGAGCACTAGAGAGCTTTCAGACCACAAGAGATCTTTAAAAAATTACAAATTAACCAAGATACATGCTTCTTTATTCCAATCTCATCCTCACTATGAGTCTCGGGCCTTTATCCTTCAAAGGGGAGGGCTTTCTCCTGCCTTCTTTCTCTCCAGCTGGTTTTCAATGTGGCAATAAGTCACCCAGTTTTAAACTCAGTCTCTAGCTTCTTATGTGGTTTCTAGCTGAAAAACTCCAGTCCTTTTCCCAGCCAATCTGCCCACCTTTCAATATGGCTGGGTTAAAAGTTCCACTATTCAAAGACTGTATCTCTGAGAAGATCCTTCAAGGAGGAGACAAGCCCTTCTCCATGGCAGGGCAAGGTGGTTGTCTGGAATGCATTTCAAGAGGCTTTCCTGAGCAAACTTAAACATGTGTTCAGTACATGTTCAAAATGGAGATTCTAATACAAATAGGATTCATAGCTGGATCCAGATATAACCCAGTGGGCGTGTGTACATGTGCATCAATGTACTTTAGTTAATGCACATTAAATCTAGTACCTCCACTGTGAGGTAGTAGGAAAATGTGCATTAGCCTGTCATAATGCTCCTTAACTAAAGAGCATGGGATGTCTATACTTGTGCTCCGGGGTGGATGGTGATGAGGGGGTTCTTTAATTAGAGCCTTCTAATTAAAGCGCCAGCAACATCACATGTATTCAGTCAGCATCCTGCGCTTCAAAATGGTGGCGGGGGCACTGTAAATAAAATTCATTTGACAAGTTTTTAGTGACACTTAATGCACATTAGCCTATTTTAATGCACATTAACTAAATAGCATGTTTCTAGTGACACTTTAATGCACATTAAAACAGGCTAATGCACATTAAAGTGCATGTGCAGACACGCCCAGGATGTTCTGCAAGGGGGGAATAAAAATGATATGAATGACCACTCCTCTGAGTTACCCACATTGGACTTGTGTAGAACAGGAAATTATATATTTTTGTAAGGAAAATATGCATTTGTATCATTGCTGATACCAACTGCAAGGTCCCCTGCGGTGAAAAGAAGTGACCTGACAAGCACACTGCAAGCACTAGTGCTATGCCAGCATTGCCCGAGGGAAGAGAGAAACCAAAACAAAAGGGAGCTGTTAATTAGAATGTTTCCAGCAACCAGGACAAATCCAATTAATTAACCCCAGTCTGCAGGATAGCAACCATGCTATCCAGAAAATAAAGCCAACATTATTAATATAACAAAACGACTCAGCTCAGCTAGTATCCAAAAGATCAACATCCCAGAAGAGACTCTTTCTCTTTGCTTTTTGCTATATGAAATGGCCTGGCACATAAGAAGCTCCCTATCTAGCATTCGGACTCCTGGCAGACTGGCATCCATCACTGATGTTCTTTGCATTTTGTTGATTTATTTGAATTATTTTCACAAATAATTGTTCTAAATCAGAGCTCAAAAGTCTAGAAACTGTTCCTCAGTACTCAGCTCTACTTAGCATACTGCATGAACACATGGGCATGCTTTCCTTTTGTATCTCCATCCAAAAAAACACACTTTTAAAAGAAAGTTGTGTGCGCAAAAGCAAGTACTTAGAAAGGAGGAATGCCAGAAATAAGGTCTCCTGTATACTATTAGTTGGCTTCCCCTTGTGGCTATGCATTATATGACAAAGTCCGTAATTACCTGTTCACATATTTTTTTCCCCACAGAACTGCCTCAGTGAGTGGGTATTTATTCATTTTTTTTCAGTGTGTGGCCCCAGGTCTTACTTAACTGATATCACAGAAGACTGAATACAAGATTTTTGTCTCATGGGTTTTTTCTGTGGTGCTTTTACCATAATATTTGTGAAACACCTGGGTATTAATTAATATGTCTTCACAGCCCTCCATGATATTAGAGGTTGGTATTGCCAACCCCATTTTGCCCATAGAGACAGAAGCACAGAAATAGAACTAAAAGCTTCAGTGCTCAGTGTGAAACACCTAGAACCCATTCCATTCTCCCCTCTAGAAGATTTGGCATTTTGCACTGAATGTATTCAAAGCACACCTGGCTGATTTCAGCTGCAGTTCAGGAGTTTTAGTTCCACCTCTCTCATATTGGGTGCATTATGAGGAACATGCAGTAAGTGGCCAACTGTGAAGTTTAGTTTAAGAGCCTTCCCAAGCAATCATAAAGCAACTCTGAGGTGGAGGCAGCGATAGGAGGATCCAGGGAAGCATTCAGTTGCCATAACCATGAGACTGTTCTTTATTCCTGCAACAATCTGTATATTCACTACACACTTCGGCAGCAAATGGAGGGGGGGAAAGGGTCAGGGGGCATGATCCAGATAACCAGCTTTCTGACCTTTGTGTAAATTGCAGCACAGGTTGGTGAGAAGTTTCAGTTCTGTTGAAGCAGCATTTTGTGATAGAAAATGGTTAAAATGAAACTTTTCAACCATCTCTAATAGGGAGCCCTCCTGGTGTTCCATCGCTTCAAGAATGCAGCCCGCTTCCCCTGCTGTGCACTTCCATTCTGCTTTCATTTCCTTTCCCTTTCTTCTCTCCTGCTCCCCAATATTGTTTTCCCTCTTGACCACGAGTCCCCAGAAGCCTTTCAATGATTTATCTTTTCTTTCTCTTGAGCCTTCCCATGAATGTAAGAAAGTTGATTCCTGATAATGATATTAGACAAGTGAATGAGCTACCTGACTCTCTCCCATCTTGCTATCTCTGACTGCTGCTGGCCATCCCACACTGATATATCTCAGTGTTGGGTGTTGATTTTAAAAAGAATGACAGAAATAAGAAATAGTAGAGCAGTCCCTTAAGCAGCTGTACTGTGAAGTATACAGCAGCTCTAGCTGTGTACTACAGAGTAAGCTTTGGAGTAGTTTCCACTGGGTGAGACCATGAACCTTTAGTAGCCTTCATGGATACGCATTAAAGCTTCCAAAAGTTGTGAAAGTCAGTTCTTCCAGGGCACAAACTAAGCAAGTACAGTACCTTGAAAAATCTTGTATATTATTCTGTACAGATGGAGAATTGCTGTGCAGATTTCTGCAGGTAGAATTTTATTCAGGATATTCTAGGAGGGTAATTTACATACAAAAGAGTTATTCTGCAAAATGTCTTTAGACTGCAGCTTAGTGGTCTCATCATCAGACAGCCACAGTGGCAGTGTATTCTAAGTTAAAAATGTCTGTGCCATGATTCTGATAGCTGTATTGTTATAAAAGCAGTCAAATAAGCTCTCCTACCAGTCTACTTATGATATTGTTCCTGTTATGATGTTACCTCTCAGAATGTTAATCTTTTATTCACCCATGTTAGATTATTTCAGATGTAGAGAGAGTAGGAAGTGGAAACATATGATTACCCCAAGTAACAGATAATCATATACATTTCATATATGAGAGAGAGACTTAGGTAAATATTAGGTGTGTATTGGCCTCGAAATTTTTGTCACGCATCAGAAATTGAGTTTTTAATGGCCAAAATCTGTTGGCCTGAACCATATTTCTGGTTTCATTCTACACTGCTATTATAAAACTTTAGTCTGTTACTGGATGTCCACTACTGAGTTAACAGGTGTGGCTAGAAGTGCACATATGCAAATATCTGTATAGTTTTGAATGCAGGTATTGATAATTATCATGATATTTTGTGAATTTTCAACCATTTCCCTTGTGAGAGCACTTTTTACCCATCAGTTCTTAAGGTTATCACAAAAGCACAAGCAACAATCTGAAAAAAAATAGTAATGTTTTTAAGAAGTAGATAGAAAAATTAAATTAAATGATATTTGATTATTAAATGTCATGGCCATATACCACAATATAGGTTAAGATTTAAGTATTACAAAGTATGCAAAGGAGTTAACACTATGTTTTGTAGTAAACATGAGGTTCATAAAGTCTTTATGTCCGTAAAACATTTAATTAATGAAAGTCAAACATGGATAAAAACAATTTACCCTGATTTACAGACTCCCTTCATCTGGAAACAGCTGCTTAATGTTCTTCTTAAAAACACAGCTTGATTCTTTCACTATTAACAAGCTATTATTGTGAGTTATGTCCTTCTTTCAGTGCATAAATTCACTTAAAGTGAATGTAGAGAAGTTTATAAAATGCAGGCTTAATGTTGTTGTAACATATGTTGCAAGGTTTTTAACAGTGACAGTTTTGATGAAAGATATTTTTGCTTTGCTCTCATAAATTAAGCTTGCTTCTCCTTGTTTGCTGTGGGTTTTTTTAATGTCATAAGAAGTTGGTCCCTGAAGAACATAATGAACAGTATAGTGAGGATATAGTAAAAGTGATGGAAAGAACAAGATTTTGGTTTGTCATCAGTACTGGGCTCACTTTTTCATAGCCTAGCCCAAGCAATCATATCCCTAATTCTGGAAAATCTTTGGGTTAGTTAGCAAAGTAGATACAGAAAATCCCACTTGTTGAACCTCAGGTATAAAACTGAATTAAGCAACCAGTCAGCTATATGTCTAGACAGACGCACACAATGTGTTGCTTGTTTCACTTTCTTTGGCACTTTGCTTGACAACCATAGAAGTCAAGATCTTTTACCAGAAAAGATTTTTTTTTACTGTTTTTAGAGATTAAGCTACAAATTCATGCCAACATTACAGTAGCTTGGAGTCATTTGATTTGATACTTTTCTTACAGAGAAAAAATAGTAACAATGTCTTCAAGATAATAGATTTTGAAGTGTTTTCCTTTCAATTGTGGTAACATTTATTGTTATGAAAGACAGGGTAGAATTGTTATATTACTGGATGCAATCCCAGTCCTGAATTCTGTTTGCCCAGCAACAAATAAAATACAAATATAAACATTACATCCCATCTGATGGTGTAAGTGTTTCATAATACCAGAATACAAATAGACTCCTTAGAACATCGGAAGCAACACATTTTCTTGGTCAGTGGTTTTTCTGCATCTGTCTATGTCTGTTTTACTTTTTGGAGTATCTCATGAAAGGTTGAGTGATAAGAAAAGTAGTGGACTAACTAAAAGTGTACAATGCATCTTCAGAGATCTGGCAATTTCTGAAAGTAATTTGTTTTTCCTTTCCTTCTCAGATTATAGAACATTAGCATCCAAGTGACTTTAATAGCTTTACATGCAGTACTCATTATGCCAAATTGAATGAAAATTATCTGTTTATCATAGTTTTTGGTTTTATGCTTTGATATTAGACTTGTATATCGTTAGACCTAATTAGAAAGAGTAAAACAAGGACATACCGCAAGAGGTGTATACATCTCTTTAAAAAAATTTAGTGAAATTGGAGTAATCCACAAGATGTTTTGATTTTATATTTAGAGGAAATTAGCAGCACTAGTAACTAAATCATTTTCTCTTTCTCCTAAATGCAGTAGGTTGCATTTTTGTTTTAATTTTAATATGGATTAAGTACTTTAAATATGTATAGTAATATACCATTCACTACCATTTTTAGGTTGACCGCCAGTCCCAGTTTATTCAGGGCTATCGAGTCATGTATCGTCAAACGTCAGGACTGCCTTCTCCAACCGTGTGGCAGAATTTAGAAGTCAAAGTTCCCACCGAGCGCAGCACTGTCCTAATCAACTTGAAAAAAGGTGTAACTTATGAAATTAAAGTTCGACCATATTTCAATGAGTTCCAAGGAATGGATAGTGAATCCAAGTCTGCCCGTACCACTGAAGAAGGTTAGTAAAATTGTGAAATGAATTGACAGGTTCTCCCATCTTGGGCTGGAGAATTATGTTCACTGTGATAATTGCACTAATAATTATGCTCCATTTAGTTCCAGTACCTTGTGTTTGTTAGATGGCTTTTGAATTCATCCTAACACATTCCTCTGAGTGTTATAATATTACTGGATCTTCACTGATGAGTCTTAAAGCTCTCTCCAAAAGAATACTCTTATTTCTCTTTATTACATATAACAAGTGACTTTGGATTTCTGACACATCGTCTGCAACTGGATTTCATTTAAAGAACCAGTTCTGTTGGTATAAAGCAACGGTTGGCAACCTGCAGTCCATGGACTGAGTCTGCAAAGAAGTTGGATTTGGCCCAGGAAGGTTTAACCAGTCTCAGATCAGCTCAGGGAGTCAGGCAGAACACAGCAGCACTGAACCACCCATCCTTTCTACAGCCCTCTCTGCTGCTCTCTTCTATGTGTACTTACCCTCACTACAGATGGGCTGGGTATCTGCAGCAAAGATTAGTTCAGGCAGCTTAAGCTCCCTGCAGGGCAGAGATCGTGGCCCATGGTAGGGGCACAAGCTCCAGTTCATGGCAGCAAAAAGTTGCTGACTGCTGGTATAAAGGATTCTAGAGGTGACTGTGGGGAGGAAGTCTTGCAGTAACAACCTTTTCTGAGTAGGAAATGAAGATGGAGGCATGGCTAGTGGGGGGAGGATGAGTGAGCTTTCCAACAGGTCACTGTCCAAGGCTGGATTAGAATTGGAAAGTTTCTGGTCCCATTGCTCAGACCATAAAACTCAGATTACATTTCAGATCCTGCCTGTAACTAGAATGCAGAAAAGCTAAGGTTGGCCCTAGTAGTACAACACC
>NW_005842246.1:0-9509 GCF_000455745.1 Alligator sinensis
ATTGGTTGCTAAGCCATAAAAGCTGAGGGAGAGAGAAAAAAAAAAGGAAAAAGAAGAAGAGAAGTTGGGAGGAGTGGACTCCAGATCTGAAGAGCGGGGGTGCAGACTCATCCCAAGCCAGGGGAGCCCAAGCTGAAACTTGCCCAGGGAACAGGTATCAGGACGGGGGAGAGCTTGAGTTTTACAGCACAAAGGAAGGAGGAAAGCAAAGGAACCTTTAAAATGTTCGGCACATGCCATGATCTGGCCTAGGGATGCACAGAGAGGGGTCTGTGAAGCTTTAAAAGGTTACTTTGTCTCAGTTCCCCTAATGTACCCTCTTCGACCACAATGTCAACACGCTCCCTTTTCCCAGGACCCCACTTTTCCACATTGTACTTGGCTGGCTTGCCACACAGCCCTGTGAGAGGGATCACTGGCCACTTTCACAAGCCTTTCAATAGAGGGACTTGGAAGTGGTGAGAAGCTGATTCCTCACTGGGTTCGGAGCTGTGCAGCCAGGGACACAAGTGCCAAGGAAGAAGTGGGGAGGGGTTGGTAAGCAAGGCTGGTAGGCTTGCTGGGGCTGGGAGAAGCATCTGAGTCCTCAAAGGGTTAATGACCAGGCTATGAGTTGTGTGAGACTCGGAGGCTGGGTGACAGCTGGGAGACAGCCCTGAGAGGTAGTGAGCTGAGAGAAAACAAACCAAGCCCGGGTCTGTGAGGGGACACCTAATCACTAGTGTTTTCAGTAAGTGTATTTTCAGAAGGAAAATGCTTAAGAGAACAATCTGCCAAGAAAGGAAACAACAGGGAGCCTATTGCCTGCAGCAGCTGTTCAGATCCTGTTTCCCTGTTTTACTAGGAATGATTAAAGGAGACCATTATCCCTGGAGCAACAGAAGCCTCACCTCTGCCATCTAGTGGTGGATCATAGTTATAGCTGTGCTGTTGTTTATTGTAATGGAAAGTGGATTGTGACCAGAAGGAAATCAATTGGGTTATGGGTTGGAAACTGTTTTAAAGGGTTATAACAAGGTGAATTTAGTTATTTAGGTTGTTTAACACAAGTGGGACCACCTAGTGTGCTGTAATTATCCACCTTATTTTTCCCTCTTGTTTTTGTAGTAGAGTAGCCCCCATACCTGCCTCTCTGGTAGCCAACTGAATAATAAAAGGGCTTCCTACTTGAGGATACGCTAAGGTGAGAGGTTTCGCCAAATCCTCTTTAAGAATATTTGGAGATTCTTCTTGCTTTGGGTCCCATTCCCATTTATGTTTTTTTCTTTAGTAGCTTCAATAAGGGCCAGGATTTTTCAGCAAACATTTCAATAAAATCTTGAGAAAAAATCAGAACACCCAAAAGAGCCCTTAATGAATGAGTGTTGGAAGGGGGGGGGGGCAGCTATTTTCCAGTCACTTCCACCCACTGGTCATCTGATGTTCATAGATTCATAGATTGTAGAGTCGGAAGGGACCACAATGGATCATCGTGTCCAACCCCCTGCCCCTGGCAGGAAAGAGGACTGAGGTCAGATGACCCCAGCCAGGTGATTATCTAGCCTCCTCTTGAGGCCCTCCAAGCTAGGCGATAGCACCACCTCTCTTGGAAGCCCATTCCAGAGCCTGGCCACCCTTACTGTGAAAAATTTCTTCCTAATATCTAACCTAAATCCACTGTCAACTAGTTTACACCCATTTATTCCTAGTCACTCCAAGGGGCGCCTTAGTAAACAGCGCTTCCCCTATTTCCCATTGACCTCCCCTAATAAAATTATAGGTGGCCACAAGATCTCCCCTCAGCCGTCTCTTGTAAAGGCTGAAGAGATTCAGCTCTCTCAACCTCCCTCTGTAGGGTCTATCATGAAGGCCACTAATCATGCAAGTGGCCCTCCTCTGGACCCTCTTGAGATTCCCCGCATCCCTCTTAAAGTGCGGCATCCAAAACTGGACACAATACTCTAACTGTGGCCTGACCAGTGCCGCATAGAGGGGGAGGATCACCTCCTTTGTTCTATTAGTCATGCACCTGCTAATGCACGACAAGGTGCGATTGGCCTTGTTGATGGCCTTGTTATACTGCCGGCTCATGTTCATCTTGGAGTCAATTATGACTCCAAGATCCCTCTCTGCCTCTGAACTGCTGAGAAGGACACTCCCTATCCTATAAGTGTGCTGGGGGTTCCTCCTTCCCAGGTGGAGTATCTTACATTTATCTTTATTAAATTGCATCCTATTTCTCTCTGCCCATTGATCCAACCTGTCCAGGTCAGCCTGAATCTGCTCCCTACCCTCCAGTGTACTAACTTTGCCCCATAACTTGGTATCATCAGCAAACTTGGAGAGGGTGCTCTCCATGCCCTCGTCCAAATCACTGATGAAGATATTGAATAATATCGGTCCCAGGACCGAACCCTGCGGAACCCCACTGCCCACCTCCCTCCAGGCCGAGAAGGAACCATCCACCACCACTCCCTGGGAGCGGGCCCTAAGCCTGTTGACTTGATTAACCAGAGGAGTCATGTTCACTTCGAATCAGGTGGCATCTTCACCAGGTTCACTGCCCATGTGCCCCAGGACACTAGCAGGAGCCGCATGTCATCACCACCAGCAGGGATGGACTCAGGCCACTGGGGACACCACCTGCCACACCCATCCAGTAAGCTCCACACTGAGACAAGGGCCCTCCCCTCCCTGCCCCTGCCTGTGCCCCCACTTCTCACCTGGCGTGGCCAAGCTCCCCGCCACCCCAGGCTCCCAGATTTCCTCCCCACAACACAAAGGGAGATTCAAGGCAGTGCAAAACTTTATTGAGTAGCCAGTGTCCCCTCAGCTAGGCAGTCACAGCAGAGCTCACATGCAGATAAATGCATCAATGCCTGTGGCGATGTTGTCCTTGGTTGTGGGGGCAAAGACATGTAGAGTAGGCATAGGTACCCTCCAGGTAGCAACGCATATTGTAGGGGAATGTGTGCTTACCTGTGACAAAGCTCAGGGTCCTGCACCAGATTCTCAGATGCACCCGGAGCACCATGGCCAGCAGCAGCAGCAGGGTGTAGTGGGTTGGGCACCGCTTCATGCACACAAACAGCTCATCATGGATGCCTGGGGTACCCTCACCAGAGGCACACTTGGGGCACAGGCCACACACAAGGGGAGCCTGCCCCAGGCCACCTCTCCAGAGATGTCCCATGGGGGGAGGGTGGGGATGCCACCAGCTCTGCATCCCAGTCAGCTGGGCCTGGTGGCATGGGAAGAGACTGTCTGAACTGCAGGAGGAGAAGTGGAGGAGTGGGTCTGGAGCATCTATGGCAGCCACTGCCAGGAACCAGGCCTGTCCCAGCCTGAGCAGGGGGTGGGGAAGGTACACTGCCAGCAGCAAGAACCCAGCAGCCCACTTGCCCCCTGCAGAGTGAGCAGGGATGGGCTCAGTGGGTGACCGCCTGTGCAAGGGAACCCAAGCAACTTACCATGGTCCCTGGGCAACTGTGTATGCACAACCCCCGATTTGATGCTGGGCAGAACACAGCCCACTTGTGTAGTGCATGTTATCTCAAAAATGTTTCAAATGCTCACAAATAGCCCCTTTCTCCCGGCTGTGCAGGTCCAGTAGCTGCATGCAGGGGAGAAGCAGCAGCTGCCAGTAGGGATGTACCTTCAGGATCACCACCAGCCATGGCTGGGGCCCACTGTGTGCACCAGATCCACCAGCAGTGGACCCAAGACCGGATCCTGCTTCTGGACTGCCTGGTCACCGTGGTGGAGGAGTGGCTGGCAGACTTGTGGGCCTGGTGCACTAAGGACATAACATGTGGGCAAGAGAGGGTCATAGGCATTCAAAGACAGGCTCCTGACCCTCGAGGAGAGCACATCACCCTCCTAAAGAGGATGCTGGGAGCCTAGGAGTGGCAAGCCACTGTGGTAGCCAGGGCAGTGGAGACCACGGAGGAGGACCACCAGGTGCAGGACACCATCCTGGCCCTGGAGGCCTCCTTCATGCTGCCTGCTGCCCAGGCCCTGGCTCTAGCGCTGTCTGTCCACTGTCAGCCACCCACCACTCAGCAGCAAGCCCCCGCAGTGGGCTTGGGCTGAGGTGCAGTGGCACCTCCAGAGGCCACAGCCCCCTGCCCTGGCACCCATCCAAGGTCCCCCACCAACTGGACCCCTGCCTGGGCCCCTCCCCTTGCCACTTGCCCAGGCTTCATGTAGCCTCTGAGCAGGAACTGCCTGCAGTGGGGCCAGCATCATGCACAGGCCCTGTTGGTCCTGATCCCAGGCTGCAGGAGACAGAGCCAGCCACCCTGGCAGAGCAGCAGTACCCCACCCACTGGCCTCACCACATTGTGCATACCCATGGTGACACAGCCGGAGTGTTGGGCACCTGTCCCTGGGATCCACCCCATAGGTGCCTCCACCCCACTGCCCCCCACCCCAGAGGGCACACAGAGCACAAGATACAGTTTGCATGGGGTGACTGGTGCTGGGGGTGCATGGTGGGCCTCAGGTTTGTGCCTGACCCACCAGGTGGCCTACAGTGTGGGGTACAGGAGCACGTGGTCATCAGCACCTCTCACACATGGTGCCCTACCCCACACTGTCAGATGTGCGAGTCAACCAGGGCTTCGGTGCAGGGTGGCATTGTTGTCACTGTGACCACAGTTGGTGCTCCCACTGCCAGCCATCCTCTACTCACTCCTCTGCCCACGCCTCATGGAAGAGCTCCCCTGAGCCTCACAGATATTATGTAGCACACAGGCTGCGATGATGAACTGGGGGATATTGACCTCTGAGACCTCAAGGTGGGTGGTGAAGGTGCCCCGGTGTTCCTTCAGGTGGCTGAAGGTATAGTCTACCAGCACATGGGTCCCGCCCACACACCTGTTGAAATGTGCCTGGTGGGGGTCCAGCTGGCTGGTGTAGGGCCTCATGAGACAGGTAAGGAGCAGGTAGGCGGGATCCCTGATGAGGAGTGGGACTGTCACCTTGCCCAACTGGAGTTCTGGCACACATGGCACATGGCTGGCAGGATGGAGTTGCAGAAGATGCAGGTAATGTGGGTGCTGTCAGCCCAACTGGCACTGACATTGGTGAAGGTGCTCCGGTGGTCCATGACAGCCTTCAGCACAACCAAATGAAAGCCCCAGCAGCTCTAGTAGAGGTGGTCACCATGGGATGGGCAGATGAAAGGGGTGTGGATCTCATCCAGGGCCCCACTGCACTGGGGGAAGCCCAGGGCACGGAAGCCTGCCACCACCCCCAGAGGGTCATGCATCCCACAGCACAACGTGTCCCAGCATGTCTTGGAAGGCACCACCGACCTCCAGGATGGCCTCCCCAGCAATCACCTTGTCCACCCCAAAGAGGTGGCTGACATACTGCAAGCTGGCAGACATGGACAGCTTGAGCATGGCAATGGCCAGCAGGGTCTCCACAGGGAGAAGCAGCCACATGGTGGTAGCCTGCCACCCCCGGTGCAGGCAGAGCTGTTCAACGAGCTCCTGAAAGTGGCCCTGGTCATTTGGAACAAGTCCAGCCACTGCCTATCATCCTAGGTGTGCTTGACAATGTGGAACCACCAATCCTGGCTGGTAGGGTGGGCCAACAGGCAGTGTCCATGTGGGTGTCATTGACATCTCCAGATGGCAGCCCAAGGGCTGGTCAGCATTCACACAGGGGCAGGGGGTCTGAGATATAGTGGTGAGCCTGGCCACGTGGCCACATGGCACAGGGCAACAGACAGGGCTGGGGCTGACTGGGGCCAGGCAGCAGTCGCTGTGGTGGTAAAGCACGGTGAGCAAGGCAGCAAACAGAAACCCAGGGTGTGGGTCATTGCTGCCAGGGCCTGGGGGTGGAGTAGCCATCATATGGTGGGCACAGGCTCTGCAGACAGAGTTATAGAGGGCTGGAGATTGCTTCAAGCCACAAACACAGATGGCCAGGGAGCACCATGCAGGGCTGCCTTTTAAAGAGCATCCCTGTACCTTTGCAGCTGTAGCCACAGCCTCCCGCTCCCCCTAGCTGCTGCAGGGGGGAAGAGAAGGGCCAGAGGAGGCCTGAAGTAAGCTACTCCCATAGGGTATGTCCAGATGAGCACACACGTGCCTGTTGTACCATCTCAAAAAAGTTTGAGACACCGCAAGAGGCACACAGCAAACAAAAAATGTTCCTGGCTGCATATTTGCAGCATGGGCTCTAAATTTGATACCAGGAAATCCAGGTATAAAAATAAACTCCAAGGAGAAAAAGCGGGGCAGGGCACATCCAGGAACATGCCCTGAGGCAACCAGAGGCTGGGCCTGCTATAGAGACATTCCAGAACATCTCTATGGTGTTCCTGCTGCCCCAGCATGCTCCCTCATGTGCTGGAGCAAACAGGAACTTAGCAAAGCTGCGGCATGACCTGGACCTGGGCACTATTCCTGGTAAGTAGGGACGTGGGGGTGGAGGGGCTGTGGGTGTGTAGGGGTTGTGTGGGGGCATGGGTCCTCCACAGGGTGCACAACATCCCCTGCAGCAGCAGCAGCCATCAGGTTCTCAGGGCCCACTTCTGGCAAAGCCCCCCAAGGCACAGTGTGACTCCAGCCGCCTGGCACCCAGCACTGCCTGGGCTACATGTCACAGGCCCAGCCTAGTCCAGGGCAGTGCACTTTTGGGCAGCACTGGGCTGCTCTGGCTGTCACCCAGGGGCCCGGCACTGCTCACAGGGTCCACATGTTGGGCCAGCCCAGGTCCTGCCTCCATGGAACTAGCCTGGCCCAATGGCACACAGGGCATGTAAAGGCAGGACCCGGCCCAGCCTGACATGTGGCCCCTGCAAGTGCTACTGGGCCCCCAGGTGACATCCCGAGCAGCCCAGTGCCGCCTGAAGGTGCATAGCCCTGGGCCAGGCTGGGCTGGGCCCGTGACATGCAGTACAGGCAGTGCCAGGTGCCAGATGGCCAAAGCTGCAGTTCCATGGGGGGCTCTGCCAGCAGTGGGCCCTGAAAGCCCCATGGCCACTGCTGCTGCAGGGGGGGCTGTACGCCCTGTGGGGGGACAATCAGTGTGCTGTGCAGCGGGACTGTGCACCCTGTGGGGGGCAAAGGACCCACCCCTCCTGAGCAGTCTCCTCCACCCCCACACATCTCCCTCACAATCCACCCACAAACCCCACACCCAAAACTACCCCCACAAACCCCTCACCCACATACTCAGTCCCATACCACCCCACAACCTCACCCTCACAACCCCCCACAAACCCCACACTCACCCACCCACACCCCTCACACCCTGCATGTTCAGCCAGCCACCTGGGATGGGAGGGACTTGCTGACAGGAGCCACAGCTGCAGAGGCAACTGCCACATTGCGGCCCTGCCCTGTGTCCACTCTGGTGCTGGGACATGTGCCTCAGCCTGGGGGTTCAGCTGGTCCCAAGAACCCCTTGAGTGGTTTGTTGGTTTGGAGGGAGGGATGGAGGAGGCAGCAGGGGTATGTGTGTGTGTGTGAGAGAGAGAGAGAGAGAGAGAGAGAGATGGGGGCCAGGATGGGGGAGCCCTCTGGGGAGGAGAGGTCGCCAGAGCCAGGCTTAGTGCCCCCCTTGCCCCCTAGAGCTGCCTGTACAGGGGAAGGCTGGCCTGGAAGAAAAGGGCCTTGACCTGTTACCAGATTTGCCCATCACTTTGGTGTGTGCTCATTTATTAGGGATACTTTCTAGGGTCTTTGATATTCTATCAGTGTGCTGCTTGTGTTACTTGTGTTTCTATATGGAGCTGTATATCTCCCTTCTGCAAGTCCTCACCCACAATGCAGCTATCTTGCAGGACTCAGTTTCAATGGGGCTGGGTTCCTCCAGTCACCAAATCAGTCATACACACAAACACACACAGATTAACGTGACACGCCTGACCCGGACAGACTGATCAGCATGGACAGGCTGACACCCTCATACGCCAGAAATCAGTTCATTAAGGTAACAATAAAATGCAGTCAGACACAAGCACACAGGTAAACAGAATACCTCTGAATCTGGCTGGGTGTCCAGCTGGCACCCTCATGGGCCAGCATTCAGTTCATTAGGGCACATCTGAGTCAAACTGGGTCAATCAGCCTGTATAAGCTGATCCCCCTTATGTGTTTCAAACTCAGCATGTCCCAATCTTTAGCCTCTTGATGGCTAAAGTATTTGTGGGTTTCACAGGGATCTTTAGCTTAGGTAAAAGAAGCGTTGCTGCAGAGCAAGTGGGGAAGAAGAAGTAGAGAAGGAAAAATGTACCCAGTTACTACCAGTTTGACTATAAAAGTTATTTATTGCTAAGTATATGAAATATACAATGGTACTAGTAGTAATAGACATGCAAAGGAAAACAAACACAAACAATTACAATACTACCCTGGTTTCACTAAGTATTTGGGGAAACTTAGCTCAAGCTTAACTAATACAGTTCAGGTTCAGAAATCTATGCCTAGAGAGAAAAGAGAGAGAGAGCAAGAGCTGGAATCTCACCAGTCCAAGGCACTCGGGTTCCAATGCTGACAGGTAAAGTTCTTAGACAATCCTTGAAGGGAGACGATCTGTTTCTTCCAGCTTCTCAAGAACAACAGCGGATGGTGTCAGAGAGATTTCTTCTCTTGAAGCACAACTTTGCTGCTTTTTTACAGATTGTTATACCCTCAGTTCAGCTTCTTCAAAGCATTCTTTTAATGGTGTAAATAATTGTCTTTTCTATTGACAAGGGGTTATCTGTTTTGGAACATCTCAAGAAACTGATTAATAACCAGGAAAAACATAAGGTTAAGGAGTAACCAGACACTTAGGAGCCAGCTTGAAAGTCCTATGGATAGCAGATATACTGGATGGGATACCTTATTGTTTCTTCAGAAACAACAGATGGCTTGCAGCATTGGGGTTTTGTATTTTTACTGGTTGTGAACAAGCTTCAGCTTAGCATGACTTTTCCATATCTTACTGTAGTCTTTTAACAGACTTAAGGAGATTATTGGAGTGTGTGGCGGGCCAGAAGAAGGAAACGGAAAAAACCTGGAACATGAAACAAGTTAAGACAATAGCATACAGGAACCATAAAACTTGATAGCAGTTTTACACTAGTGATCTCCTCACTAGTCCCGAGTCCCAAGGACCCACTACCCGGAGTTCTTTCGTGACAAAGCATCCGCTATCACATTCTGGCTTCCTTTTATGTGTTCAACAGTAAAATTAAATTCCTGCACCTGCCAAGACCAGTGTTGTAGCTTGGCATTGGTGTTTTGCATGGTCTGCAACCACTGCAGTGGGGCATGGTCCGACAGGACGGTGAACTGTTGTCCCCACAAATAGGGCTTCAGCTTGTTCAGGGCCCAGACGATGGCCAAGCACTCCTTCTTGATGGAGGACAGGTTTCGCTCCCGAGGGATTAGCTTCCGGCTGAGGTATGCCACGGGGTGCCGTGTCTCCTGGTGCTCCTGTAAGAGCACAGCTCCCAGTCCTACGTCAGAGGCATCCGTTGCCACGTAGAAGGGTTTATCCTGGAGCGGTGCCTTCAGGATCGGTTG
>NW_005842246.1:11556-12180 GCF_000455745.1 Alligator sinensis
GGCTCCCAGGTCTCGGCATGGTTCTTCGGCACCCACAACCGATAGAGAAGCCCCTTATCCCAGACCACCTGTTCCCTCTTGTCCGGAGTGAACTCAGTCTCTTGCTCCTGAGCCATCTGCCGGAGTCCCTCCAAGCTGGGGTCCTCCTGAACCTCCCGCTTGAACTCCTCTTGCCCAACTAGGCAATCGGCAGGAAGTGCAGGTGCTCCTGCAGGGAGTACACACTCACCCTCAGGGACTTCCTGGGTATCCTCCCTGCTAGTCTCACTTCCCTCTGCCACTGATGGAATACACCCTTCCCCGGGACTGTCACTTAACCCACCCTCGGGGTTACCAGTTGCCTCCGGGACCAGGGTGCAATCGCCATCTGCAGGGGTCCCTTCCCCTGCGGCCAATGGTGTGGCTGTCTCCTGGGGATTTTCTAACCCCCCCTCTTTATCCTTCCTGCTCTGCAGGCGAGTCACCACATGAACATTGCAGGGCTTTGGCTCTTGGGTCAGTTCCCACCTCCGGAGCTGGGATTCCTGCTCTATAAGATCCCGTCCCACCAGGATAGGGACCGGAGCCCCTTCCAGTACCCCCATTTCCAGGTACGTTGCACAGTCGTTCCACACGACGGGGGCA
>NW_005842246.1:14538-29956 GCF_000455745.1 Alligator sinensis
GTCAAACCCCCCCTGCCAATACTGGCTACAAGCCGACCAATCTCCCAAGCATCCCTGGCTACCTGGGCCCTTGCGCAGCGCCGGGCCTTTCCCCCCTGCCCAGGTGAATAGAGCATCACCTCCCAGGCGCCAGGCTTTTGTTATGCAGACAAGGTGGGAGATCCCCACCCTGAGGGATTCAACACCAGCCTCTCAGGCTGGTGGAGACAGATCTCTGGAGAGAGGCGCCAACGGGCCATTTCTGCCACAGAGTGCTCATAAACTTTTGTGAGGAGGACTTCCACCAGTCATCCTAGGAAAAGTATGATAACATTTGTGGTCAGAGTTCCAACGGGCTGGATGCTGTGATGAACCCTTAACCATTGTTCAAATGTTGCCCATACCCGCTCTGACTCAGTCTCTTGCCTCAGCATTCCCTAACCCAGCAACCAAGTTTTAGTCAATCAAGTTTAAATAGATCTCCCATAGTGGGACCAGGGAATGTACAGCCCAAGATGCCTATTAAACTTTACTTCTGCTTAGTTCTGGTTAGATGGGGGGGGGAGTTCTGGTTAGATGAGGTCTGTGTGTGTGTGTGGAGGGGAAAGGTCCTTTGTAAATCCAGATTAGAACTGGTCTGATAAATGCTGAGCTGGGTGTGTGTAAATGTGGGTTGATTAGCATTTGGAGCACAGATTCCCCATCACGCAGTGCTATCTTGCTTCTCTGATCCCAGAATTCACTGCGGTCTTTGCTTCGGGCTTTCTGTTCTCCATCTCCCATGTAAATGAATTGTCATCTGGTTCCATCTTGGATGCAAATGAGACGTAGGGCAGTTGCTCCCTTATCTGGAGGGCTTTAGGTGTGTCTCCCACTGCATCTTCATTGCCTTTTGTAATCAGTTCTTGTTCAGGTGGGGGGGTGGGGGGAAATTCTTTTTGAGTCAGACAGGCTGCATCCTGTGCCAGGGTTCCCCAAGAACACGGAGCTGAGAGGTAACAGCCCAGCCCCTACACCTCAGTCGAGGGCTTCCCAGGAATGGCATGGGGATCGCTGGAACCTGCTCACAGGCGCAGGGAGCAGAACAGCAAGGGCTGGCACTGCTCAGAGACACAAAGCAGTGGGTGGGACAGCTTCAGCTAGACCCATGTCCTGGTGCTTGGATGGAGCTGCTGCCAGGAGGGAGCTAGTGGGGGCAGGCAGGGGCTGCAAGTCAGAAGTGAGGAGACTGGGGAGGCTGTGGGTTGAGAGTGAGGGGCAAGAGCAGGGGCAGGGCACTGGCATATCACTGCCGCTCAGTGCCCTACATCCTGGTGAGCGAAAGGAGTAGAGGCAGCTCTGATTTTTTCTATGTTAAAAAAACCAAAAGCAAACACCAAAGTGTCTAGATATTTAAAATTTGTATTATGATGATAGAGGCACTGGTAGGCTTCCAATTTGTTTTACAATTGTAAATATATCAATAAAAGATTGCCCAACTGACCAATCTATCTCCATATATATGTTGCCATTTCATTTAATCATGGAAGAACACAGATTTGGGGGCATTTATAAGAGTGAATTTGGGATTTTTTATCAGAGAATTTGCAATCTTTAAACAGGGAATACCAGGATTCCTGCTAGTGAGGCAAGTGGCAGGACACAGCCAGAGGAGCCTGTCCAGGGCTGGCACCCAGGACCCAGCTGGAGGGTAAATGAAGCGACTGCTCTCCTAACCATTTGGGACCAGGAAGATATGCTTTGACAGTTCAAAGCAGGCCACCACACTGAGCACATCTTCCAGGTTATAGCTGCCCAGATGGCAGAGCGGGGGCACACATGGCAGCAGTGCTGTATAAAGGCCACAGCCCAATGGCAGCTAACCCAGAGGTGCAGAAGGCTCTGCTACAGTGCCTATGCCACAGCCCAACTGGCCAGGCAGTCCCTGCCTGGGTCTGGCAGGAGTGCAGATATGGGGCTGCAGGTTCAAGGAAGCAGATGCTATAACAGGTGGCAGCAGGTCACAACCAGGCAGCAGCCCCCATTTTAGGTCATGGTTGCTGCAGCAGTACAGCTGGCATGGGGGGGCTAGTGTCTCCAGATACCAACTGGCTGGGGCTGAGAAGCTCCTATTTGTCCACTCAATTACTGCAGGCTCTAAGGTCCACCTGGTTAACTAGTAGGCCCTACTATGTGGGGGCTAATGAATGAATGGAAACAACTAAATTCTTGGGACAACAAAGGCAAAAAATAGGGTGGGAGTGTTGTGTGGGTCAAACAGTCAAAACGTAAGAATGAGTGCTCCTGAGGGGAACACCGAGCAGAGTCCCCCAGGCCACACGCACCGGTCCTCAAAAGCATCGAAGAAGCTGGCCCATTGGTGCTCTGCCCAGAAACATGCACAGACCAGTGAGAGGAACACAGCACTGCTGTCCCCAGGCATTTTCCCAGCCAGAGCCTCCTTCCTGGTCATGTCAAGGGCCCACTTGGCCAGGGCCAGGAGGAGGTTGACCAGGAGGTCCTGGGACTTGGTGGAGCCATGGATGGGGGGCCCAAAAATAAAAAGGTAGGGTGTGAAGTTTATCCAAAACCTCAGGAAGAGGTTCCAGAGGTGGCTGAAAAGCTCCTGAGAGCAAATAGCACTGATTTGCTTCCCAGGCAGCTTTTAATACTGCAGGGGCCAGCATAGATGCTGGACCCAGCCTCCAGCTCCCCCTGGATGCAGATCCAGGAGGAGCTGAGCAGGGTCAGTTTGCTCCAAGTGGCACAACTTGTCCCACACCAAAGTGCATATTCAGACACGTATGCTGAGGCAAAAATTCCTGGCACAAATTTGTGCTGCTCTTATTTGAGCTGCTGCAAGCACACATGCCTGCTTGTGTGGATGCGCCCATAAGCAGCAAATCTGCTCCCAAATGACTGCACACAGAGACGACCCAAGTAGGGTGTAGGGCCTGGGGCAAATCAGCCTGTGCGGGGCCCCACCCCTGGACATGAGGAAGCCAGCAGCAGATTCAGTGGTGAGGGGGAGGAGGGTGGTACTGAGCAGCCAGATGTGAAGCCAGTGGCAGCACAGAGTCGCTGTGGCTGCTCCACCCGGCTCCGCAGGGCCCCCCAAAGTGCGGGGTCCGAGGTGGTTGCCCTGATTTGTCCTGCCTAGGGACAGCCCTGGCTGCACATATAGATGCCTGCCCAGGGCTGGTTTACTGTGCATTAAAGTACTGCACAGTAAACCCAAATAGTGTTGATTGCATGTGTAAATGTACCCAGTATTGAGTAGATTAACTCTTAGAAAGATTCTTCTTGAGGAATAAGAAGTGCAAAGTGCAGCCAGTTAGAAGACAGGTGGGAAGGGGTAGCTCAGATGGCTACAGTTCATTGAGGTTTCCCCTTAATGTCATCCTTAATTATCAGTGCAGACACTCTTGGCACATCTCCACAAATACGCATGTGCAGGGGTGCATGTTTCCCACCGGAGAAATAGCAGCAGCACATAGTTTCATAGTTGGTAGGGTCAGAAGAGACCTGAGCAAATCATCAAGTCCGGCCCCCTGCCATGGCAGGAAAAAGTACTGGGGTCAAACGACCCCAGCAAGGTGTTCGTCTACCCTCAGGGTAGGAGCCAGCACCACTTCTCTTGGAAGTTGGTTCCAGGTCCAAGCCGCCCTGACCGTGAAGTAGTGCTTCTTGATGTCTAGTCTGAATCTACCCTCTGCCAGCTTGTGACCGTTATTTCTAGTCACTCCTGGTAGTGCTCGGGGGAACAGGAACTCCCCCAAAGCCTGCTGATCCCCTCTGACTAGTTTGTAAATGGCCACTAGATCCCCCCTCAGCTTTCTCTTGTGGAGGCTGAACAGGTTCAGGTCCCTTAGCCTCTCCTCGTAGGACCTGCCCTGCTGCCCCATGATCATGTCAGGGGCCCTCCTCTGAACCCTCTCGTTGCTGTCCACATCCCTCCTGAAGTGCGGCACCCAGAACTGGACGCAGTACTCCAACTGCGGCCTGACCAGTGTCGCGTAGGGGGGGAGGATCACCTCCTTAGACCTGCTCGAGATGCATCTGTGGATGTATGACTAGGTATGGTTGGCCTTCCTGACAGCGTCCCCACACTGTCGGCCCATGTTCATTTTGGCATCAATAATGATTCCAAGATCCCTTTCTGTCTCTGCACTGACAAGAATATTTGTGCTGCTGCTATTTGTCCTGAGCACACCCCTGCATGCATGCTCTGGAATGAGGCAAAGGGACCCAGGTTTGTAGGGAAGTCTGGGGCCAGCACCTGTGTTGGCCCCAGCATCCTTACCTGGGGTCCTGGGGGTCTCCTAGGGCAGCAGCAGTGCCAAGCCATCCACTCAGAGCCTGACCAGCAACCAGAGCATGGCTCTGGCTGTCCTAGTTCCAGTTTCTGGCAGCACAAGTTGCTGCCACATGCACCACACTGCTTTTTTTAGGAGCATTTTTAATTTTTACACTGGGATCTCATGGTGTTAAAAAAACCTGCCAGGTTTAAATGATCAGTGCAGTGCATGGATGTATGTGCACCATGTGTGGTTTGTGGCCCAAATGGCACCTCAAACTGCACGTGCATGCTTGTTGGGATGTGCCCCCTAAGTCCTTTGACTACTGTACCAAGCAGAGCTTGAAAAATCCATTCACATCATAATTAAACTATTAAACCCCTTACTACTGGACAATACTAAAGCTGAGAGTTTGGCGAGATCCAAAATCTAATGAACTATTTAAGAAATAAGAGGAATGCCCAGATTTATATTAATCAATGTTAATTTTCAAGTGTTGGAGGGGATATACACTTAGACTTGGGCAAAAGAGGAATCTTTTCATGTGTTGGTCATTTCAAAAAGGAAAAATGATCATTTTGGTAAATTAAATATATTATGTCAACAAATCAACATGTTTCATGGCATGGCTTCTGTGTATTCATTTAACCTTCTTCTATATGCCAATTAGTCCCTTACAAGCTATTCAATACCGACAGGTGCAATTAGAGCTGTTCCTAGCCCTCCTTCATAACACTGCCTTGAACATCAGCTCTGAATGTGGTCTTGCATATGAAGCTCTGGAGTCACCATTCTCCAGTGAATTGCCTCTCTGGGACTTGATCCCTAGTGAGCCACGGAGTGAGTCTTCAAGTCAAGATTATGGTTATACAGTTGGAATGTATTTAAGAACATGTATACGGATCTTGAGAATAAGAAACTTTCTTCTGTATCAGATCCCTGCTTCTTCACAGTCTCATAAAAAGAAAAAACCCTTAAGTAACAGCTGCTACAACAGGCCTCAAACCTGTCTCCTCTAACCTCCTGGTGCACAGTGTCCATTCAGTTAATTTATCAGAGCAATCTTATCTATCCTATTTTGAAGGCTGATGCAACCCTTGTGTCCCTGAAGTAGCTTGATCCGATACAAGACCTTTTACATTTGGGCAAGTCCAAGATTTGCAGTCTTTTTAAAATATTAGAAAAAACTAAATTCTCACACACAATAAAGATGTGGTGAGGAACACTGAATAAATAACACACAATGGAATCCCTCTCCTAATAGCTACAATCAAAATTAATTGGTTATGTAGAATCAGGGCATTTGAAGTGGCATCAAGAGTCATCTATTCCAGGTCCTGCAAAAATGCAGGATGTGCTACCATTCCTATACCACCCCAGAATAATCCTTATCTAGCTTCATCTTGAAAACCTCCACTGAAGGATATTCCACAGTTTCCCAAGGCAGCTTGTTTCTCCTAGTGTCTTAGTCATATCATAGTTAGCAAGCTCTTGGTCTATTTTTTTTATCTAAACATGCTTTGCTGCGATGCAAACATACAGGCAGGGCTAGATCCAAATAAGCACAATGGCTCTGGGTTTCAATTCTTCAGTTCATCTAGATCCAAATTAGAACAATGGCTCTGGGTTTCAATTCTTCAGTTCACTGAGGATGAACAATTCTTCATCACAAATGCACATAGCCCTTTTTATTTCAAGGCAACATTGCTGAAAGTTTCTCAGCCCCATTCTGGCCTAGAGTTTCTCAGGAGTCTTGCCAAGGACTTTGCATGTAACATTTCTAGGATCCACTTTCCCAATACTCTTCCATGGGAGTATTGCTCTTCTCCTGGTGGCTGTTAACTCCAAATGACTTGTGTCAGGTGAGTCATTAAAATTTTTTTTGCCTCTTTGCTTCCCACTTTTATACCTGATTTAGTTTTGATTCTGGTTTTCACATTTCCATTCCTAGATAGATTAGGAAAATGTATGGGTACTTTTATTTGGAAATATTAACAGCAACAACATATTTAACCTCTTTGCTGAGCATATTAAGAATGACCAATGGAAAGCATAAGAGCTAGTTTTTGTTGAAATACAGAATTTAAGTGGTCAGAGTCTGGACTCAGGTTTGCAAAGTTTTCTGTGTCCTTCACTATAAAATATCAGCGTAGGGGATACTCAGTGGGAAAAGACCACTGAATGGAATCATAATGATGTTACAAGTACAGCACCAGTGTCTGTCTGTGCTGGGTCAATTCATTAGCAGTCCTTCACATACACGGAGGGAAGAAGAGATATCAGGTTTTGAGTTATGGCCATCTACAATAACTGATAATCTGAATCTATAATTATAAATGTGGTTATGATTGTAAATGCTGGTTGATTTAGAATTCTTATTGCTAACATGCAGCACAGACTTTCATAATTAATCTCTTTCAATAAATGTACAACCTTTATTCATAGTTTCATAGTTTCATAGTTTTAGGGTCGGAAGGGACCTAATAGATCTTCTAGCCCGCCCCCCCGCCAGGGCGGGAGAACAACCCAAAAAAAAAAACCCTAAAAACAAAAACGGGACTCAAATGAGTCCAGCCAGGTAAGTATCCAGCCTCTTCTTAAAGATCCCCAGGGTAGGGGCCAGCACCACCTCCCTTGGAAGTTGGTTCCAGCTCCTAGCCGCCCTAACTGTGAAGTAATTTTTTCGGATGTCCAATCTGTACCTCCTCTCCATCAACTTGTGCCCATTACTCCTTGTTATGCCAGCGGGGGCTAGGGGAAACAGCGTCTCCCCCAAACCCTTCTGGTTCCCCCTAGTGAGTTTATAGACGGTCACCAGGTCCCCCCTCAGCCTTCTCTTGTGGAGGCTGAATAGGTTCAGGTCCCACAGTCTCTCACTGTAGGGTCTGCCCTGTTGTCCCCGGATCATGCGGGTGGCCCTCCTCTGGACCCTCTCCATGTTGTCCACATCCCTCCTGAAATGGGGCGCACAGAACTGGACACAATACTCCAGCTGCGGCCTGACCAGCGTCGCATAGAGGGGGAGGATCACCTCCCTGGCTCTACTCGAGATGCACCTGTGGATGCACGACAAGGTCCGGTTAGCCCTGCCAACCATGACCTCGCATTGTCGGCCCATGTTCATCTTGGAGTCAATAATGACACCAAGATCCCTTTCCGCCTCCGTGCTCTCAAGTAGGGAGCTCCCCATCGTATAAGTGTGCTGCTGGTTCCTACTACCCAAGTGCAGCACCCTGCACTTGTCCGTATTGAAACACATCCTGTTCCTGTTTGCCCACCCCTGTAACCTATCCAGATCCTTCTGCAATCTCTCTCTCCCTGCTAGCGTGCTCACCTCCCCCCAAATTTTGGTGTCATCAGCGAATTTAAACAGGTTGCTTTCCACCCCAACATCAAGATCGCTGATGAAGAAATTGAACAGCGCAGGCCCCAGGACCGAGCCCTGGGGGACTCCACTACCCACCTCCCCCCAAGTCGAGTATGATCCATCCACCACCACCCTCTGAGTGCAACCCTTCAGCCAATCTGCAATCCATCTGACTGTGTAGGCATCTATGCCACAGTCGCCTAGTTTATTAATTAGGATGGGGTGAGAGACGGTGTCAAAGGCCTTGCTGAAGTCCAGAAAGACTACATCCACCGCGACACCTGCGTCCATGGCCTTTGTGACCTGATCATAAAAGGCAATCAGGTTGGTCTGACATGATCTCCACCTAATAAATCCATGCTGATTGCCCCTGAGCATCATTTCTGATGCCGGCCCATCACAAATGTGCTCCTTGATGATCTTCTCAAAGAGCTTCCCCAGGATTGAGGTAAGACTGACGGGCCTATAGTTGCCCGGGTCCTCCCTTTTCCCTTTCTTGAAGATGGGGACCACATTAGCTACCTTCCAATCGTCTGGCACCTGGCCCAAGCACCACGATCGCTCGTAAAGCCGTGCCAGGGGCCCTGCAATAACCCTGACACCAGCCTGACACCAACCAGATTTATTAAAACCTGGGATAAATTCAACTTCTTTTTACCTTTATTTTATTTATTTATTTTTGAGATCTGAAAGAAATCCCATCTGCTCTATCATGAGTACATTGAATATAATGAAGATGTACCTCCTTCCACCTTAGATTACATTTAAATTGCTTTTCTTCTACAAGTTCGATATGGACTGCTAATGTAACATTTTTAAAATACTTTAGAAGTACTGTTTGCATGGGTTTCTTAAGTAGCATTTAAAATAATTTAAATCAGAAGTTATACTGCATCTGAAGTAAGAAGTAAAGCAGAGGTAATATTGCTATAAAAAGGCTAAAATCCTGTTTCAGTGATTTCAAATTAGGCTTTCAACGATACTTTTAAAATGTCATTTGAAACAAAGATTTTTTAAATGGAAAAAATTATCACATCATAGCTGTTAAAAACTGTAGTAGAACCAAAAATTAGTGGAATTTAATAGTTTAAGGCGAGAGATCAGTCATACAGCCTGAGATGGACCATTTGGAAAAATGGGCCCATTTGAACAACATGGGTTTGGTACAGCACGATTCAGTGTCATGCATCTAGGAACAAAGAATACAAATCAAATTCACATGGTGAAGGGACTGCATCCTTGAAACATCCACTATAGAAAGGATTTAACACTTGTGAAAAACAAATGAACATGATACCATATTTAGGAAAGGCTAAACATACTCCTGAGGTGTGTCTAGACATGCAGGCACATGCAGTTTGCAGTGCCACGGACCTCTTTATGGCGCTGCAGACTACATGCAGCATATGTTAAACCATGTGCCATGCTGTAAATTTGCAGTGCAGTGGCAAAAATTTGCTACCAGAATTTCCCAGTAGCAAAAAAAAGTCTGGATAAAAAAAGCAGGGCAAAGCACGCTAAAATAGTGTGAGGCCAGACACACACAGAGTCAGGGGAGCAGCCAGCCCAGGGCTGCATGCTCCCCACATGGATTCATAGATTCATAGATGCTAGGGTCAGAAGGGACCACAACAGACCATCGAGTCTGACCCCCTGCCTAGGCAGGAAAGAGCGCTGGGGCCAGCTGATCCCAGCTAGATGCCTATCCAGCCTTCTCTTAAAGACCCCCAAGGTAGGGGAGAGCACCACCTCCCTTGGAAGCCCATTCCAAATTTTGGCCACCCTGACCATGAAAAAGTTTTTCCTGATATCTAGCCTAAATCTGTTCTCTGTCAGTTTGTGACCATTGTTCCTTGTTATCCCTGGTGAACAGAGCATCTCCGATCCCTCGCTCTGTACATCTTGAAGCACACTGCGCCCCAGGCAGAGCAGCTGGCTAGGGCACAGTGTGCCTCAGCGCAGGGGCTGTGCAGCGTGCAGAGTCAGGAGTATTGCCTGCTTCCCTGTGTCTGCACACTGCAGAGCCCCTCTCTGGAGTCTTGCTGTACCACAGCCGGACATGGAGTGCAGAACTCGCTGGGGTACAGTGTGCCTCAAGGAGAGGAAGCCCTTGGCTGCCTGTTCCTCCATCTCCATGCACCGTGCAGCTCCCACACTGAGGCATACCGTACCCCAGCCAGCTGCAGAGCCCCTGGGCTGAGCAGCTGGCTAGGGCACAGTGGACCTCAGAGTGGCTAGCCGGGGCACAGTGAGCCTCAAGATTGGGGAGCATGCAACCCTAGGCTGACTGTTCCCCTGTCTCCAAGTGCCGATCCCCAGCTGGATGGGGTGCAGAGTGCCTCAGTGCAGGGGCTGGCTGCTGGCTTACCCCACTCTGAGCACCCTGTGCCCCAGCCACCCCAGCCCCCCACCCCTCCCTGCAGCACATGGAGCCCAGCCAGGAGCTGGGAGGAGCTGAGCATAGTGGGACAATGTGTCCTGCAAGAAAGCCCTTGTGCAGGGAATTTGCGCTGCTACTATTTGTGCCACTGCAGGTACACACCTCTGCTCCTCTGGATGTGCCCTTGGTGGCTAAAAATGAGAACTCTAAGTAGGTATCACAGAAGTCAATGACTGGACACTTCAGGTACCCACAGTCCATTTCAGGTGCCCACATTTCAAACAGGAGGCTAACAAATTACAGGGTTCAGACAAGGGGCATGTGTAGATGAAACGGGCCCTAAATTGAAGCGGTGGGTTTTTAAAAACACTGCTTCAATTTAGGGCCAAATAAACCCCCATGTTGTGCACACACCCATGCACTTACCTGCCTTTCTGGCAGTGGGGAGGGGAGGGTGAGATGCCGGCGGGCAGAGTGGTCCCTGGGCTGCAGGGGAGTGGGGGGCTGGTGCTTCGCTCTGCAGCAGTGGCGGCTTCCCCCCAGGCAGCACCCACCCACAGGCACCCAGCTTGGGTGTGGGGCATAGCCACGGAGGGAAGCACCAGGCTCTCATGCAGAAAGGCTACAGGGGTGGAAAAAAAAGATCAGGCTCACCACTTTCTTTCTTTTTTTCTTGGGCAGAGCCTGCCTTCCCAGGCTGCCTGCACGGGCTTCCTGCAGAGCCCCTGAGCTGCACAGAGCCCGGTGCTTCATTCTGCAGCTGTAGGGCAGCAAACTAAAACTCTTCCTCGGAGTTTTAGTTTGCTGTGTCCCAAGTCATTTAAGGTGCATTACACCACCAAATTTGCTACAGTGGCAGGAATTGCTGCACAATATGTCACAAATGCATACAACACCAACACCATTAAAGTGGTGCAAAAGCATTTAACCTGCTTTAAAGTGTCATGCACACATGCCTCTCGTTTCATCTACACGTGGCCAAGAGCTACAAATAAAAGTGAAAGTCAAGAAAAGCTGCCTTACAATGACAGACTATAGAAACTCAATCAATTTTATCCAAGAAATGGTTAAATGGGTACTTTCTAGAGTACACAGTTCCCTGTCTTAAGAGAAGTTTTCTGAAAGTAGAGGGCTTCCCAGTCTAGCAGGGAAAGGCGGAACAAGATGCTACATTTGAAAGCTGACAAAAAATGGGTCCAGACTTGAAAAAGCATTGCAAGTGATTAACAATGTATAAGTTTGTGAAGGCAAGTATAGTGTGGTTGTTAAAACTACCTACCTTGGATACAGATATCAATGCAGCTGTGGCAGTACAAAGCTTAGCATAGGCTACAATCATACCCCCCCCCAAAAGTAAATACTAGGATAGTCAGCCTGTGTCAAGTTTCATGCTGCCATGGCTGCACTGCTACTGGTACCCAACCTGTCCAGCTTACAGCTTGCTCATTTATATCTATCTCCAACAGACCCAAAAATTATATTGATATGGACATACTCTGAGCACCTTCCTAAAAATTCTCTCATAAAACTCATCTAATCCATTCAGAATTTGTACAGTGAGCCTTGTATAGTAACCACAGTGTAACTGGGTTTGATATGCATGAAGAAGGGGAGGGTGGGGGAAGAAATTTAAGAAGACACTTAACTCCAATAAAGGGAGCTACACAAAAATGAGGATGTTAGTTTAAAAGATATTGTAAGGGGATGCAAAGTGGGTTAAGAAACTGCAAGCAGCATGGGGGCTATTTCAAACACTTCACTAGAGGCACAAATTAAATAATACTGCAAGTCAAGAAAAAGAAGTGCTGATATGGTCAAATGATAAAATAAAGGAATATATTAAAAACAAAAATATGCCATTAATGTATGAATGATGAAAACTCAATATGTATAAATTCTAGCAAGCTAAATGTAAAACTATAGTAAGGCAAACATAAAAAGAATTTAATGAATAACTTGCTAGAGATGTCAAACAATAATAATATAAAGTTTCTAGATGCATTAGACTCAATAGGACCACTGGACAATCAGAGTGTAAAAGAAGTACACAAGAAGTAGCCAATTTCAGAGACACTAAATGAATGGTAACAGGCTCTGAACTGCCTGTTACCACTCGGGCAAGAGACCCTGCAGTCATTATAGCTCTTTAGAGCTTCAGTTCAATATGCAGCAGGAACCTAAAAGCCAAAAAAAAAAAAATTTAGGGATCATTAAGGAGGGAACTGAAAACAAAACAGAAAACATCACCGTGCCACTGTATAAATCCAAAGTGCACCCACATCTCAAATATTGAATGGAGTTCTGGTGTCCGTGTCTTAAAAAGGATGTAGTGGAATTAGAAAAGGTACAGAGAAAGATGCAAAGATGATCAGGGTATGGAGCAGCTGCTCTACCAGTAGTGACTGAAAAGGCTAGGACTCTTCAATTTGGAAAGGAGAAAGTTGAAGGGGGGCATGAAAGCAGTCAATAAAATAATGGTGTGTGGATAAAGTGAATAGGGAACTGTTATTCACCAAGTCCCAGAATACAAAAACTAGGGCGCACTGCCTGAAAATAACAGGAGACAGGTTTAAAACAGACAAAAAGAAGTACTTTTTTTACACAGCTGCCTAGTTAGCATGTGGAACTTGTTGCCATAGGAGACTGTAGACGCAAATATTGTAAGCAGATTCAAAAAGGGTTAGACAAATTCATGCGAGGCAGTTCCACTGAGACCTACTAAATAAAACAATCGGGGATGTCTGTTGGCATTCCTAAACTAATGACAGTTGATGCTAAAGAGCGTATGGCAAGGGATGGATCCCTCTGAACATATCCTGTTTACATGCTCCTCTTCTAAAACATCTACTATTTGTCATTATGAGAGACAGGATACAGGGATAGATGGACTTTTAGTCTGACCTAGTATGGCATTCTTTATGTTCAAATGGTGAAAAAATTACAGATGAAGTTCAATGTTGGTAAGTGGAAAGTGATGCATGTGGAAAAGAATAACCCCAGATATACATTCATAATGAAGGGTTTTACGTTAGCTGTTACTGTTCAGGAAAGAGATTGTGAATTTATTGTGGGTAGATGTCTGATAACATTAGCCAAATGTTCAGCAGCCATCAAGAAGGCAGATAGGAAGTTAGGATATAAAAAAGGGACTTGAAAACAAAACAAATTATGTAATTATGCCACTGTATGCCAACTCCTTGAATACAAAATGCAGTTTTTATTCCCACACCTCCAAATGGATATAGTAGAACTAAAAAAAGGTAAAAGAAGGACATCCTCTTTATAATCATCCTTCAGGTATTTGAAGGCTGTTATCAAATCTTCCTTCACTCATCTCTTCTCCAGACTAAACAGCTATGATTCGTTCAGCCCTTGGTCATCATAAGGCATATTTCCAAGGCCTCTAATTATTTTTGTCTGCTGGACTCTTCCCAATCTGTCTACATCTTTCTTGAAATGTGGGACCCAGAATTGGACAGAATCCCACTTTATACCTCCTCCCAGTTAGGCATTAAGCCATTGATGTCAATGTCTAGATCGGGGTGGGCAAAATACAGCCCATGGGCTGGATCAAGCCCACAAAGTGATTCTGTCCAGCCTGTAGCCAGGTCCCTTGGCCCTCCCAAGCCCAGGCGTAGAGGGAAGCCCAGGCTGTGGCATATGCAGCCAGTGCAGCCATCCCCAGGTACAGATGTACCACCTGGTCCAGAGTGCAGCCTGTCCTATACCCACATGTGGCTCTTGGGCACTCTGCGTCACCTGGCCCTGCAGACTATAGCTCCCAATGGTGGGGCAGGGGTGGTGCACTGACTGGACTCAGCTTCCCAGCAGCCCCCACAGCAGCAGTTCATTCCCTGCCACTGCAAGAGTCTCCACCACTGCTACTGCCAGACCCAGCCCCACTACCCGGGCACCCCAGTCTGTCCCTCCTTTTTGCACCCAGAGGTAACCACTAGGCAATGTCTGCTGGAGAGTGGGAGAGGAAAGAGGTGCCTGCATTATAGGGGAGGAGGTGCTGAGCAGTGCCTTGAGGAATCTACCTGCTTCAGGGACTCCAAAAGTCCCCAGCAGCTGCTTCCATGGCCTGCTCTTCCCATGGGAGGTTGAGAGGCGAGAAGAGGGCACTGATGGCATCTCTTGCACCCCACTTTTTAACTTCCTGGACCCACCCATGCCTGCAGCTGACCTCCAGTTTGAATGTGCCTCTTATTGCATATAAGTGGAGGAGACAATTCATGCTGTTAGAAACTATGTTCTAAGATTCATGCAACCCTTTGACATATTTACAAAAGATTTTATGCCAGATCCTATTAGCCATTTAAATAGCATCATCATTAGCAATCACTTGCAGTTGAGAATGATTGTCTTCCATGATTGCTTTATCTGTAGGTCCAAAGATGGCTGACAAGGCCAATCCAGGATCAACAGGCTCTGTTGCAACTCAGACACGTGTTTCCTTGCAGGGTGGGTGGCTCTGGATTCTTGATTCGGTCCGCAACATACTGTTCTGCTACTTCCGCTTTTCCATCTCCTGTTATCATTGTAAGGTTTCAACAGACACGTGTTTCCTTGCAGGGTGGGTGGCTCTGGATTCTTGATTCGGTCCGCAACATACTGTTCTGCTACTTCCGCTTTTCCATCTCCTGTTATCATTGTAAGGTTTCAAATCCAGTGTGCCCCCACAAGTAGTTGGGTATTCTTGTCTTTGATAGATTTTCAATGTACATTCATTCCGGTGCGCAGTTGTTGTTTGGTTCCCCCCCCGCCCCGGTTCCTCCTAACTCCTCCCGCAAAGTCTCTCCCCCTCACCTGCCCCTCCACCCGCACCCTTACAGTTGCTCTGTGCCAACAGGCTCCATCCCTGCTGCAACCTGAGGCATGGAGCATGACTCCAACCTGGCCTCGTCTCAGTGGCACAGAGCCACCACTGCTCTTTCAGCCCGGCCCTGTAGCAGCAGTACTGGCTCCCCTCTGCTGCAGCTACAAGGCCAGGCTGAAACCATGCTCCATGCCCCATGCTGCAGCAGGGACAGAACCTGCCAGTATGGAGCAAAGGTGAGGAGGAGTGTGGCAAAGGGGGAGAGAGAGGGAGAAGTGGCACAGGGAAGGGAGACTGGGGCTGTGGGGAAGGAGTGGCGGGGCATACAGAGGTAGCGGAGGAGGACATGCAGTAGCTGCAGTTCAACTCAGGCCCCAACCCCAACCTTGGGTTGGAGCTGTAGCTGTAGCAGCTGCTGGCCTGTCCCCCACCCCAAGTTGCCTCCCACTCAGTTGTATGGTGAGGGACTTTTTCCCCATGTTAAATGAGAGGAAACCTCATCTTCTAATCAAGTAAATACGGTATATGGAACTTAGGCATCTATCTCAGGTTTGTGACTTCCATTTAGACTCAGGTGCTGAACTTCTAGCCACAGG
>NW_005842246.1:30419-38156 GCF_000455745.1 Alligator sinensis
CGTAACTTTCTAGCCACAGAAATGCCCAGCGTAGCCATGATATCTAATGGCCGGTGAGCTTGCTAACCATCAGCATCTCTGTCCACTGAAATGTCATGACCAGCTATTCTACAGCCCCACGATCTGATTTGTCTCCTGGTTCTTTGTGCTTGATATCTTTTCTTCTTTCCCAGCAGGTGAAGCCCAGGCAGAGACATGGGAGGAGAGAATGAGTCCACTGTAACTGAGTTCATCCTTATAGGAGTCCCCAGGGAGCCTCTTGTGAAGATTACCTTCTTTGCTGTGTTTCTTGTCTTGTACCTGTTGACCTTGATTGGAAATGGCCTCCTAATTTTGCTTACTAGAGTGGACCCTCAGCTCCACACACCCATGTACTTTTTCCTCAGTAACTTGTCTTTTTTAGATATCTGCTACACCACTAGCACTGTACCCCAGATGCTAGCTCACTGCCTTTCCAAGACACCCTCCATCTCCCTGAACAGATGCTTCATCCAAATGTATATTTCTCTCTTCCTGGGCACAACTGAGTGCCTCCTATTAGCAGCAATGGCTTATGATCGCTGGGTCGCTGTCTGCAACCCACTGCACTACACCCTCATCATGAACAGCAGGGTCTGCATTTCTTTGATGGCCATGGTGTGGAGTGGCACTTTCTTTCTTTGCATATTCCACCCCCTCACCATGCGGGCTCATTTTTGTGGGCCCAACCTCATTAACCATTTTGCCTGTGAGCTCCTGACTGTACTGAAGCTGGCCTGCTCAAACAGTCATGAAAACCAAACCCTGCTGTTCTCCATTAGCATCTTCACCCTGCTTGTGCCTTTAACCTTCATCCTCATCACTTACACCCGCATCATTGCTGCTGTGCTGAGGATCCGCTCTGCTGAAGGCAGGGCCAAGGCCTTCTCCACCTGCACTTCCCACCTCACTGTGGTCACCGTCTTTTTTGGGACAGCCATCTTTATGTATTTGTGTCCTCAGTCTCAGTCATCCCCAGATCAGGACAAATATATTTCCCTGTTTTATGGTGCGGTAACCCCCATGCTTAACCCACTGGTCCATAGCCTGAGGAACAAAGATGTAAAGGGGGCCATGAAGAAACTGGCTGGAAGAAAAATGAATTCTTGATGGTTACCTAGCACTTCCATTCTTTTCTCTCATGCATTTCTGAGTTTTCCTAATGGGCCATATGTTGCATGTCTTAGGATGAAAAATGACCACACTGAGATACTGTTGATAATTCTGAGGATTCTCCTCCATGTTCCTTCCTATAACAAATTATAAATAAATGCAGCTGAAAGAGAATGGACATGAAAAGTCAAAATACTGAACTTTTGTCACAGAACAGAGCATTAAAAATGTTCTGTGTAATAGACACAAAAATAGTAAGACATTTTATTAATCTGTTTTCCTCAGATACGATGGTATTCCCTCAGGGGTATAGTCCGCACACCTCATGTCCTTGTTCTATATTGGCTGGACTGCATCTCCCAGATTGTTACCATGGTCACACCCTTCTCAAAACACAGCTAATCAGTATAACCAACAAAAGGGTTGACTGGTGAGCTATGATTCTGCTACTATGTGTTCCCTGCCTCTCTTTCCTTAGGGAGCAGTCCTCCTATATTCCCACCCCAGAATGTACCTTCAGGCAGCAGAACTGTTTGGTGTCATTATTGGTTTTTATCAATACTAGAGTACTAGAATATTTAGTGCAAAAGCAGAAAATCAAAATCTTTTATTTCAAGATAAGTTTTAATAATTTATTCATAAAACTGGTTGGGCATTTTTGTCAAAACATTCTTTTTTCTAATGGAAAATTTGCTTTCTGCAACATGTTTCATTTTCAATTCTAGAATAAAATAAAATCTTTCCATAGCTGAACTATATTATCTATAGTACACTACAGAGCAGCAAGGCAGCCAGAGGGGAGAGAGCCAAAGTTGCTGTGGGTGTCCCCAGGTGAACCTCTGAGGAAGAAGGGGGAAACAGAGGAGCAGCTGCCTTATGACAGCTGGGCGAATCATGAGAGAAGTTCTTCTTTTAATTTACAACTCCACACTGCTGCTGCTGCTGCTGCCGCACCTCACCTTAGCAGCCACAGCAGTGCAGTGTTCCCTCCCATGCCGGGTCCCCACTGCTGAGCCATGGAGGCAGCTTCTGCCCAGAGCTGGTCCGACTTGGCTGCAGCCCCATACTCCACACCCCACTGTCCCCTGCAGAAGGGAGTCTCCAATCACCACCACCCCTCACTTCCTCTTTGTGGCAGTGGTCTCCATTCTCCCCACTTTGGGGATTCCTGACCTGGCCTCTTCCACCAATGGAATGTGCTCCTCCTCTGTTGCTTGTGCTCCATATCTGTTCTCTGGGCAAAATGGCTACACATGACTAGTTCTTCTTGCTGCCAGAAGATACAAGCTCTGATACCTAGATCTAGATGTAGAGATAGATATAGATATAGATATACACACACACACTGGCGTTTCATTTTAATTGCAGAAAAACATGGATTTTGTTTTTAAAATCAGCGAATTTGGGATTTTTAAAAAAAGAAAACCAGGATCCCTGCTAATAAGTGGTGCCTCTTAGACTTACACATAATTTAAAAGAGGGGAGGGGGGACCTGCTCTGTGGGGTCATGAATGGCTAACCCAAAACAGTTAATGATGGTTAATTCCCCCGGACTAGAATTGTATAAAGATGCTGCAGGCACTTTCACAGGTCCCTGCAGAAACAGTTAAACAGTAATTAGAAGCGACATTAAGCCAGGCCTCTGAAGTGTTCAAGGAAGGCACAGGAAGTTTCAAACACATCAGAACTAGGACAGCAACAGATGAAAATGCCCAGACCAGGTTTCACAAAGCTCATGCAGTCCCTTACAGCCTGCATGCCAAGGTAGATGTGAAAGCATGAAAACCTAGAAAGAAAAGTTATACTTTCAAAGGAAGTCTGGAATGAGTGGGGCATGCCACTAATGCCAAATGTAAAAAAATGTAGCACAATAAGGGTATGGGGATTTTAAGGTTACTATAAAACCTGTACTGAAAATTGATAAATATCTCCTACCTTAAATTGAAGATATTTTTGCCACATCAGCAGGGGTGCAGATATTTAGCAAAATTAATTTAGCTCAAGCTTACCCACAGATGGAAGAAGAAGATTCAAAGGGTTATTTTATCATAAATAAGTAAAAAGAATTGTATCAGTATAATAGATTAGTGCTTGGTATTGCCTCTACTCCTGCTATACGGCAGCAAGCAATGGACCAAGTGTTACAAAGTTTTCCAAAAACACAGTGAGTGCATCTACATGAAGCATTTACTGGAGCTGCCTAATTAGTTCCACAGTAACGTCTCAACCTCTACACGTGTAGCACTAGTAGGCTGCAGGAAACTGATTAACTCTGCCACAGGTCAGTACTTGTAAATAAAGTACTATCCTATAGCAGAGTTCTTTAGTGAGCAGCAATGCATGTGTAGACACCAATGGAGATGGCTGGGGCACAAGGGTCCTTCAGTGTGGGGGCTGCCTGCTGGCTAGCCCTGCACTTGAAGCACCTTCATGCCCCAGCCACACCCTCTGAGGCACGTTGAGCCACGTCAGAGCAGCCCTGGGCTGGTAAGTTGCCCCTGCCTACTGGAGCTGCTCTGTCCTGGCTCAACGTGCTGTGGTCCTGGGCACACATTCAAATGCAGCACCTGGACGCAATAAAATCCAGCATGATACATGCCAGAGCTTAATGCTCTGTGCTAATAGCGTGTGTAGCACCTAGTGTTATTTGAATGATATAGTTGTAGCTGGTAAAAATCATGAAGACAATCTGAGACATTTAAAGAGTATTAGAACAGCTAGAGGAATATGGGTTGTGAGCAAATCATGCAAAATATACATTTGTCAAACAAGCAATTGCTTATTGAGCACATTTTATTGATGCACAAGGCCTACATAAATCTCAAAAGAAGATTAAAGAAGTTTTAGATGTCCCAAAGACAGAAGATGCTTTGCAACTAAGATCTTTTCTAGGATTTATTAATTATTATAGTAGACTTGGTACCAAACCTAGTAACTGTGTTGTATACTTTAAATTGTTTGCTGCAAACAAACTACAAATGGGTTTGGTCACATGAGTGTCAGAAAGCTTTCCTAGAAGCAAAAAGGCTGGGGATGATATCTGGTAGGCTCCTAGTTCAGTTTAATCCCTTATGCTAATCAAGCTAGCATGTTATGCATCCTCTTATGGCAATGGGGTCATTATACCATATATTATGGCTAATGGTATTAAGCAGTCACAGTGCTTGCAGAAGTGGAATGGAATTACGCATACAAACAAAGAAGCTTTAAGTCAGATATGGGGAGTGAAGACATTTAACCAATACTTATCATTTGATACAAGTAGTATATAGGCTCACCGCCCTTCAATGCAAATGTGACAGGTGGGCGGGACTGGAAGTCCCACCCCCTTAGCCCCACCCCTCTCCCCTTATAGGGTGTGTGGCATCAGTAGCCCCGTCCCTGACCTCAGTCACATGGTGCATGGCATTACCAACCCCACCCCCACCCCCAGTCACATGGTGTGTGACATCAGCAACTCCTCCCCCACTCCCCAGTGGTGTGTGACACCACCACCACATATGGTCCATGACATCAGAAGACATGAAGCCCTCCTGGACTTCAGGAGGGCAGACTTCAATGAGGTAAGGAGAATAGTCAGGGAGGCACTGAGGTCCCAGAGGGGAGGGGAGTCAGGTGTCCAAGAAGGGTGGTCATTCCTTAAGGAGACGATCCTCCAAGCCCAAAGGGAGGTAATCCCAACACAGATTAAAGGGGGCAAGAGGGCACAAAAGCCCCCAAGGCTCACCAAAAGCATACGGGAACATCTACTAGCTAAAAAGGAGGCGTACACCCAATGGAAGGGAGGGGCCATCACCAGGGAGGACTATACTTCGGTTGCTCGGGGCTGTAGGGGGCAGTCAGGAAGGCCAAGGCGGAGGTGGAACTGGGACTAGCTACCCGGATCAAGGACAACAAGAAGTCCTTTTTTAAATACATAGGGGGTAAAAAGAAGGTATCGGGTAATGTGGGTGCTCTGCAAGGCACGCTAGGAAATCTGGTCATCGCACCAGATGACAAAGCTAACCTATTTAACAATTTCTTTGCCTCCATCTTTCTGAACAGGGACCAGGTCACCCCCCCACCACTGGGACCCCCATAGGCCCCAGGGGAGGCGCACCCAGGCCTAGGGTCAGTGAGGATCTAGTTAGGGAACTTCTGGAGGGATGGACATATTTAAATCAGCTGGTCCTGACCATATCCACCCAGAGTGCTGAGGGAATTAGCAGATGTCATTGTGGGACCCCTGGCACAGTTTTATGAGGCAGAAAAGGATCTTGGAGTTATTATTGATGCAAAAATGAACATGGACTGACAGTGTGGGGACGCGGTCAGGAAGACCAACCGTACCTTGTCATGCATCCACAGGTCCAAGGAGGTGATCCTCCCCCTCTATGTGACACTGGTCAGGCCACAGTTGGAGTACTGCATCCAGTTCTGGGTGCCGCACTTCAGGAGGGATGTGGACAACATGGAGAGGGTTCAGAGGAGGGCCACTCGCATGATCAGGGGGCAGCAGGGCAGGTCCTACGAGGAGAGGCTAAGGGACCTGAACCTGTTCAGCCTCCACAAGAGAAGGCTGAGGGGGGATTTAGTGGCCTGTTACAAACTAGTCAGAGGGGACCAGCAGGCATTGGGGAAGTCCCTGTTCCCTGAGCACTACTGGGAGTGACAAGAAATAACGGTCACAAGCTGGCGGAGGGTAGATTCAGACTAGACATCAGGAGGCACTACTTCACTGTCAGGGCGACTAGGATCTGGAACCAATTTCCAAGAGAAGTGGTGCTGGCTCCTACCCTGGGGTTCTTTAAGAGGAGGCTTGATGAATACCTTGCTGGGGTCATCTGACCCCAGTACTCTTTCCTGTCATGGTAGGGGGTTGGACTTGATGATCTGCTCAGGTCCCTTCCAACCCTACCCTACCAACTATGAAACTATGAAGGACAGTCCATGCAGACCCCCAAAGCCCACCCCCTCATGCTGCAAGACCTATCCTTGACCACGTAGTACAGTTATGACCTATCAGGTCTGAGACTGCTTTAGCACCCTCAGAGCGACCCCTCAGTTTGCCTGAGACTGTGCTAAAGCAAGCAGGGGAAGACATGGAGGAGATTCAGGAGTATGAGATGGGTGCCACATCTACCAAAACAAGACCAGGGACTGTGACAGAACTAGAGGAGCCCGTATCAGAACTGTCTATGGACAGTGTGGACAACTCTGCCTCAAGGGACTCTGCTGAGGTAACTAATTTAGATGATTTTTGTGGGGGTGATTTTCTTATAACTGGGCCTGTGTTAATAACAATGTTTTTGCAGGTAGACAATGACTTCATAGAGAGCATTCAAAAAATGCACATTGGCACCTCGCTGAAAGTAAAGCTCTTTTGCGTGAACTGTTTTTGTTCGTGTCCAAAAGAGAGCAGTTTGAGACCAAAGACTGATGCAACATTTTTGTCCAAAGACAATGACTGTTAACCCCAGCTTTGAGCCTGTAGATATTACCGAGCAGGGCTATGAGCCCCTGGAGGTCACAGAGCAGGGCTATGACCCCATGGAGGTCACCGAGCAAGGGTGTACTGGGGGACTATTTTCAAATAAAAAAGTATCCCGCCCCTGTTCAGAAGAAGGTTTCTTGCATGACCTGGTTTTGAACAACTGTTCAAGATGAGGCTGAAGACCTCTGTTAATGTTGTATTTCTTACCTGCTTAATAAACCTTGTTTTACCATAATTTAAATTTGTCCTCAAGTGTTTGAATGCACCATATGGGTGTTAGCGTGGGGTGGGGTGTGAGAGCAGCAGTTACCAGACATGTCTACACAGGAGGCTATGTTAAAGGAAGTTTTTCACTCTCCTGGTGAAGCTTGCAGTTTTGGCGGGGTGAACACAGTTTTTGAAGCTGCCAAAAGGCAAAATAAGGTTCTGAACAGAAGCGGGGTGGCTGCCTGGCTTTCAGATCAGGACACTGACACCCTACACAAACCAGCGAGAAGATGTTTTAAAAGAAACAAGGCTGTTGTTTCAGATATTGATAAGCAATGGCAGGCAGATTTGGTGGATATGCAGCAGTTTTCCAAGCACAATCGTGGGGTTAAGTTCATCTTAACAGTGATAGACATATTATCAAAGTATGCCTGAGCCATGGGTCTAAAAGACAATTCAAGAGATGAAATAGCTCAGGCCTTTAAAACCATTTTTACAGAGGGCTGTGTACCTCGAAAATTACAGACTGATCGGGGGAAAGAATTTTTAAATAAGTCTTTAAGCAAACTGTTAAAACAGTATAATATTCACCATTTTGTGATGAATAGTGAAGTGAAAGCAGCAGTGGTAGAGAGGTTTAACAGAACATTAAAATCAAAGATGCGGAGGTATTTTACAGCCAGCAACACCTTTCACTACATTGATGTGTTACCAGAGTTTATAAAGAGCTACAACCACAGTTTTCACAGAACTATCCACACCAGGCCTGTTGACGTGAACTTCTCAAACTCTCCACAGGTGTGGAAAGCCATGTATGGGGACTATTTCAAAATAAAACCAACAGCACCTGTGTTTAGAAAAGGAGACCATGTGAGGGTGTCTAGGACCAAAGGGAGGTTTGAAAAAGGTTATGAACAAACATTCAC
>NW_005842246.1:38280-49793 GCF_000455745.1 Alligator sinensis
CAGGACAGAGTTTACAGGGTTGAAAAAGTTTTAGCAAAGAAAGGAAAAGGGAGAAAGAAGTGGTCGCTGGTGAAATGGTTTGGGTAGCCAGCTAAACTTAACAGCTGAGTGGAAGCCTCCCAAGTTTGTAACATATAGGGGTACCTCAGTCAGAAGGCCGAGATGTGTGATGGCAGCTTTTACATCACTTTGCCCAGCAACGCTTGGGCCAGGATTTTTCCACAGAACACCAGCTCAAACTTTACCATACAGCTGGTTAAACCCCTGAATCTGCAGGGGACCTGGGAGATAGAGTTAGCAGAAATACAATACCCGCACAGCTGGAACAACATCAATGAAGACACCCCTTTCAAAATCATTTCTTGGACTAAAAAATGGGAATGCCTCCTGCCTCAGAGGTATTATACAACCATCACAGAGTTACTGGATCTTATGAACAATACAATTACCATCCACCCTACTCCACCCAAATTAGTTATGCACTATGACCAAGTAATAGGAAAAGTGAGACTTAAAGCCAAAGATAACTCTCATGCTTTTTACACGTGTGGTGAGCTAGCCTATATTTTGGGAATGCTGTCTGGGTCCTCTGTTAAAAACATACCCTTCCCAGCTGATATTATGAGTGGGTTCAATTCACTGTATGTCTACATGGACATTGTGGAACATCAGCTTGTTGAGGACTTCTCGGTTCCTTTGCTATGCTGCGTCCCTGGCCGTGGGAGCAACAACAAGTTTGTCACCATCACATACGACAACCCACATTATGTCCCCATTAGTCAGCACCACATTGACACAATCAGCATTGAAATAAAGACGGATTAGAACAAACACATCTCATTTCACTTTGGTAAGGTGATCGTTAAGCTTCACCTATGCCCCTGGAAGACTTTGAGATTTTAAAATGAGTAAAAGCATGATGGTGATGGTAAAAAACTATGGGGACCCTAACTTGTACAGAAATTACTATAAAGCCCAGGCTGGGTATGGTCTTCCCAAATATCAGGGGGTATCCATGATGTACGGGCCTGGTGTGGGAGGCATATTTCACAGCCTCTTTAGAAAAGCCGTTCTGCTTTTGAGAAGGGTCTGGAGATTATTAAGCCCCACACTAAAAATGTGGCACAAAATAGAGCCAAAAACATGATTGGTCACATCTCTCGAGCTGTCTTGGATAAGGTGGTCAAGCCGGCAAAGCAGGAGGGGTCCAGCCTCATGTATATTCAAAGAAAGAGCCTTAAAAGAAAGAGAGACTCACCACACTCCAGATGTGCAGGACCTCCTCAACCCCTTAAAAAGAAGAGGGTAAGTCAACGGGACAGCCATACACGAAAAACCAAGAAGTAGCCTGGGAGAAAGAAGGGGTGCTCTCCTGGAGGAAACAGAAATATATTTTAACCACCATGGCCTTTGTTCACTGTGGGTTGGGTCTGAAGAATGTGCCAAATCCAAACTGGACGTGTTTCAAATAGCCCCTACACAGATCTCCATTGAGAAAAGCCTGTATGTTGAGATCCCCCCACTGTCAGCTATGACCGAGTCTGGCCCCCTCGACTTTTTCATAGCCAGGAATGGCAAAGATTACATGGATTTGAACAACACGCTGCTGTACCTTTGCTGCAAGACTATAAAAGGCGATGGAACTGATCTTGATGCCAGGGCAGTGGTGGGTCTGGTGATTTACCCGCTGGCCTCTGTCTTCAGTCAGCTGGATGTCACTCTGGGAGATCATCTCACAAACCAGAGCAACAACTGTTACCTTTACCAAGCCTTCATCAAATCAGTTCTCAACTACAGTAATGACACCCTCGCCACTCAATTTTCTGCTAACCTGTTTTACAAAGATATCCCCGGACACCATGAAATGGTCATGCGAGATGGTGATAGTCATGGGTTTCAGAGATGGGCAAACCTGACAGACCGGAGCAAAAGATAGAGCTGCTTGGTCATCTCCATAGTGATTTCTTTTTTCAAGAAAAACTGTTGCTGAATGGTGTGGATGTGAAAATTAAACTGACATGCAGCAAAGATGCCTTCTGCTTGATGAGCGCCTCAGTGGCTGGTAAATGTAAACTAAAAATCACATCCACCTCACTTTTAGTGAAAAAAGTGAAGGTAGCCCTGGGCGTCTGACTGGGCCACACAGAGGCCTTGCTTATGGCCAGTGCTAAATACCCCGTAGACCATGTGGGCATGAAAGTGTTTAGCATTCCGGCAGCCAAGTCAGCAACCAAGAGAATCTGTTTCTGGGGCAGCTGCCCAAATTCATCGTCATTGTGTTCATGGATAATGATGCCTTTAGTGGGAATTATGCTAAGAACCCCTTTAACTTTAAACATTACAATATTAATTTTGTGGCCCTCTACATTGATAAAGAACAAACCCCGACAAAGCCCCTACAACCAGATTTTGAGAACGGTAACTGCATGAGAGAATACATGCAGCTGGTACAGACAGCCAGTAAACATATGAAAAACCGATCCCTGATACTCAACCATGAGGAGTTTGCCCTGGGGTACACCTTATTTGCCTTTGACCTGTCTCCTGACCAGGAGTGTGCTGATCATTATTTGCTGATTAAAACTGGGAACCTGAGAGCAGAAATATGTTTTGCTGAGGCTTTGCCCACCACGGTTAACATGATTGTGTATGGGGTCTTTGACAATGTCATAGAAATACATCAGAGAAGAAACGTCCTGTTTGACTACATGTGAAGATGGACACCAAACAGCTTGCCAGGGTTTTATCCTCAAACCCTTATGCCAAGGAAACTTTCTTAGACGTTTTCCCCTGCAACTGGCTTCCTAAGACTCGACTGTCTCAAAGGCCCCTGAGCTAGGTGGTCAACACGCACCCACATAATCAACCCAGAGAACACTGGTTGGCCGTTTACTAGGCCTGTGCGAGTAGGCAGCAATACGATCCGGCCTTGAATCTTGCTGTTTCAGATGGCAGTTATCCAATCCAGAGCTCTGGACCAGGTTTCTGCCTTGATCCGGCTGAAGCAGCTCTGAAGCTTCGGAGCCACCTCGGAGATCCGGCCATAGGGTATAATGGGGGAATCAATTAAATATCTATAACTTTGTTGTTTTTTATCCAATTTGGATGAAACAAGCAGAAATAGTAGCCTCTGCTGAGGTCATGACACCTGCCAAGTTTCAAGAAGATCAGTGCAGGGGTTTGGGAGAAACTGTACCCCAAATTCTTGAAAGCCAAACTCATGTCACGTCTGCGTGTTACACCACAGCGTGGTGAAAACTGCAGGGATGATGGCCCCTGGTGAGACCATATAGCCTACCAAGTTTCAAGAAGATTGGTGCAGGGTTTTGGGGGGAACGTACCCCAAATTCTTGAAAGCCAAACTCATGTCACGTCTGCGTGTTACACCACAGCGTGGTGAAAACTGCAGGGATGATGGCCCCTGGTGAGACCATATAGCCTACCAAGTTTCAAGAAGATCAGTGCAGGGGTTTGGGGCAAACTACACCTCAAGCTGCGGACAAGCAAACTTGTGCCATGGGTAACCCTGTGTGTGTTAAGGTGCAGCAGGGTGACAGCTGCAGGGATGGTGGCCCCTGCTGAGGCCACGATGCCTGCCATCTGTTGAGGAGATTGGTGCAGGGGAGTTCTGGGCCCTGCATCCCTAGCTGCTGACAGACAAAACTCGTGCCATGGGTGCTTGTAGGACTGACTATGACTGCCTTGGGCCAGTTGATTGTCTGTATTGATTCTTTCCTCTCCTTAGCCTGGTTTTGTCGGGGCTAATTGATGGCAATTAACTGGCTACATTAGCTAGGTCCTGTGTATTGAGCTGGTCCCTGAGTGAATGATGATTGATTGGTAACTGGTAACACAGTATCTTAGCAGCCAGGCCTGCAGTAGTGTCTCCCAAGACAGAGACAGTCAGTCCCACAAGCACCCATGGCACGAGTTTTGCCTGTCAGCAGCTAGGGGTGCAGGACCCCAGAACCCCCCTGCACTGATCTCCTTGACAGTTGGCAGGCTTTGTGGCTGCAGCAGGGGCTCCCATCCCTGCAGCTGTCATCCTGCTGAGCCTTAATACAAGCAATGTCACCCATAGCATGAGTTTTGCTTGTCCATAGTTTGAGGGGCAGTTCTCCCCCTGTGGTGTAACACATAGACGTGACAGGAGTTTTGCTTTCAAGAATTTGGGGTGTAGCCCCCCCTGAACATCTGTACCGATCTTCTTGAAACTTGGCAGACTTTGTGGTCCCAGCATAGGCTACCACCCCTGCAGTTTTCACCCTCCTATGTTGTAATGCCTAGATGTGACATGAGTTTTGCTTTCAAGAATTTGGGGTGCAGTTTCCCCCAAACCCCTGCATCGATCTTCTTGAAACTTGGCAGGCTTCATGCTCTCTGCAGAGTCTACCACTCCTGAAAATGTCATCCTTTTCCCTTGACAGAAAACATTTTGAACTATATACATAATGCTAAGATTCCAATGGTTTACGTGCTTGGTAAAGGCTTTCTGGATTTCACTGCTGTCACAAGCAGAGTCCATCAAAACATCTACCACAACCATATTATTTTATTAGGAGGAAACAAACAGTCATTGTTGAGACTGTCTGGTAGACCCTCCACAAACTTGATAAAAGGATATTTACAAAACAGTTATTTATACAAAAGCTGCCAACAGCTATAGCACCACACAATATTTTCAGACATAACAGACAACATTCGACCAGCGTGACCCAAAAGGTTTTTTATAAAGTAACTTTTACCACAGTTGCTAGGGCCTGCCAAAATCACAGAAAGGGGGTGCTTCCATTGCATATCCATCTTTAAAAACCATAGGGGAGACTGTTAAAGTTTTCTGTAAGGACACTTTTGTCATAAATGACTTTCTGCATTTTTCTCAAGGCTTTGGTTTCTATCATCCACTTGCTTTTATTCCTGACGATAGAGCGCTGTTGTATCACGATTGTTTTAGTGGTGTTCTCAGTGGGGTTTGCCCCATAATCTAGAACAAGATCTCTCAAGGTTTCAACGTTGACTGTTTCACTGTTGGCTACATTCAGGGTGATCCCTTTGACCTTCAAGCAAACCTTTCCCCCGGACAACTTGTACCCGTAGGTTTTCGGGCCGGCTGACACAAACTCTGCGATGTGTTCATCTGGAGGGGTTTTGCCGGTGAGCTCATCTAAATAATCGCTTATTGGGGGGTTCCAATCTCCCTCGTGGCTCACAAATATCATGGAATCTGTGTCATGGTACAGGCACCGGTCTTGCAAGCTGTCTAAAAGCTCGTACAACTCTAAGCATGCATAAGTGGTGATGAAACAGGCTATAAAGATGTCTGTGTTACCCAAGAGCGTGTAACAATCTTTGGCATGCTTCCAAGACATGCAGGCTGCCTCATTATCAATAAAGTTGCAAGATGTAATTTCATAGGCAGGAGAAAAGAGGTAGCCAAAGAGTTCTCCAGGGTCTCTCCAAATGCTGGTGTTGGGCAAGTTGTTTTCTTTGAACAAATTTACCCCACAAAGAATTTAGAAACAATTTTGCTATTTGGCACTTTGCAGGATTGGGTTTGATATGCTCTGGGCGTAAGGTCATGCCTTGTTTTTGCAAGAAATTAGCTATGTATCTCTCTTGTTTTTCTTGGTCAGTACACCAGGCGGGGTAGCCTGAGGCTTCCTGCTTCTGTCAGAGGTGCATTTTTATATACCGTGAGAAAAGGGTGCTAGACCTCTCGGCAAAATGCCAGACTTCATAGATTTGACCTACTCTGTACCCCTTGGAGATAGCTTTATTCAATTCTGGTGTGTACCACATGTCCAGGAGGGGCCTCTCTTCATTAGTGTGGTCGCACTTTTGCTGTCTTGTTTCTGAGCAGAGGCGGCACAGTGTGAACATAAGTTTCCTGTTCACCCTGATGGGTAGCATGGGGAAAAAACGGTTTCATGGTGGGTACAGTTTCACCCTGGTTATTCCAAAATAGCTCAACAGAGGTTGGAAATTGTCATGAATGATTTCAGGGTGTCTGGTTGGGTATTCCTTTGTTTTATTTATGAAGGGGTAAAGACTGGTAAAAACGTAATAGTGTATTTGTTCGCAGGGTTTAGTTTGGTATTATAGACAGATGGCATTAGTTCTCCCTCCAAAAAGAGCATCTCTAGGCACCAGTGGAGAAGGCAGCAGGGTTCTGCTTAAAAAATCTGCCAGCTCCCCATCCATTTCTAACAGAGCCCTCCACTTGTGCTCCCAAATGATCCTAACGGTAAACCCCTCTCTCTTGAGATAATCGGTCTTGTGCAATGCCTGGTAATTCAGAAACCCGAAGGTGGTCCCCATCAACGGGTTCTGGTCTTTCTCATTGTTGTCCGAGTTACACAGACTACCTCCTCTCTGAGTAAAATTTACCCTTTTGCTCCAGTAGTAATCATGATCTTTCAATGTGCACTGCCCACTCTTTCTGAGATGTATATGCCTGCCAGCTCCACCCCAAACCCCACTCTTTTTTTCACAATAATCATGATCTTTCAAGACAAGGTGCTTATCCCCACCCCGAAAACCCACCTTCTTTTTTCACAATAATCATGATCTTTCAAAAAAGGAGAAAGACTCTCCTCTTTCTCTAAATTGTGTGAACAACTGGTCCTGGGTTTCTTTTTCATGGGGCCCAGATCACCTGTTTTGGGGGTGTGAATCCTTGTGTTTTTACATATGGTTTTCTCAGAGGTAGGTCACGTGTTTTCCTCCCCCCTTAAGTCGCCTTGTGGCGTCTGGTCACTGTGTACAGCATCTCGTTCGGTTTGGTGTTCTTCACCATGGCTGTGATCCGGTTCTTCCTCCAGCTGGTCGGGATCCTCCCATCTGGGTAAAAAATCGGCCACAAAAATTATCCTTGCCTGGACAATGTACCACTGTGAATTTGAAAGGTTGTAATGCCAGTGCCCAGCGAGTGATTCTGATATTTGTGCTTTGCTTCTTTGTTAACCACTGCAAGGGAGCATGAGCCGTCACCACTAGGAACTCTCTGTTACCAGATTTGCCCATTACTTTGGGGTGTGCTCATGTATTAGGGATAGTTTCTAGGGTCTTGGTGATTCTGTCAATGTGCTGCTTTTGTTACTATACGGAGCTGTATCTCTCCCTTCTGCAAGTCCTCACCCCCAATGGAGCTATCTTGCAGGACTCAGTTTCAATGGGACTGGGTTCCTCCAGTGACCAAATCAGTCATACACACACAAACACACACAAATTAACGTGACACGCCTGACCTGGCCGGGTTGATCAGCATGGACAGGCTGACACCCTCAAATGCCAAGAATCAGTTCATAAGAGCAACAATAAACTGCAGTCAGACACAAGCACACAGGTGAACAGAATCCCTCTGAATCCGGCTGGGTGTCCAGTTGACACCCTCATGTGCCAGCATTCAGTTCATAAGGGCGCGTCTGAGTCAAACTGGGTCAATCAGTCTGTACAAGCTGATCCCCTTATGTGTTTCAAACTCAGCATGTCCCGATCTTTGGCCTCTTGATGAGCAGACCCCACAATATTTTTGGGCTTCACAGGGATCTTTAGCTTAGGTAAAAGAAGTGTTGCTGCAGAGCACAGAAGGAAAGAGAAGCAGAGAAGGAAAAATATACCCAGTTACTACCAGTTTGACTATAAAAGTTATTTATTGCTAAGCATATGAAATATATAATAGTACTAGTAGTAATAGATATGCAAAAGAAAAACAAACACAAAGACTCCAAATCATACACTCTACATTGTTTATTTGGGGATGGGAGGGGAAAAAAGAACCAGACTTATCTGTGCAATCACAATGCTTTTGTTTTAAAAAACCTGGTACTCAGCATGCAATACTGTACTCCAAACAAAGTTTAATTAATATGAGGAGAAATGGACTAGTTAAGTATTATAAAGAGTTCTTTTGTTAATACAGCTCAACACAACACTTGCCTTTTTAATGAGCATTGTTGCTTCACTCAACACCATGTCTATTATCAACAGATGGTTTTACATTGTTCAACAAGTATTGCTACTTAACACATCCGTTTTCACATTGTGTAAGAAATCTTCTGCACATTAAACTCTCCTTTCAACATATACTTAGCTCTCAAAACGTAGATATACACATCATCAGTGGCTACAGAGCAGAGTTTGAGAACTACAAAACCAAGGAACAGGTACCCTGCACACTAGTGGATTCCTGGTTATATCTCTTGGATTATTGTTTACTGAAGTTTTAGTAAGTTTGTTTCAGCCCATTATTCTCAGTTTATCAATGTTGTATTGATTTTTTAAAATATATATCCTCTATGAACATGTAATTTCTTCCATGTTTATACCATCCTGGAAACTTTATCTGCAAGTAGACGTGCCTGAGGTAAACACGTTGCCCTATGGCAATGTAGTGACATGCTATGTTGCCATACAGCGTGCTATGGCGACATACTAAACACATGCATCTACACATGTGTATCAGCTACACCACTGTAGTAACCACCCATACTGCACTGTGCACTAGTATTTCCAAAAGGAAGTACTAAAGCACGGTGCCCTAGCAACATTGCCATATGGCAGTGTGTAGACACGCCCCTCTTCTCTGGTCCCAGAATTCACTGCAGTCTCTGCTTCAGGCTTTCTGTTCTCCATCTCTCATGTAAATGAATGGTCATCTGGTTCCATCTCGGATGCAAATGAGACCTAGGGCAGTTGGTTCACTCTTGTCACCCTTATCTTGAGGGTCTTAGGTGTGTCTCTCACTGCATCTTAATCAGTTTCATTTAGGTAGAGGAGGGGAGGGAGGGGGCCTTTGTGAGTCAGACAGACTGCATCCTGTGCCAGGGTTGCCCAAGAACACAGAGCTGAGGCGTAACATCTCTCCCCATAAGGTAGTATTTGAAGTGCTCTATGGCCCATCGTATGGCCAGGCATTCCCTTTCAACCGTAGCATGCCTTGTCTCCGCATGGCTGAGCTTCCAGCTAGCAAAGGCAATCGGACTTTCGTCATCTTTCCCCTTCTGCAATAATACCGCCCCCAGCGCCCGTCCCAATGTGTCCGTCTGCAAGATAAAAGGAGCATTAAAATTAGGTGTGTGCATCATAACGTCTTGATGCATTGCATCCTTCAAGCTGTGGAAGCTTCTACTCATCCTTGGGGTCCACTTCAGGTTTGTTGTGGCGGCTCCAGCCAGTGTGTCCATGAGAGGTGCAGAAATGCTTGCAAAATGTGGTATAAACTGGCGGTAATAATTAATGAGCCCCAAAAAGGAACGTAGTTGCCTGCGCATCCGTGGTTCCGGGAATTGTTTTATGGCTTTGATCTTATCGGACAGGGGTCGTATCATCCCTTGCCCTACCCGAAACCCCAAGTAGGCCGTCTCCTTTTCAGCCAGTTTGCACTTCCTGGGATTGGCGGTTAGTCCTGCTGCTTAGAGCTCTTCCAGAACAGCCCTCAGTGCTCTGAGGTGTTGTTCCCAACCAGGGGTGAATATGATGATATCATCTATATAGGCTGATGGATATGCTGCATGCGGTGCCAGCAAGGTATCCATTAGCCTCTGGAAGGTGGCGGCTGCTCCATTGAGGCCGAAGGGCAGGCATTCTTACGAATTCAAATAGGCACCAAGGGGTCCCAAATGCGGTCTTGGCACAATCTGTCGGACATAAGGGAATTTGCCAATATCCTTTTGCCAGGTCGAGGGTTGATATATATTGTGCTTCACTGATCCTTTTGATGAGGTGGGTCACATACAGCATTGGGAAGGCATCGGAAATTGTCAGGGCATTCAGTTTTCTAAAATCTATGCATAAGCAAAGCGATCCATCCGGCTTCACCACCGGTACAATCGGGCTACGCTACGGGCTACGTGAGGGTCGAATAGTCCCCTGTTCCTGCATTCTTGATATCTCTTGTTGTATTTCCCGGTGCCACCGCTGGGGTATCGGTCGCCACCTCTCTCTGACCAGCGCACCTGGGGGCGTTCTTATCTCGTGCTGAATGTTTGTCACCCACCCTGGGGCTTCTTGGAACACCTCTCGGAATTTTTCTATTAAGGCTAACAATTCTTGTCATTGTTGGCTGTTCAGTTCTTTACTTATTTGCACGGCTTCTTCCTGTGTGGCCTGTCTCAATCCAGGGTAGAGGGGTCCTAGATCCTCCTCTGCTGTATTTTCTTGTGCCATCCACCCTTGTGGGGTCTTCCACTCCTTCAGCAAGTTTATGTGGTAGACTTGGTGCTCCTGGCGATGGCCCGGTTTGAGTACTTCATAATCAACCGGCCCCACTTGCCATACTACCGTAAATGGCCCTTGCCACATCGCGAGTTGCTTGCTTGAGGTGGTAGGTATTGATACCAGAACCTTATCCCCGGGTTGGAAGGTGCGTGCTTTCGTCCTTTTATTATACCGGATCTCCTGTTGCTCTTGTGCATTCCTCACATTTTGTCCTGAGATCTGCTGGGCCTTCCGGATACGAGCCTGCAGCTCCTGGCAGTACCTTTCTGCAGAGACTCCTAGTCCCATCGGCCGTTCCCATTCCTCTCTGACAACCTGTAACAAACCCCTGGAACTGTGGCCGTACACTAACTGGAACAGTGAGTATCACGTTGATTCTTGAGGGGCGTCTCATAGAGCAAATAACAAGGGTGTCAGAAGGGTGTCCCATCATCGGGGATCCTCCTGTGAACAGCACCTGAGCAATCATTTAATGGTGCCGTTTAGCCTCTCCACCAAACCATTTGTTTGGGGATGATAAACCAAGGTTTTCAGCTGTGTGATGCCCAGGATTTTACAAAGTGCCTTCATCAAGCCAGACATAAAATTTGTCCCTTGATCTGTAAGTATTTCTTGTAGTATGCCCACCCGTGCTATCCACCTGAGTAGCTCTTCAGCCACTCTTGTGGCTGTAATGGACCTCAGTGGAACTGCTTCTGGAAACCAGGTGGCATAGTCCACCAAAACCAAGATGTATTGATACCCGTTATGCGACTTTGGGAGAGGACCTACTATATCCAGTGCTCTAGGTGGCCTCCACTCTTGGGTTCTCTGGCACTCCGGGCATGCTGCCCCACATCTGTCCACATCCTTGTGCAGGTGTGGCCAGAAGAACTCTTGGGTCAGCCTAACCCGGGTCTTGGTGCGCCCCAAGTGACCACCCATCAGGAAATCATGAGCCAATCTCCATATGAGGTGTCGTAGTGGAGTCAGGACTACCAACTGCCTCCCCTCCAAAGTGCCCCCCGCACCCCGTTGCACCCGATACAGTAAACCACCCATTACCTCAAAGCCGTCATACCTTCGGGACATTCCCTCTTCGGGATCGTTGATCCTCAGCTGCTGGAGTTCACGGTCCTCCTGTTGAGCCTGATGAAACTGGGCTGCACTCACTAGTGACTCCAGGTTAATGTTGCCCCCGAGTTCCCGGCTGGAAGGTTTAGGGCTCTCGCCCACCCAGCCTTTTCCCTTTCTAATCCGCTTCCTCTCTTCTTCAGTGGCTCCCCCTCCTTTCAACACCGTCAAAGAACGACCCC
>NW_005842246.1:49824-60836 GCF_000455745.1 Alligator sinensis
TATAGAACAGCTCCCATTCTCTTCCTAAAATCATCTCGCATGCCAAAGATGGGGCCAGTCTCACCCGCAGCTCACCGCAGAATTCCATTACCCTGATCGGCACATAACAGCAGCGAAACCTCATCTTCCCACCTAATATACATGTCATATTGATGGTACCAGTCTCCTCCCTCCTCATTGGCAGGGCAAGATCCGCCCGAAGTAAAGATTGAGAACATCCTGTATCCAACGTTGCTCGAACAGCCCTGCCTCCTATCCAGGCTGTGACCACAGGATGATTCCACCCTCCTTCCTGGTCCGTGAACCCCAAACTACAGTCCATAGGTTCGCCCTTTTCCATTTCCTTGCCTTTCTCTCGAGTTGAAGGGTACCCCACGGGGCCGCGGCTCATCTCGCTTAGCCCCCTCCCACAGTCTCAGGAGATGTGGCCCGTTCTTCCACACTGATAACATACCACCCCCTTCGGGGACCCTTTTCTCAGACCCGGCCGTCGTTCCCCTTCGCTCATTAAGTTATCCTTTGAGACCCGTAGGCCTCGTCTGCTTCCTCTTTCCTTTTCCAAGTTAGAGAAAGCCTCTGCTAAGCGTAAGGCTTCCTCGCTGGTCTGCGGTGGGTGCCTCTGCACCCACCTCTGAGTGTCCTCCTCTAAGTCCCAGAGGAACTGCTCCAGCAATATCTGGTCCAACACCCCCTTCCAGTCAAATTTGCCTACCGGCAACCATTTCTGGAGGGAGTCTCATAAGGACTGCAGCAAGCCCCAGGGTCGCCTAGCTTCTCGCGGCTTTTGGGCCCGGAAAGCCTGCTGGTAGCTTTCGGGTGAAATTTCTAGCCGGTAGAGGATCACAGCTTTAACAGCCTCATAATCTCAGGCTTCCTCCCCTGACAAGGCCCAATAGGAGGCTTGGGCCTGATCAATCACCAGTGCCCCCAGCTGGTGACCCCACTGGCTCCGATCCAGCCCCATCTGGATGGCCATTCTTTCAAAGGCCTCTATGTAGGCTTCTGGGTCATCATCCTTTGTCATGCGGGGCATCTTGAATACACGCGAGGAAACTGCAGGGCAGTTAAACCATGCCCTTCTGTTCTGTCCTGATGGCCTTCTGATCCTTGGGTGTTATGATCTGCAGGCTGAGCACTTCTGTGGTTTTTTTGCATGTGGTTTTAGAGGTGCCCGCCCTGGTCCCCACTCTTCTTTGGGAGTGGTGCCAGTGATCACTTAGGAAATATAAAATTTACATCTCAGCACTGAGAATTCACTTGCCTCACACACTACAAATTTAAAATTTGCTTAACCCTACCCTCTATATTCACAGGGGACTCATTCATACACACACAACTTCTCCTCTCACAAGAAACACATAAAGTTTCAAAAGCTGATTTCAGAAAAATTACCTTTTTACTACTGGATAAAAACATGACTGTATGTGTTTGTTCTGCTTTTCTATTTTGGAAGAAGAGGTTCTGTTTGAAAACAAATGTTTACAAACAGTTGTTATAACTTAGTGTGATTATATTAATACAGCCACAAATAACCCACCATTTTAAAATAATTTTTACCTTGCTGTGGTAAAATTGCATGGGGCTTCCCCATTAGATAAGCGCTCTGTAATATAAATGAAATGATACAATAAGAAAGTCCTCTGTATTAAAATTTAAATAATACAGTAAGGAAAATAGTGTATGTATAAAGTAAAATATAACTGCTTTAAAACAGTCACCACTAAAAGATAACTCCACCCCTTTAGTCTTAAAATATGTGAAGATCTGGAGACACAGGCCAGCTTTTTTTTCGTGGTCTGGTTTATCTTTACAATACACACCCCGCCACCCCATACCATACAAAAATCTGTGAGAATATGCAGAGTTCTGAACACACAGATCAGCTTTTTTGTTGTCTGGTTTATCTTTATAACACACATACACCCCACCACCCCATACCATACACAGTCTGTGAGAATATATATTTTTAAATTCAGTCTTTATTTCCATCAAAAACTTTTACAATATTTACTAGTTTATTTTGTTACCCCTTCTCCTAAGAAGGGTTTTTTATCATTTCTAGTGACCATTAAGTCTCATTGGTTTTATCTTTACAAAAAACCCTATATGTATGTGATCAGAGATCCAAGACACTAAAGCAAATGCTAATCTACATTAGATGTAGAAAACTGTTGATGTACTTTACGACCCGACACCCCCAGCCTCCCACCAAAACCAGAAAAAGATATAAACCCTCCCATTTTAAACTGTTTTTCCTAAACCCTTCTCTTAAGCAGGGTTTTATAATCTCTAGTACCAATTAAGCATTCAATATGGGGTATGAGAGTTTTATCTTCCTCAGTGAGCAAATCATGAAGGGCAGCATTGGGATCTTCTGCAGAATACACAGCATTTAGAAGCTCTCTAACCTGAATTAAATGTTTCTCAGTAATTCTGAAAATGTTCCTGGCAAACCCAATGGCTATAACAGCACTGAAAATTCTATCAAGACATATTTCCTGGCAAAGTTCCTGAATTGTTTGATTTATGTCTTCATCTAACCAAATAACACAACCATGCACTTCTTGACTACCTTGATCCTATGTGCAACCCCAGCCATTATCAAAAAGTCTCCTCCTCAAGCAGTATTTCATTATGCCATAAAATGAAATGTGCACAAGAGACTTCATAAAGATTTTACATTCTTGACTTGAAACAGAACCTGATGATTCAATGCCTAATTATCTTCTGAACTCTTCAGCCTCATCTGGTCTCTGTTCTCTGCAGAAGCATAAGCTTCCTTCTGGTGTCAGCTGTATGGGCGTACTGGTGAGTAGGCTTTCTGGAGTCCTTAAAAAGGCTTCATCTAACTGCAAAGGAGTTCAAATAAAGGACTTAGTTAGCTGCTGTTTAATCAGTCCTTAGCTACTTCCAAACACACATGTGCTATGAAGTGAACCCACACCACTACCATCAAAATCTAAGTGCCCCCACAACCATGTTCCAAGTCTCTTACTGGTCTTTCCTCTGCAATGACCTCTACTTCACATGCAGGCTCTGGCACAAAGATACCATCTTCCAAATTCTCAATGTCTGCTTCAGGGGCCTGGGCCTCCTCCTGAACAGGGTCAGGTGTCTCAGAGAGTCTTTGGGCAAGGGGCCTGGCCTCCTCCTCAAAATTATTTCTATGGTAACGCTTTCAATGAGGCTGCCTTGGGGTTTCATAGATTTCATAGACATTAGGGCTGGAAGGGACCTCGGAAGATCATCGAGTCCAGCCCCCTGCCCAAAGGGCAGGAAGTCAGCAGGGGTCATAGGATCCCAGAAAGATAGACATCCAAATGTTTCTTGAAGGCATTCAAGGTAGGTGCTTGAACTACCTCCGGTGGCACTCTATTCCAAACCTTGGGGGCTTGGACAGTAAAGAAGTTCAACTACCTGATAAGGGTTCATAAGAGGATGGAGGTAGACTGTGTTTCAGACTTGAGCTCTGAGCAATCATATGGCTCTTTTACATAAAGCGGACCTCCTCCTCCTCTTCTCCCCTGGCTGTCCTTCCTGAACAATTTATACCCAACCATTGTTACACAAATTGCCAATTGCTCAAATCATGAGCAAGACTTTATAAAGGGGGATAAGGCAAGATACCGTGTGTATTGATTACATGAGTTAGACACAGAGGTTCAGACACACCATTTATACAAACATACACAAATCATCATACACATCATTACACACAGACCTATCCATACACAAAACAACCATTTCATCCACATATACACCAGATACAGTTATCAGCAATAGTTGCTCAATATCAGCCCAGGGTGGCCAACCCAGGCTTATTGAGTAGATGACGATTTGAAGATACCATATTTGAAGATAACAGCTGGAGTGGGGTGAACAGATGCATCTGTGCTCTGATGAAACAGCGGTAGAGAAAGAGACTCACCCAACTTGGCATTTTCAAAGTGTTCTTTTGTAGAGATTGGTATCCTTTGTTTCAGTGCTTTGGAGTTTTTCTTTACCCAGCTTCTGTTTTTGTGGTTGTTCTTCTTTTGTCTTCAGCTTATCTTAGCCTTGGAGTGTTCTTGTTGCCCGTCTGGCAGAATTTCTTCTTCTGTTATCTCCTTTGTGCCCTTGAGCTTCAAAGGGATTTTTCAGCCGTTTGTTAGTTAGTTACTGGCTGGTAACTTACTTTTGGCGCCTTGTTGCTTACATAAACAGTTAAATCTTCTTCTCATGTCTCTATGCCATTCTCTCACCATTCACCCTTTTACACACACTCATACATAAAGTCTATGCAGAGTTCATTCACTTACGTCAAGCAGAAGGATACAAAATGGAGTTTTCAAGTTGCTTACAGGACAAGACTAACATGGTTATATCTTACTATTATTGCACTCTATGTTAACATCAGCTACATTAGTTCAGCTCATGCTACACCATGACAGTGCTCCAGTCATATGATCTATCCAACCAAGTCTCGGTTATTCTAATCATGTCATAGTTCCATGACTGTGCAAGGACTTCCAATTCTTCTTGCTTGTTTCCTAGGCTCCTTGCACTTGTGTACAGGCACCTGAGGTAACTAAGGTGCCTGTGCAGTCCCATCACCCCATGGCTTTTTTATCTGCTACTGCACAGTAGCAACAAGCTACTGCATAGTAGTGTAGCCATCATGGTTCATGCCTCCAACTGTTCCTGCTGTGCTCTGTTGAAACTCAGAAGAGGATGGAGGTAGAACTGTTGGACTAGATGACCTCCTGAGGTCCCTTCCAACATTAATTTTCTCTGATTCTATGATATAGGCATGACTGCTGAACAGAGCACAGCAGAAACAGTTGGAGCCCCATCTGTTGTTGAGCCACCAGCTTTGCAGCCTACATCAATGACCTCTAATGCTACACCAGACATTAGCAATGTTGACCAGTTAGGACCTGATAATGTTGAGCTACCTACAATGGAAATGGATGAAGAAGGGCCCCTCCTCAGGAGTGTGTTCAAAGGAGTGGTAGCCACTATGAAGGAAGAAAACATAAACATGAACCCGACATAGTATTTTGTACAGCACATTCTCAGGAAAGCAGTCAAGAAGGTGATTGATGTTACCCAGAAAGGAAGTGCAAGCCACTGAAGAGGACTTCAGTCCATGCATTGTGCCACTTTATTTCAAAAGATGGGGATGAGATGCGAGATATAAATGTGTTGAATCTGCATGTATGAATATTAAGTTATTTCTGTTGAATCTGCTAATGCCAATGCATGTATAGTTTCACTTTATGTTTACAATATGTTCTGTGGTAGTCTGGCAGCACTCTTTTCCATGCTTGTGGCTGTTTCCCATGCTTGTGGCTGGAGTAACTTATTTACAAATGCTTGGGATAACATAACAGGTGTCTTCCTCCTTTCTTGGTCTATAGTTTGAAATCAGTATGCTTCTGTCAACTGGGAAGTGAAGTGGAGAGGAGACACCAGCACTAGGCTTGAGGAGTCAGAACCTCCCACCACACTGCCATCCTGGGGTTCCTATTTATTGCCATCATTTGGAATTGTTTAAACCGTGGTCCCTTGGACAACCATGTCACCAATGCATTCAAAATGCAGCTCCAGGGACCCAAGCTTCCAAATTGCTACTAGTACTTGCCCGGGCCTATGTCCAGATCCTTGAGACACTAGTAGGGCTGGATTAATCCTTTAGTGGGCATTAGCCAAACAAACTCATGGGCCCCGGGCCAGTTAAGACCCCCCCTCCCCACCTGGCGCTGCCGCCCATGGCAAGCGGGGCTCAGAGCCGTTGCTAAGAACCACCCACCACAGCAGCAAGGGCAGCAGAAGGGAGGGGAGGGGAAGGGAAGGGAGGCGGATAGGCTATTTGCATTGCCACCACGGAGGAAAGAACCAGGGGCCCCCCACAACTCAGGGTCCTAGGCATGCACCTAGTTTGCGCATGCATTAATCCAGCCCTAGACACTAGGCATGAATCCCATGCGGTTTGGGGAATATGCAGCTAGAGCTCTATAACCCCTAGCCACTCAAAAGTTGAACAACCCTATTCTACTTATTTGAGACATGCTGGCTCACAGGACATTTTCTCAGGAAGCCCAAGAATTTGCAGGACAGATATACTGGGAAACTTTGCAGCAGACCCAACCAGTCAGCTGTGGATCACATGCAGATCCTATGATACACAGAGACAAATGCCAACAAACCATGGTTCAGGGTTCTATTAAAACTCCCTGCTCTGCTTCAAAAACACCTCACTGCTTAGAGAAGACTAGTGGAAAGTGGGCATGTGTATGGATTGGGGAGGGATTAGGGTTAAGATTAAGGTTATGGTTAGGGCTGGATGGGGGAGTCCTTCATGCCCTCTGCTGGCTTCTGTGTCTTAATTTCCCATCCAAATTTTTTATGCCAGGGCAGTACAATTTATGGCCTGCAGGCTTCATGCAGCCCCCAAGGGGTTAAACCAGGGGTAGACAATTATTTGGCTCCACGGTCCATATAAGGAGTTTTGCTGAGCTGTTGCAGGCTGGGTCAGCACCTTCCCTCCAGTGCCACTTGCTATATCTGGCATGCAGGAAGGCGTAGGTCCTGATCCTGGTGTGTGTGGCTGGCCAGAGGCAGCATGGCATTCTGGGGCCTTGATCCCTACACATGGGACCAGCCAGAGGCAGTATAGAGTTCTAGGGCTAAGTCCTGGTGTTCAAAGTCTGATGGAGACAGCATGGGGCTGTAGGTCCCTGATCCCTGTACACAGGACTGGGTGGAGTTAGCACAGGGTCCCAAGGCCCTGATCTTTACAAGCAGGACTTGCCAGCTTGGGCTCCCAGGGCCCAATCTGACCATACAGAGTCCAGTGGAGATGGCACAAGGCTCTAGGGTTCGGATCCCTATACAGAGGACCAAGTGGAAGCAGCATGGAGTCCTAGGGCCCTGATCCCACCCTGCAGGGCCAGGCAAGGACAGCATGCTCTTGGGAAACCAAATCATGGGACATGGGTTTTGGACCAGCCCTATGCCACTTATTTGGCCTGCAGAGCCACAAGGTTGAGCACTATTGATATAGAGTTTGGGGATTTGATGCTTAATTGGTCATAGGAATTTAATTGGCAAGTTAATTTGGACTGTTACTAATCTAAAAAAAAGAAAAAAAAAGAGCACTTGTGCTGTATAAATTCCTCTAATGTGTTCCAGTAGAGGCCTGTTACTGGGGTATTCTAAACACTCAAGTCTGGAGTCTCTATGATGTGACAGGTTGAAGCCTATATCTACTGGGTTCTAAAAAAACTGAAATTGTTTGTTTTCGTTCAAGGTCTAAAAGAGCTAGGTTGCTTCAGCAATAGGGTTGCCACCCCTCCCAGACTGGCCAGGAGTCTACTAGAATTGGCATCAATCTCCCGGTGACTATTGAAAGCAATCCAGAAGATTGTTATTGTGAACGGGTTGAACATTACAATTAATGACATTACATCAGGTTGGGAAAAAAATCTCCTGGAATAGCTTCAGTCAGAGTTGACAACCTTATTCAGCAACCAGAAAAGCAGCATCAGTGGAAGGATAGTAAGGAGCAGTGGTAGAACAGCGCCTCCTCCAGTCCCCCATGCCCCCCCACAGTGGTGATGAGTAGAAAGCTCTGGGCCATGAGATTTAGCTCATGTTAATGTAACTTTAGTCTGCGTTATGCTTTATAGAGGTAAAACGAGCAATGTGCAGTAAAAGAAAGAAACAAACACTGATTTTTAAGTTTCCTAAAATTGTTTGTTTCTTTTACCTTTCCCTTCAATAAACCCTGTTACAGTGTTTGCTTGTGAGTGGGGAATATTACTTGAGACTATTCACATTAGAACATCCCAGTAGTTTTTATTTTTCCAGATTTCTGGGCTGGGGCTTGAGCCAGGAAAGAAAAGTTGTGTAAAATCCCTAAAACTTAATTTGGTGCTATCTTGGCAGAAGGGTTACAAGAATAATAGAATCACAGCCTCTGATGACCAGGAGCCATGTATTAACAAATGTAAATACGGGCACAAATAAGCTTCCAGTAAACTCCGCATCCATCTTGGTTTCCAGCGACCACATCCCATCCCTGGAATTCTGTTCACCACCCTATGACATCTAGTGGCTGAACTCTACAACTACGCATGAACAGCTGACTGCAGATCCTGGGAGGGCAGGGCTGTGTATTTATAACAGACCTGTATTGTTTACTGAGCAGATCACTAAATGAAGACTCCATTTGCAAATCTGCCACTATTTTGGTGTGGCACATGAAGAAGTTCATTTTCTCTGTGCCTCAGTTTCCTCTTCTATAAAACAGCAATCTTCTGCTGCAAACTGCTAAATAAGAGCTAGCTGTTATTGCTCAGTGGCTAGAAAAGGAAGGGTAAGTTTGTCTCAACACGACATTGTTCCTAGACAGCAGGAGCTCATCAGCTTGTACTTCTAAGGTTAATGCAGCTGTCTTTCAGTGCAAACATTCTTTAGCAGGAGAGGGAACCTGGTTCTGCTTCCTTTTGTTTAAGGTTAATTTAAATCTATCAGTGTTGATGCAGTTGCTGTCTGCTTGATCACAAAGTCAGTGAGCAGAGAATGTGCAACTCGGTCCTCATTAGGGTGAAGTTCCACTTTACACTTAGACCATTCGAAGGACATTTAAAACATAAGTGACTGCATATTAAAGCTCATTAACTCATGCTAGATGCCTTCTGACTCTCAAAGTTATGCCACTTCAGGTGACGGTTAGCTCTGGGCCACGAGACTTAGCTCATGTCAGTGTAACTTTAGTCTGCTTTATGGAGGTAAAACAAGCAACGTGCAGTACTTCAGCATCCCAGAATGCACCACTCCCAGCCCCCTCCCAAGCAGGAAGGGGACCCATGTTTCCTAGGTCCCCTGCTTGCCAGCCCTCTAGTGGCAAGTCAGAGCTGGGCAGGCAAGAAACATTTTAAACCTTAATGTGCAACTGCTCACAGCATGATCTTACTTTAACATTGCTTAATATTTCATGGATTTAGTATAGTTTAAGTGTAACATATAAAGTACCCAAACATCTTTGGAAATCTAGCTTCTTTGTTAGGTTTCCAGCACCAAACATAACAGCACCGTAATCTCAATCAGGTCCTTTAGACCAGGGGTGGGCAAAATACAGCCCGTGGCCGGATTCAGCTCACAAGGCCATTCTATCTGACCTGCGGCCCTACGACATTGGTCCCAAGACATCAGGACATTGGTTCCAAGGCGGTGACCAGGGGGCAGGGCACCTGTCAAGGGGCAGGGCTACCCATGCAGCCCTCGACAGCTTGCCAAAACTAGGTAAGCGGCCCTCCACCCAAAATAATTGCCCGCTCCTGCTTTAGACTCTCTTATTTTATAACTGTTCACAGCTTGACTCTGAGCCAATTTTCTCTGGCATTGGTCTCACATACTTTAGTTCTTTATTTATGCCAATGTTTCCCAATTCTTTTAGAGCCAGGGAACCCCTCCATACTCTTTTTAAAAATTTTGTAGTATCTCTGATTAAGAACACTGTTGTGTTGCTTCAACTTATGTCGTTGGTTCTCAACCAGAGGGCTGCCTCAGCCAGCTAGAACTTGTCCACATGCCTCAGTGCATGGCCAGATAATCCTAAAGCAAGCAGGTATGCCTGCTGTTGTGCTTCCTTGTCCCCTCCCTAACCCCTGCTCCTCATGGAAACAGAGGGCAACTGTTCTGCGTGACTGTTTGTTGAACCAGGAAGGACTTCAGCAATATCAGGAACACTTGCCTTATTTAGGCTTATCTAGCTGTGCACTAAGGTATGACAGCCACTTCCCGCTAGCTTCCACAACACCCCTGAATGCGTACATCAGTTGAGAACCATTGATTTTTTTGCAGTCCTGACACTGAATGGGGTGAATGCTGCCATATCATGCAGTAATATCCTTTTTGATTTGTTATCCCTTCACAGAGGTGCATTGACTTGCTTCCTACAAGACAGAATGCACTGTGTGTTTTTACTTATGCTCCTAATCTTGCCACTTTGTCTTTTTTGATTTTGACAGTTTCCTTCAGTTTGACATTATCAGTGAATTATTTCTGTTACAGTAACAACCTCACCCAATAGGAGAGCCCTGTCATACCAGGGGCTACAAAGTCTCAGTGGCCAAATCTACACAAGACACTACTGCATAGTACTTACTGCACATTTATTTACAGTAAAAGCTCTGTTATCTGGCATCCCCCGGGAATGGGGGATGCCGGAAAACAAAATATGCCGGTTAATTGAGTGGCCCCGGCTGCCGTTTCTCCTGCCATGTCTGAGGTGTCCCTCCACCCCTCCCACGGCATCGCTGCCCTTCCCGCAGGGCCCATAGGGAGGTGGGCCTTGCATGGCCCCATGGAGCCTGTTATGCCCCTGGGCCATGGGGGCTCGGCAGCACAGGCTGCTTTGCCCTGGGCCGTGGGGGCTTGGAGAAACCGGAAGGGCTGCAGTGGGCACTTCTGGTTTCACTTTATCTTACAAGCCGGCACGCTGGTAAGTGGAGCATGCCGGCTTGTAAGATGCTGGATAGCGCAGCTTTTACTGTAGTACTTGTAAACAGTTTTTACCATGTGGCACTAGTGCACAGTAGTATCAGGCTACTGCGCAGTCAGTGTCTCAGGTAGACATGCCCAGTGTCACACTGTTCAGGGCTCCAATGTGCCAGGTGCTGCCCAGATACAGTCACTGAGATTTTAAAAAAATGTTAAGTCAGGATCCCAGCACCATTTTGGGAATCTATCTATGCCTTCAGTGTACTTGCTTGTCATTTCTATCTCATAGATTTCATAGATTTCATAGACATTAGGGCTGGAAGGGACCTCGGAAGATCATCGAGTCCAGCCCCCTGCCCAAAGCGCAGGAAGTCAGCTGGGGTCATAGGATCCCAGCAAGATAAGCATCCAGTTTGCTCTTGAAGGTGTTCAATGTAGGCGCTTGAACCACCTCCGGTGGCAGGCTGTTCCAGACCTTGGGGGCTCGGACAGTAAAGAAATTCTTCCTTATGTCCAGCCTGAAA
>NW_005842246.1:61887-62654 GCF_000455745.1 Alligator sinensis
CCTCCCTTTCTTGAAGATAGGCACCACATTGGCCTTTCTCCAGTCTTCGGGCACTACACCAGAGCGCCAAGAGTTTTCAAAGATCCATGCTAGAGGCTGGCCTATGATGCTCGCCAGCTCCTTGAGTACCCTGGGGTGAAGATTGTCAGGGCCGGCTGACTTGAAGGTATCCAGCTTCTCAAGATGTTCCTTCACGATTTAAATGTCTTTATGCTGCCAGAGAGACTTGTAAGTGCCTTAGTGAAACAGTCAGGCTTTATGTGTCTTGGCCTAGGCATAAAGGGTAGGCAAATATTCCAAAACTTTTGAGTAAAGTTGGTTGGAAAATTATTATTTTTTTATCCAGAGGAAAAGTGTTGATGGAAATAAACAAAAAATGATTTTCTTCATAATTTTCCATATAAAATTTGCCGTTGTAGAGACAGAGCCAAACCCAGCATATTTTCCTGATCATATGGTATCTCCCAAGATGCACTTCCCTCTCCTTACTTGCTGAAAGGAAATGGCTCAACATGGCAGTCACATGGCCTCAGTGCATTGCAGGAGATGAAATCCAGCTCACTCACAGAGAAGTGGCATAGAAAGCAAAAATTAGCTTTAAAAAATTCAATTTTCCATTGATAAACTTAGTCATTGGAAAATTTTCAACTATCTTAACTTCTGTACCCTAGGCTAACAGCTTAAGCATAACTTTCACTTCCACTTCCTTGCACTACCCCTTTCAAACGTTCTAAAGGGACTAGGTCATTCTGATACAGTTCTCTTTC
>NW_005842246.1:62685-80075 GCF_000455745.1 Alligator sinensis
ACATTTATGATGACACCGTCCTGCCTAAAGCCCTCATCACAGCTCCCTTTACTTCTTTGTTCCGGAGGCTGTAGATCATGGGGTTGATCATGGGAGTGATGACAGCATAAAACAGGGAGTTCATCTTGTCCTGCTGGGCTGAATGGGTTGTCTTAGGCCGCATGTACATAAAGATGGCTGCCCCATAGAAGAGGGATACCACAGTCAGATGTGAGGCACAGGTGGAGAAGGTTTTGTGGCGCCCAGCAGCTGTAGTCATGCGGAGGATGGTGGTTAGGATTTGTGAGTATGAGACAAAGACCAAAGAGAGCGGGATAATGAGCACCAGTATGGCCACAGCAAAGATGACCAGCTCGTTGAGATAGGTGTCAGTGCAGGCCAGCTTTAGCACCTGGGGTGCCTCACAGAAGAAGTGGTCAATTTGGTTGGACCCACAGAATGGCACATGGAAAGTGTAGACAGTCAGCACTACAGAGTGGAGGAAACCACTGACCCATGAAGCCACTGCCATCTTGCCACAAGCATAGCGACTCATCACAAGGGTATAGTTTAGTGGGTTGCAAATTGCTACATATCGGTCATAGGCCATGACAGCCAGCAGGAAGCATTCAGTCACCCCAAAAGCAAAGAAGGCATAGTTCTGCATGGCACAAGCTACCAGGGAGATAGTGTGTGTCTGGCTCAGGAAGTGCACAAGCAGCTGGGGCACAGTGCTGGAGATGTAGCAGATGTCAATGATTGAAAGGTTTCTAAGAAAAAAGTACATGGGAGTATCCAAGCGGGGGTCAATGCTGGTTATCACAATGATGATCCCATTCCCAGCCAAGGTGACCACATAGATGAGAAGGAATAGGGTGAAGAGCAGCTCCTGGCTCTTGGGGACACTGGCAAAGCCCAACAAGACAAAATCCCTCACCACAGTTTCGTTTTCAGCAGCCATCAAAAGGTACTTGTGTAGAGAAGGTCATAGCAGATGAGGATGCTCCAAGCTCCATCCTTCTGACTCTGTAAATGAATACAGCCACCCTGCCATTCCTCCCTTCCTGACAAAAGTGAAAAGGTGGCAATCAACTCTGTGGAGGATGCTGGGCATTATGGTGTGGTAATTTCTGATTTTCCCTCCTATCAGGCCTGGACATCCCTGAACATGACACTGCTCAATGCTAGATGCTCCTCACTTCCTGCTCCTGTTGCCACTGCAAAGAAAAGAACTAATATGAACATTAGTGTTTCTAAATCTCTCAAACCAATGCTTTGATGTTGTCCATCTAATTTAATTTTACAGCCTGCTAATCTGTGATCTCTCAGCAGAGACATTGGACATGTCTTGGACATAAGCGAGGCACACTTGCTAGTCAGGTTCAGTTAAGCTGATTTTAAAATCACCCAGTACCAGAGTGTACAGACAGTCTGTAGGCAACTGATCAAATGTCTACAGAACTGATTTCAAGCTGGACCAGCAACAGAAGAAGAGGAATCAGAAATGCCTTGTTAGCTTTCAGGGTCATATGTAAACTGACTTTTTTACTTAGTGTCACCCCACAATGCTGCTACAACAACTGGGGAGCAGAGAAAGAGGGAGAAAGTATAGCCAGTTTCTGGGAGAGAAGGAGGTACCATAGCAAAAATCAGAGAGGAACTTACAAATAAAGAGGAAGAGGGTGAATACATGGACAAATGAACAGGCAGCCAGAGACAGACAGATTTAGAACAATTCAGGAAGTCAGCAGAATGTTCCTCACTCAAGCTCTGAAACCTCCCTGAAGTGCTCAGACAAAAGATGTCCTAAGCATTATGGACCATCATTATTACTAGAAGTGTGAAAACTAGGGAGAGGCTGTCTCCTTTGTTCCCTGTATTTTTCTTCAGCATGAACTTGGATGAGGCAGATGCCAAGAATTCCAAAACAGGCAGCTCTAGAATGACTGCCCATTTTACCTGAGCGAGGAGAAAGCAAGTGAGGAAAGAAAAATCAGCAGAGAGAAATTGTGTGTGTGCATGCATGTGCGAGAATGCACCTGCCCATATGCATGACAAACTGCTGTCTTTTTTGTTCCCAGCTGTAAAGCAGTTGGCTCTGACATTCTCAAAAATAGGATACCCGGCTAGATGAAGTGACAGAATCTAACAATCCATATGCTCTTGTGCTGTTTTTTTTTAATAATGTATAATCCCACAGACCCAGGCATATATTTTGGTCCCCCCTCGACCTGCTTCTTTAATGCTTAAAGGGAAGTCACACTCTGGGCAGCTCAACCCTATCAGAGTGATCAACTTGGGCTTTCTGCAGACCCAGGAAAGGTTGCTGCATTGGTTGTACTCAAACAAATTATCACTTTCTTTGTAGCTGTCAATATACCTACGCAGAGTCACTGTGCTGATTACACTCAGGGCAGGTCTCCCTGAGTTTTCATAAGCTTTCTTCAGATCCAGCTGACAAAATGAAAAGCCAAACTTACACCCTATACAGTACTTGCACCTGTCATGATGGACATCTGAATGTACTAATAGAAGGAAACTAGTAGAAACCTGTACCATGAACCAGATAGGTATAAGTTAGGAAATGCTACTTTGTGCAAAATGGATCTCAGTTTTGTCTCAGAAGCTGTCTGCATCACAAATGCCTAGGAAAGAAGTTGAAGTGCTTACCTCCAGTAATGTGATGAGTATGAAAGGGAAGGAACAGGATCAGAGATTCCAGGAATCCTAGGCATCAGGAGGAGCAAGGCATGTGCAACATGCACAGAAATATGTTGCTATTATAAGGGATATGGAGTTACCGAGAGCATCTGGGGGGGGCTTCTTCCTCCCAGTGGAAGCTGGAGGATAATAAGCCAAATCATAATAAACCAATTAATGCATAGGTCTCTGGTCGGCCTGAATACTCCGAGTTGATTAAATCCCATGACAGGGTTTCAACCCAAAGGAGAAATAATATGAACCCATGGAAGCAACACATAAAGGTCAGCACTCCTGATGACCTTGCTGACTCTGATCAGGTTAAATATATTTACACCAGCTGAACCTGAACCTAAGGAATCTCTAAGCACTTAACCCATATGCAGGTACCCCACATCAGTTACAACGTAAGCAGCAGACAACAGATTGGGTATGGAGCTGTTCTGCAGGGAACTGAATTATGCTCTGATCCAGTACTCATGCACCTGGAGCGCACTGTATTGGCATCCACCAGTCCCCACAGCTGCTCTCCCAGTTCTAGGCTGGCTGGCTCCTTCCTGCCATTTATTTCCCAGAAGCTGTATAGCTGTGCCCCCCCTGAGGAGGGATCGAACTCTTGTGTCCTAGTTCCTAGCCCCACTTCTGCTCACCAGCCCTTGAATGACAAGTCAGAATTGTGCAAGTCAAAGATGATAGTAGACAGTACTATACAACTGCTCAGAGCATGGGCTGATTTTTATGCCACATAGGATTTTAGCATGGTCTAAAGGTACTGTAATGTGTAACAATGCCCTGTACATGATATGTTAGGCACTCCTGGTAGTAGGCAACACTATTCTACATGGTGTTTATCTCCTGTTGAGATTGTATGCTTTTAGTTCAGCCTTTGGTGTGTACAATGAAGCTGGCTGCCCCTGTGGCTCACTGTCTGATACTGCTGGAACACACAAACCCCTTGCAATACACCAAAGTTTCCATGTTCATATCCTTGGCTTGTGCACTCATTAGGAGCTGGGAACAAGACAAATCCATCTCTGCCAAGCTGGGACCTGGGATCCACTGGATGCAGTTGGGTCTGGGGCAGGGGGACCATAGCAAGGAGTATGTCAAAGCCAGTGTTGCACAATTTACCAATTGCTTAAAATGACATGGGATAAGGCAAGATGCCGTGTTTATTGATTAGAATATTCAAAAGAGCGCTCAAACATTCACACATTCTCACTCCCAATTACTCTGCAGATGTTATAGTTACCAAAGTCCATTGATCAGTACTGCACTAGGTGGCCAGCCAAAGAGTACGAGACGAAGAGCAGGGCCTTGTCAGATGTGTGTCTGTGTTCCTGTGAAGTATGCAGAGTGTTACCCAACCTCTTGCTGTTAAGTCTCTCCCCTTTATAGGGGGCACCAAATTGGTGTTCAGTGACCGGTTCTGCCTTTCTTGACTCCGTGCCTTCTTTGTTTGAACCCCCAGTAATTTTCCATTCTGGTAAACAGATGAGTTTACACATGAGTGTTGTCCTTCAGAGCATCTGGCTTATCTAGTATCTCCTTGCTGCGTCTGTTACAAGCTGTGTCTTCAGCCTCTCCTTGGAATTCTTCCGCCTTTTGGTAACCTGTTTGTCTGCACATCGTTCTTTCAATATTTTTCCATCCACTTCATACACATTTACTTCACACAGATGGGAGCTCCACTTACTCAAAGGGAAGAAGAGAATTGTGTACTGGGGTGTGCAAAGCAGGCCCTATTCAATTTGGATTCAGATTTGGCCCAAATCAGGGACAGTGATTCAACTTGTTGATTTGGATCACTGTCCCAGATTCGATTCGGCTGAATCTGAATCTGAAGATTCAATGCTGATTCGGAGAATCAGTGAGTTGGACATAGACACAGCTTTAAAAGATTTTTCCACATACCTCAAGGTACCAGCACAGCTTGTGAACGCTGCAATGCTGGGGCAGATGAAGCATCCCACAGGAGTGGGGTTGGGGGGGACCCTCCACATGCTCAGCAGCAAACCTGGAACTGGACCAGAAGTACTTCCGGTCCACTTGCGGGTCTGCCAGGCAGTGCACTGGGCTCCCCTGCACCCCCCTGGCTCAGCGATCAGCCACAGGGGGACCCTGGATGCCCCACCCCGATCCAGGAGGCACCAATCGCTGAGCCAGGAGGGGCACGGCAGGCCCCCCAGCGCGCTGCCCAGCAGACCCGGAAGTGGACCAGAAGTGCTTCCACTTCCAGGTCTGCTGCCAAGCTCTCTAGGGAACCCCCTGTGCTCCTGTTGGACATTTAATGCACCCCAGCATCGCAGCACTCATGAGCCCCTGCTACCTTGAGGTATGTAGAAAAAACATTTAAAGCTGTCTCTATGTCCGAATCTCCGAATCTTTCCAAATCGATTCAGAAGGTTCTGATTTGATTTGGAGAGATTAAAGGGTCCTCTGATTCAATTCAGATTCAGAGATTTGGACACCAAACTGGACCGAATCTCTGCCAAATCAAATCAGGGATCGAAGCTTCGCACAACCCTTGTGTGTACACAGCTATAAATTTGAATGAGGCCATAATTAAAGGGGAACTAGATCATGGATCAGCTCACCATGCAGAATTACATGCTATCTATCAGGTGCTCAAACAGTATGAGCACTCTCCTAAAATGGTATATGTGTATCCAGACAGTGAATTTTGGTGTAAAAGGATTGTAATACTGGATGTATGATTGGCAAAGGAACCCCCTTATAATGCATTCCCCTTATAAGTCTCTCTTGTCATTTTAAGCAATTGGTAAATTGTGCAACACCAGAGGTGAGCACAGACCTGCACTCATTCCTGGGGCCTGTGAGGGACACAGCAGGGGCCAACAGGAATGCAAGACCCATAGCCCTGGCTGTGAAACTATACCCATTATTTTCAACCTGGAGGTGCCACGAGGTCCGGCACAATGTTAGCACAATTTGATGTGCAAACATGATTCATAAAATAAATCCAGCCGGAGTGATAAGGGGAACTGCAGCTGGAGAGGAGACTGAGGGACACAATTTAACCCCTTGTCAGCCACATGCAGCCCATGGGCTACTAGTTGGACACTCCTGACCTAGGGGAACAAAATAAAGATGGCAAATATTTATCAGAAGCTGCCCTAGAGCCCAGTGTCCTCCACACACCACAACTATCTCCCCTGTAAGCCTTGGGGGAAGTAGCAGGGGCCCTTTTAATTCAGTGCTGACCCAGGACCAAGCCCAGAAAAATGTCCCAGGTACCTCTCTTTCTGGGAGGGCCGTGTGGGGCAGAGGGGACCAGGAAGTCCTACACAGCACAAAACAGCTCCTGCCTGCTTTGGGCTGATCAGAGTCCTAATGCGGAAGGAGTGCACACAGGGCGGTTTTACTTGCCTGATGCCATGACAGCTGTGTCTATAGTGGCAACCCTGTGGGGTTTTTGTAACACTCCAGTTGAGAACCACTGCTCTAAATGATGATAAAGCAGCGAGTAGAAGGAGGAGGCCCCAACCCTGTCTGGTGGAAGTAGTTTAGGGTGAAATAGGATCATTCTGATATACCTAAACACCAGAGAGATGCCCAATAGGGGGTGCAGGATCTAGTCCAGTGTCCCTGACTCAATTACATTGGTACAGGACCTGACACTGGCTGTTTTGTGATTACCAGGTTTTACATTTGTTGTTGCTGTTGCTGTTGTTCTTAAGAGTAGATGTCAAATTCCTATTATCTTCCTTTAAATTTTCAATTATTTGTATTATTAGTAGGTAGTGTTAATACTGAGAGGTAGTTGTTAGTATTGTTAGTGGTTATAATTAGTAGTCATTAGAATTAGTGGTAGTTATTAGTCCCCCTAGAGTTTGGAGTTGTGTGGTAACAGTTATGGAGGTATGTTGACGTCCTTTTATAGTGTGGGTAAAGGCTTGCTAAGTATTCTCTTTCACTTCTGCTTCTCTTGGTTGCAATGCCTTGCACAATGATGTACATTTCCTCTCTTCCCACAGATCCCAGTACCACATGGTGTGCAGGAGCCACTAATTCTCAGATCTCCACCAGGCACTCCCAGGACACCATCCAGAGTTCCCAGCATCCCCTCTCCCCAGGATGAGGGCACCTGCAGAGAAAAGGGGAGTGGTTGTGAGAAACCACATATGAGGCTGTGAAGCTACTGAAGAAGTTGCTGCTGCCGCTGACGGAAATGACAGGTGATGCTGAATGCCTTCTCCCATCCCCTCCTTTCTGAACTATCAGAGGGCCACTCTAGGGCACAGCTTCTGCCTTTCACTTTGGGGGTGGAGCAATTTTTTTTGCAGCTGGGAACAGGGGGATGTACACACCCATCATATTCAGGGGGACAGGGAAAGAAGGAATCTCTCCCAACTCTGTGCTCTGAGCACTATACCCACAGGTCCTTGGACCAGTGCCTGACAGCTAATGGTGCTTCAAGTCCCATATTGTTCTGGGAAAGGCTGCATTGATGAGGACTTGGCAGGATCCCTCCTAGGTAACCCAGGCCAGAATCTGAGGTGCCTGCCAGGGCCCTGTGAGTCAGGTTGCAGCAAATGTTGTGGAGAATGGAAAGGGCTTCCCAGCACCTTGGGAGTATAAAGAAGGATCCCTGACCTTCAGCCATGCCCCTGTATTCAGGGGAATGTGCTCTGTTTCCTGGGAGAGTGCTGGGGATTTAAGCAGCTCTTTAAATATTAGAAGATGTAAAAGATTCTTGCCCATAGAGAAATGAAATAAAAGGGACCAACAGCTGAGGGAGATGGAAAAATCTCCAGGACATTTCCAACTGACTACACATGTAGGGGCATCTGCAGAGAAAGGTATGAGCCCAAGGCACTGCCCTACCTTTCTGGAGGGTGCATGCATCTGTGGCCTGCTGACAGGTGGCTCATGGGGCTCTTGGGCTTAGGGCTTTAGATACACAAACACATTCAAGAACATGCACTCTGGTAGTCTGTGTCCACATGTGTGTGTGTCCTGGCAAGTTTTTGCATGCTCCTGTGCTGTGGAGAAGGATCATGTATGTCTCTAAAAGCATGTGTAAATTGATGGCAAGTATATGCCTGCCTGGGTATTAGCTTTGACAAGTGTAAATACACCATTTCATGGGCTGTGTCTACAAGCTTTGGTGGCCAATGTATGCATGCATATACGTGCACCTGCACAAGCCAACAAGTGGGAGGAAAAGAACCCAGCCACTGCTCACTTGCAGCATGGATCACTACAAGTGTTTTTCTTGCTAGAAATATCCTACACACCAGGATCCCATCCTCATCCCCAGTCTGGTGTATCTTTAGGAATCTTGTCCTGGAGAGATCACACCAGAAAAACAAGGGAACCACTTTATTAACAACTAACTACCCATAACACTAAGCAGAACAGCAAACTGCAACACAAAATAATGAAGTTCAGGCAGCATTAGGATGGCCACTGAGGAATCCCCAGAATACAGGACATCCCCTTTGTGAGGGGTGAGACCACCAGCCCCCTCAGCCAATCAGCAGTATGGGGCACGACCACTGCTGCCTCAGCCAATCAGCAGTGAGGGTGGGGCCACTTGACCCCCCCCCCTTTGGCCAATCAGCAGCAAGGGGCAAAACCACCACAAAAAGACTGGGAAAATGGCACCAGCTTTGGTTTATTGCTGACTGTTATAATAAAATATTAATTCCTTTATTTTGCACTTTTAATGACATTGAATGCAGACAGTAGCAATTTTGTTTATGAATACCAAATTAATAAAAAGTAATTATCCACTGGGATCTGGTCACATTCCAACACAGCTCCATGTTTGGGAGCCAGGGGCATACACTGCACAGGGACTTCACCTCCCCTCTATCAGCATTCAGCGCAGACACTGGGCACCCAAGGATCTGCCCTGGCTGCATTCTGGTCAGAGCTGGGCTGAGTGGGTTCAGTGGGCATTCGATGCCTGTGGCAGTGTAGCCAGATGCCTGGTGGGCCTTTCCCTTCCTTCCCTGGGAGGCAGACAGGTTTGCCTCTCCCAGAGGAGAAATAATAGCTTAATAAGCTGGTCCAGCTGCCCAGGAGCCCAGAGATCCCTTTGTCCAAAGTTCTCCTTTCCCACACAGCAGGACACCCCAGGGACTCACCAGGCTGCTCTGTGGGTGCAAAGATGGAAACAAGAGCCTCCTCCCAGTCCCACCAGTGTTCCAGCAGATACAAATGCGGTTCTCCAAGCTGCCTGCTTTCAAAACCATTGCCTCATGCTGAGGCAGCACAGGGGGTGTGTGTACAGACCAAGGCCTGGACCTGGAAGATCAGCTGCCCCTGGGGCCCAGGTCCACCTACACACACACACACACAGCCCAGGGTCAGGGAGCTCAGGCATGCAGCAGCACCTTGGTTCTTACTGTGCCTGCACATGCACTGCAGCCACAGCTCCTCGCACAGGTACAGAGGAACCAGCTGGAGTTGCTAGCTCTGACTGAAGCTATTCAGGGAATTTTTTTTTCCCAACGTGACGTAGTGTCATTAATAAGAGTGAGCCAATAGAGATTTTTTGGACTGATACTGATGGCCGATTTTTAACAAGCCATATTGGTTGATACCGATCCAATTCCAATATGCAGCTGGGCAACATAGAGAGTGGCATCTGACTTGTAAGTCTGTTGTGGGGGGGGGAGGGAGTGGGGCTGGGGCAAGAGCAGGTGCTACACAGCCGGGACGGAGCACAGGATGAAGCTGCGAGCAGCTCACCTGGGAGGTGTGGTGAGGGGGTGGGGGGCAGCTCCTGCCACTACATGCACCCTGGGAGGGCATGGGAAGCATATGCCCCTGGATCAGCATGCAGGGCAAAGGCAGGCTGACAATGCGGGCTGGGGCCGGAGCAGCGCCAGGCTCTTCCCAGCGGGGGGCTGGGCCAGGCTGTACTCAGGGTGGGTGTTGGCAGTACTGGGAGGTAGGCTACTGGGGGTTTGCAGCCACCCCAAAGTTCACTCCCAGTGCCACCACTGCCCACCCCAAATGCAGTCCTAGCCCAACCAACCCACTAGGAAAAGCCCAACACTGCCCCTGGCCCCAGTCCACAGCAGCAGCCCACCCTTGCTCCACACACAGATCCGGGGGCACACACCATCCATGCCCTCCCAGAGTACATGCAGTGGAGAGAGCCACCACCCCCTCCCCATGCCCCCCCGGACAAGCCACTCGTGGCTTCGTCCCATGCTCCACCCTGGCTGTGCAGCACCTGCCCCTGCCCCAGCCCCTCACCCTCCCAGACTGCTGGGGCCTCGATCTGTCTCCCCCTCACCATGCCCCTTCCCTCAAAATAGACTTACCAGCTGAACCTGGCTGCTCTCCATGCTGCCGAGCTGTGCTTCTGGCCACCTGCATGATGCACTGCAGCTGCGCACAGGCACAGGGTATTTATCAGCAACATTATTAGCGGCATCAGCCAAGAAAAGCTGATTGCCGATACTGTCAATTTTCCTTATATCAATGTCAATCTGATATGGGACAACTGTATTGGTTCACCTCTAGTCATTAATTGTACTGTTCAATTTGTTCACAACATCCATTTTTCAGATTGCTTTCAATAGTCACCGGGAGATTGATGCCGATTCCGGTAGACTCCTGGCCAATCCAGGAGTCTTGGCAACTCTACAAGCAGCTCCTGGAATCCTCCACCTCCCTTCCTGGCTGGGAACCCTACTCTTCCTAGCTGTGTACACCCTGCCTCTAGCCAAAGCCAATAGAATCATGAGGACAAATAATTGACATGTATTTCCACCAATGAACTGAAAAACAGGACTTTTGCAGTCCATTCTTCATTCAGAAACAGACAAGTGACGAAGGGTTTAAAAGCAGGATTGTCTGGTATAAAACAGGACAAATGGCCACCCTAGGCAGTGTCCTCCACTAATAGATTACAGAACATACCATATGTATTAACATGGGTGACTGGTGCCTCCTGAGTTAGGAGGGGCACTTGTCCCTTGCCCCCAGCGGCCGATCACACCGATCCAGGAGGACCCCCCACAGTCGATTGCACCAACCCAGAAGTGCCGGTGGCACGCCTGGAAGTGGCAGCAGTGCTTCTCCTGGCGCCCTGACTCCAATGTTCCCTCTAAGGTGTAGCGGTCTGTGAGCATGCTGCTTCGATCCATGAATGCACCGCTTTGGTCCATGAGTGTGCTGCTTCGGTCCGTTCCCAAATTGGTCCCACCTCCCCCTTTTGGCTAGCACTGCTTCTGTCTGCCCCACAGTATTACACAGTATAACAACAAAAGATGATACTATAACCTTTATTTACCAGAGTGACTCCCGTCTACCTTTTTCTCTTTTCCAAACAGAATATACAGCGTCCAGGTTAACAGTGTTTCCTGAGGCTAAATGAAGTTTAATTCGCATCAGCTTGTCCAGATTATCAACTTCTAAACAATTTCTAGACTTTGTTTTTATTGTGTTCATGAGGCTAAACTCTCTCTCAAAATCTGCACTAGATGCTTGGAAAGTGGCACAGATGTCAACAAGTAATGACAGTTCACTAAATTGTTCCTGTTGTAGTATGTAGGTGACCATATCTTCAAAGGTGTTTATTGCCTCAGTTTTCATTTTCTCACTAACAGTTAATTTAAAGTCCACATATTGTTTGCATAGGTCCTTCTTAAAAGTTTCTACAGATTTGTTTAGCAAGGCACTATATGCCAATGTTTTCAGCTCCTCATGCCCGAAAGAAAAATCATTCCTGTTTGATAAAGAGGAAAAAGAATCCTTATCAAAAATTGACCATTATTCCAACTCACCTTCTGGAAATCTGTTGTCCATGTGGTCACATGTACGCTCAATGAATTGAATAACTGATGTAGTATCAACAGGTGATTCAAATGATGACAGCAAGGTTTGAATGTCTTCAGAAAAATGTACAGTCTCACCAAGATACTGCGAAAGAAGTTTGGCAAGTCTAGCTTTAGCAAACTGAAATGCCTCTACTGTTGTTAGTGAACTTCGCTGAAGCATTTTGCACAACTCAGCCAGTTCACCTAAGACATCATTTAGTATGGCCAGTGCAACATGATACTCTGGTTTCCACAGTTTGTCCAAGCAGTATTGGTGAATTAGGTCATTGTCTTCAGCCACTTGTTGTGCGCAGTAGTTCATCAACACAGTATAATTCTTCATCACAGCACTAACAGCAAAATGTCTCGAGAGCCATCTGACATCATTCAGTGGCCTAAGTGAAACTGTTTCACACCTCAGCAGCCTTAGATAGTTCTTCAAACTTATATTTTTTTACAGAAGACCTACTAAAAAGTGTGTATATGGTCCGTAGTAGAGTTTCAGTGCACCTCATTAAAGGTACATCTTTCCAAGCATCATTAATCCCCAAGTCTTCCTGGTATGCCGCGCAGTGCTGATCGAGCAGATGTGGAATAGACTGGTGAAGTACTGTAGCCACACCACTGCACTTTTTAAGCATTACTGAAGCACCGTCGGAGGTGAACATTACCATCTTTTGCATATCTAAGTTGCTGTCAACATAAAATCGCCTAATTGCTGCTACAATAGCAGAGTTATCACACGCTGTCAGCTTTAAAATTCCAGCAAGCCTGGTCTGATGAGTTAAATCATCCCAGGCCTGGCATTGCCTCTGAGAGTGGAGTAGTTTCCCAGCCCCAACCCCAGCCCCCACCTTGCCTCCGGAAGTGAAGAGGTATGTGGCATGGGCTGGGGAGCGGAGCAGTTTCCCAGCGCCAGCAGAGCCCGTGCCAGCCCCAGCCCCCACCTCACCTCTGGGAGTGGAGCAGTTTCCTGGTCCCAGCTCCAGCCCCCCCGCTCACGTCCAGGAGCAAGGAGGCATGTGGCATTGGTGCTTGGGAGCGGAGCAGTTCCCCGGTGCCAGCCCCAACCCATGTCCTAGCCGAGCCTTCAGGAGCACATGGCCTCAGGGAGGAGCTGCTGCCTGAGCTTACCTTTGGCAAGTGTCCTGAGCCAGCCCTGGTGCCTCCGCCACACTCAGCTCATTGCCCAGCTCCTCTTGGGGAAGCCGCAACCCAGCTCCTCTCCGGGCAGGTGCACAGCATTAATAAGTTTGTGTGTGGTATGGTTTTAAAGCATGTGCAGCTTGGAGGGAATCTTGTCCCACTCCCCAGCTGGTGCTCTCAGCAGGGGCACCAGCACTCCCACCAGCCCCCCTTCCTGTTGCCTGACCAAAGAATGCTGGCTGGCTGTCAGGGGGTGCACCAGTGCTCTCAGGGGGTGCACATGCACCCCCGTGCACCCTCTACAAGTCACCACTGTGTGTTAATTTTAAGATGAGGTTTTTTTCTCCATTCATTATGAAGGAAGCAAAGCCCCATCTTTGAATCAAGGATCACAGCTGTGAACTGTGGAACAGCACTGCAGTGAGCCCAGCTGAGGCAGAGACAGTATCAGCAGTGTGAAACAACAGCTCTGCTCCCTGCCTAGATTTCTTCCCTGCCTTCCTCTGCCCCCATGGCGACATGTAGGAGGTGAATGGGGGTGCATGTGCACCCCCTGAGAGCACTGGGGCACCCCCTGACAGGCAGCACTTGCCGCTTAGGCAACAGGCGGGGGGGGAGGTGGGAATGCTGAGGCCCCCCCATGAACACCAGCCGGGGAGTGGTGCACCAGGTGATGTGCCACTGACACTCCCAGGAGTGCCATGGCCGCTTCTGGGAGCACCACTCACGCTTCCCGGTTGGTGAGATTGGCCACAGGGGGACCCCCCACCCTGATCACTGACTGGCCACTGGGGGGGCACATGCCCCACTGACACAGGCAACACCAGTCACCCATGCTCTCCCCCTTGCTGGCAGAGAGCCAGGCAGGGAAGGAGTCTGCATGCTGCTATTGCTTTGGTCTCCAGCTTGCCCCATGCTGCAGGAAGCAGCTGTGCTCAGAGCCCAGCTCTGCACCTCACAGATTTCTGAATGGGGAAAGGAGCATAGAAGGGAAAGCAAAATCTGTATGGTGCTAAGCTGAGCTTTCAGCACAGCTGCTGTAGCAAAACCCCCAGTTTTTCTTTTTTATTATTTAAAAATACATTCCCACCCCTTCCCCAACCATTTCTTACTGTTTCTCTGCCATCTCTATTCCTTTTAAGGCGTTATAAGTACTCATAGATAAGCTAAGTTCTTGTATGCCTTGTATGTCTTATTGTGACAAGCCCCTTTTTATACTGTAAATAATGTTCTGTTATTTTTGCATTGATTTTTACTGTTTTATATTGTATTCCTATTATGTTTGTATTGATTTTTACTGTTTTACTGTTTTATATTGATATTGTATGATTTAGGCCTGTTCCTGTAAGTTAACCAAAGTAATGTCAAGCCTCCATCTTGTAATGTCAAGTCTCCATTTTGTGTGCCATTTGGTAATTCCAGGTCTCCATTTGGTGTGCCCTGCCCAGGCATACCCTATTGTAATTGTGTTGCAACTATGACTCATACCTGCCCCTCCTATGTAAATTGGTTCCTGGGTGAGTGAAGATGAATGAGGGTGCTTGAGACATAATGGTAGCAGTCCTAAAAATAGTGCCTGCTGAATGACCAGACCGTCAGCTTAATGGCTGGACTATCAACTCAATGACCAGGCCATCAACTTAATGATTGGACCACCGCCTTGTATTGACTGTCCCTGAAACCACAGACCTATTCTCAGGACCAGAGAGAAAACCCAATATTTGAAAGATAAAGACCCTCCAAGAAACCAGCAACATGGAAACAAAGAACAGAATAGAAACCAGCAACTCCACCATTGTATCCCACCAGACAATGGGGACACCTGGAACTGCATGACCTCATCTGAGCAGGACTGGCCCTTGCCTGGGCATGTCCTTCCCGTTGAAGTCACAGGTAGCCCACCCCTATAAAAGGAGTGGTAGAGTGTGACCTCCTTCGGATGCCCTCTCCATCTGGACCAGCACTACGCATGCCACCTATCCACTCAGAGGTCCTACCAGCAACCCCCTCTAGACAACACCTTGCTAGAGAAGACCCTGACTGGCCATCGAGGATCAACTCACAGCCCATATAGGTAGCTATCACCCACCTTCTTCCCCCAAGCAAGGGACCTGAGCTCTGTCTTTGTACACCTTGACCTCAATCCCTCTATTAAGCCTTTCTTATCCTGTTACCATTGTGTGGGTGCATGGGAGAGTTTGGGCAGGGGGGAGGGAACCAATAACTTCATGGGCTGTATAGTGTGTTTCCTATTTAATAAAACTGTTATTTTGGAACCCTGTGTTGGGTTTTGTCTTACTGACCTCCTGGCCCTGCTCCAGTCTCTGCTTTCTGTCCCTCTGACCGTCCTCCTGTCTCTCTCTCCCTGTCATCTCAGCTCCCTCTCTGCCATCTCCTGGCTCTGCCCTCTACACCCTCCTGGCTTCTCTTAGCCTCCTGGCTTCAGCCCCAATCTCCTGGCTTTAGCCCACCGCTCTGCCTTCCATCTTCACCTCTCTCTGCCTCCTCCCTGATCTCCCGGCTTTTTCCCTCAGCTCCACCGCTTTGCCGACTTCCAGCTCTGCTCCATCGCCCTCACCTCTGCTCACCACTCCCAGCTCACCACTCCCAGCTCCCTCTGACTCCTAGCTTAGGCCCCCTGCTGACTCCTGGTTCGCCACTCCACCGCCTCCTTTAGCTCCCAGCCTCCCAGTCTCTGCTCCGCTGCCTCCCAGCCCTGGCCTGCCCTCTGCTCCTGGCTTTCTTCTCCACCTTTTTTCCACTGTCTCCTGGCTTCTTCCCTGGCTTCTCTGCTGCTTCACCACCTCTCTGCTGTCCCTCTCGGCTTCCTCCACCACCTCTCTGCTGCTTCTCCTGACTTTTCTCCGGCCCCAGCTTTCCCCCTCTGCTCTGCTGCCTCCTGGCTTTTCCCCCACGTTCACCTCTGCCTGGGACACCAAGTGGCCCCGAGTAACCCCAGGCACCAAGTGACCTCAAGTAACCTCCCTAGTGTTAACACATACACAGCCACGGAAGCACATGTTTGCACGTATGTGTAAGTGTGTGTGAACCCATAGTGTTGTATGTGGAGTGTGTGTGTGTGTGTGTGTGTGTGTGTGTGTGTGTGTGTAATTTTGTATCATGCCCTCCTGCCTAACAGTGCGATATTGAGATCCCCCAGCATTGATCTGGCGCATGTCAAGTCAACACTGCTTCCTGCAGACTGAAGCAGAAGTGACTCTGGAACTCCACCTGTGCCTGGATCAGCAGGGAAAGCAGCAGCAAGAGGAGGTAAAAGGTAGGGTGATAGTGACCAGGGAGGCAAGGAATGAGGGGTAGGATTCCTGCTCCCCCCACCTCTGCTTTCCCCCTGCCCCTGCTTCCCCTACCTCCAACTTCTCCTCCTTGCTTTCCCCACTAGTTTCTTGTACCTCTGCTTCTCCCCTACCTGTCCCCTTGTTACCCAAAAATAGACAAATGACTAAGTCAGTTTCTTTTCAGTGGGGTAGTTTATTGCTAAGGGTGCTGGGGAGTTATACACTTATTAGAGACCATTAACTTATTTAAAATTTCATTACTGTACCATACACACACACACACATACATGCATATATTTATTCTCACAATGACACACTTACAAAATTAATCCCAAGGGCATTGCAGATAGGGATGGCCAGTCCCTACCTATTGTTGGAGCAGGGTATCCAACCTGGCATGCACAGGCATGGGCTCCGGTGGTGAGGCAGGTTCTTCCCCACATTATCCTTTCTCTTGCCCCCTTTTATACAGTTTATTCTGCGGGGCAAGTTTTCTCGAACTCTCTCTCCAAGGCATGCACTGTTTAGTCATCACATAGAAAGGTTCCCCTTATCTAGTCAGCCTGAACCAGTCTTCTTGTCAAGGATGTTGTACAGACACTTGGCCTTCAATGGTTGGCTTCTAGTTGCTGACACCACAACTCCTCCTTTCTTGGCTGTTCTGTTTTCTTCATGTCATTTGCTTCTTCTTTGTTAGTCATACACACCACATTTATACACTTTATTGCTGACTTAACCTATTAGTGATAAATTTTCTAACCTGCTGGCTACACCCTTACTTCTGCTTTTCCCATAGCCTGGCCCTCTGCTGCTGTTTTCCTGCTGCAGCAGTGGGAGGACAAATTTAAGACAACCCTCAAATTTATCATTTTCCATGTCTAAAATCTAATTATTGGGGGTTGTCTTAAATTTGAAGTTGTCTTAGAATTGAGTAAATATGGTGTGTATATAAACACAACAATTATTGTGTATAGGACAACACATGAACAATGCGTGCCCCCAGAGGCTGGGGGTGGGGAGCACAGTGACCACCCGCAGGTGGCAGCAGCAGTGTCGGCAGTGGGGGCGTGGTGTCAGTGAGCAGGGAGCTCCCACAGGTAGCCGTGGCAATGTCGATGGCAGGGGCAGGACGAGTGGGGATCTCCCGCTGGTGGCCGTGGCAGTGTTAGCAGTGGGGGTGGGGGGGAGGGTGGTGAGTGCTGCAGATGCCACTGGCAGTGTTGGCAGTGGCCAGCAGCAATCGGGGACCACCTGCAGATGCCGCCGGTAATGTCAGCAGCGAGGGGGGAGGTGGCGAGCAGCAACCACCTGCAAACACCACCAGCAGCATCGGCAGCGCTCTTCATAGGGGATGCACTGTGAGTCTCAGGGGATGCACATGCATCCGCATGCACACCCTATGCATCACCAATTATCTGGGGTCTGTGTCCTTGTGAAAATTATAGTCCAGGGAGATGTCTATTTA
>NW_005842246.1:80085-82937 GCF_000455745.1 Alligator sinensis
TCCCTCACCATCTGGGAATGCTACTCGCCATGCTGTTTCTTTTATTTTACTGACTAGTCCAGTTACAGCATCTGCAAAGGTTCACTTTGAAACAGGTTTTGTGGCCTGCTTAGCCATACCTCTTCAATTTAGCATAAGTCCCTTGAAAGTGGCCAAGGCTGACAACAGGTTAACAAAGACACATGATTATTTCAATAGGATTCTATCTGACTACATACAACTCAATTCTTATCTAAGGTAAAGCATTAGTTGTTACTTTTTGCTGTTGTTCAACACTTCCCACAAAGCAGTTAACCATTTTTGGCCTGGTCTAATATTAGTGGTTTTGATAAGAAGCTCCTTAATCTACTTTCCAGGCTACTGCTTGTGACTGGAATACAAGTTTATTGATAATTGATTGTATACTGTTTTAAGCACATATTCTTCATAACTCAGGCTCTTGCTAGGTCCATAATCAGCAGTTATCAGTGTGGTCTGTCAGTCATTGACCATGTCTACAGCCTACAGTGGTGCTGTGAGGAGAAGGTGTTGGTGGAAGGTGTCTGCAATGGGCGACTTTGGACAGAGATGTACAGGAAGCATCAAAGAAGTGTTCAGGGCTTCATCACCAGCCTGTAACTCAGGGTCCATGTGAAAAGTGTGGGTGCAAATAGGCTTGAACCCCAGGAATCAGAAACCATCTCTACCTCTGCATATGCCAAAGACAAGTCCATCGAGCTCGGACTTCCACCTCAGGATGAGAAAAGACTGCTGTGTGAGAGACTCTGGATTGTTTGTGGTTCCTTCAATCAAGTTTGGGGCTGCACTGCCCCAAGAGCAGATATTGAGTTATATAAATATATTTTTATGCTCCTAGACTTAACTCACTTCTAATTTGTATGTGGAGAAAATATCTTCCTTCCTTCCTGCCTCACGCACAGCTACCCTAAAATGCTGCCAACCAGAATGATCAAACTAGTTGTTGTGGAGTGATCACAGAGTCTTGGTCCTCCATAGCTACTAGATAAGCTGTACTATAGGCAGACTGTAATAAAGGTTGGACAGTCCCTGAAAGGAGCCAGATAACAACCCACGCTATAGCTGTGTGCATGTCTATCATCTTAACACCACAGTTGTAACCCTGCTTATATTATACATGCTGCTATTGTTATATTTCTGGTTATGTATACTGTTATGGTTATGTTCTGCTATGGAAACTTTCTGTATTCCTTCTCTGCATACGCTCATTAGCGTGCATGTTGAGGTTTGGGGGCTACTTCTGTTTGTTTGTACTGGTTGTGGATAAAGTGTGCAAAAGTATCGGGCAGGTGGATCAGAGCCTTGGGGACAGAACTGGAAGTAATGGTCTCAAACTCCTGCAGAGGAAGTTCAGGTTGGAGATTAAGAGGAACTTTCTGATTATGAAGGTAGTAAATCATTGGAAGAAGCTATTCAGAGGAGTTGTGAAATGCCTATCCCTGGAAATTTTCAAGAGTAAGTTAGAGATACTTGGCTGGGTGATTTAGTCTGGGATAGTTCTTTTCTGAGTGGGGGGCTAGATTAGATGTGACCTCATAAGCCCTACTTTCCTATAATCCTATAGTGCAGGGGTCGGTAACCAATGACCCCTGGGCCAAATCTGGCCTACAGAGGCACTGGATCTGTCCTGTGGAGTCAAAGGGCTTTGCCTGTGTCCATGTTTGTGCTGAGCAGCAGGGAGTTGCACCAGGGCTGAGCAACTTCAAACTGTGCCTGTGCCGCTGCTGCTTCTCCCTGCCCACCCCTCTTCTCAAGGCTATAGCATGGGCAGTTTCCAGCTAGGTGGGAGAGGGGGAGGAAGCTGGACCATGGCTGCACAGCTTCCAGGTGTACCTACTCCACATATTCCACATCTGGGGGACAGAGGTGGGGAGGTGAGGGGAGAAGCTGCAGCAGAGTCAAAGCAGTTTCCATTTGTACTCACGCTTTCCATTTGTACTCACACCACAGCCAGGGAGCCAGGGAGGAGGTGTTTGGAAAGGAAGCAAGGAGTAGTGGCAGTGTGGGTGCAATTCTCAGCTGCCTGGCCCTAGTGTGAGTCCAAGGAAAGCCCCCCCAGCACAGATGCCCCATCAAAAGCAGCCAGCCTGCATTGGACTGGAGCTGGGTTGTTCTGGCCTGTGACCTATAAAAATTGTTGTCTTCTGCTATAGTGGGTCCAGATGGTTCTCTTCTCCCAGCAGGCCTAACTGGCAACTTCTCCCACAGGTTTGCCTGTATACCACATATTCTAGCTGCTTCTCTTTAAAAGATCAAAGAGCCAGTAAGAGGAACAGGCTGGGAGGCTCATGTCAGAGATCAAACTTTGCATTCTGTTTTCTCAGCTGCTTTTCTGCAGATCCAGGGTCTTCATTTCCTGCAAATTGAACTAGTAGGGTGGGGAGGACTTGCCGTGAGACCCTGACCATTCAGAGCCCACTAGACAGTGTATCTACATTCTAAGGACCACCACAGCACAGCTCAGCACAAGCATGTCATTTGTGCTATCCCTGAAAGGCTGCAATACACCTGCATCAAGGCACAGTTGGGCAAAAGCTGATAGACTCCCTGACTTGGGCTTACGGGTGCCTGCCCAACACTCATCTAAGGCAGCCCCATGGCATCTCTTTGGGGTGCAACACACACAATGCATCCTGAACCTCATTGTGGTGCTGCTCTTGAATGGTGCTGACAAGCTGTGGGTGATTGGGTTGACTTCCCATCAAAATCTACAGCAGATCAGGAAATCATCCCCTAGCTAATTCCTAACTCAGCCACTGCTCAGAGGCACAAAAAAACAAACACACCCACAAACAGGTGATTTCAGCCAATAGCAAAATTCTGGTGAGCTGGAT
>NW_005842246.1:82968-84981 GCF_000455745.1 Alligator sinensis
GTCGATCATATTGTTCCTATCATGAAAAGAGGAATAGGAGCAGGTGGATTCTTCAGAGCAGGGAGGGTTGTAGAAACACAGAATCATAGAAATTAAGGGCTGGAAGGGACCTTGAAAGATCATTGAGTCCAGCCCCTCTGTTCTGGGCAGGAATACTGCTGAGATCAAATGATCCCAGAAAGGTGTCTGCCCAATCTCCTCTTAATGACTCCCAAGGTTGGGGACTGCACCACCTCCTTGGGAAGTCTACTCCAGATTCTGGTCACCCTTAGTGTAAAGAAGTGCTTCATTACATCCAACCTGAAATCATCCTCTAACAGTTTATAGCCATTGTTCCTTGTCTTCCCATGAGGTGCCCTAATGAACAGTTTTTCTCCCAGCTCCCAATATTCACTCCTTATATACTTGCAGACAGTCACCAAGTCCCCCCTCAGTCTTCTCTTCTCCAGGCTGAACAGTCCCATCTCTCTCAGTCTTTCCTCATAAAGTTTGTCCTCAAGGCCCTTAATCATTCTTGTGGCCTTTCTCTAGATCTGTAAAAGGGGGCCTTCCTGGGGCTCATTCAATGTTGGCCCATCCACCTGTCTCTGAACTAACCGCCCACCTCTCTCATTTGCCATGCCTTGATGATACATGATTACGATGTTAATTAAGTGGGAGACTGCCCATTTTGAACCCTAATTTTTAGGGGGTATCCACAGCTCCATTCCACCCATACACTGCAGCCCAAGCCTGACAGATGGCATCTCAGGCAGCTAAACTCAGCTATACCCTTCAGCTATTAGCTGTGGTCCCTTCTCTGGGACCTTCAGCTCCCCCTTAGGCTCTGGCCCCATCTCATGCCAGTCAGGATCCGAAGCCGCTTGCTTTTTGGGCATCCCTCATTGTGGGCCCTTGGCCTTTCAACCACTCCATGGGTCCTGGCCCCAGCATGGACCAGTCAAGGTCCCTCAGGACAAGCCTAAGCAGCCTGCCTGCTTTTACCTGTCATAACCCAATGATTTTTAGTGCCTCTGCACATTGGAATTTTCCCACCACATGGAGCTTTCTTTGCACGGTGGATTTCTCAGCTGCAGAGAGAAAACCCCAGTGCAAAAGAGTTCCTGCCACACGTATGCAAATTTCTGTCCCGCTATTGGTCAATTCTAAATTATTCCTACCTGGCAGCTAGCGATTGGTTTGCTAGCCGTATAAAAGGTTAGAGCAGTTTCCGCCCAAGTTGGAGGACCCCTCAACCATCTCGTGGGGGACTCTAAGCGCGCTGTGGAGCCTAGCAAACTCCGCGTGTGTCTTGGAGGAGAACTTAGGAACCTGATCAGACTCTAACCACTCCCCGTCATCGTGGAAATATTGACGTACCCCCGTGTTAAGCACTCGTGGAGTTGTACACCGATGACTCATCTCGGTTCGGTTCGAAGAGAGATCTCACCCCTGTGTGTTTGTGTGCAACTGTAACTCAAGCAAGTCTTCTTCCTGCACTGCGACCATCGGCAGTGTAAGTAAAGCTTTCTTTATACAACCAATACGCTTCCGTGCCTAACTCTATTCCATCGTGGAAAATACCCACCTGACGGTCCAGGCTACAGGCCATAGCCTTAGACCGCCCTCGGCCCCAGCATGGCGTCACGAACAGGATGCGGGGAAGACACAATGGAGTTAGAGTTAGTTAAAAACTGCCCTTGGCGCAGTGGGAAACGGCACGTAACAGACACCAAAGAACTAGAGGCGCATATCGCTTATCATCAGGCGGGCAGAACGGGTGAAATGCTCATCAGCGGCTACTTTTCGCTGAAGGGAGAAGAGAAGGAAGCACATCTTCACCCCGGAGCTTTCGGGTGTGTGATGGGTGGAGAGCGGGTCCTATTTAGATCCCGAGAGGAAGGGGGCACCATATCCTCCGTCCGAGTGAAACCGGCGGGCGCAGTATACCCGCTGCCTGCGATATGTGCAGGAGATGAAAGACCAGTTCAGTTCCCAAGCAGTGTTGTCTAGATTGAGAAGCCGGGAGCTCCC
>NW_005842246.1:85536-86710 GCF_000455745.1 Alligator sinensis
CAACCCTCAATAAGGCTCAGTACAACTGCAAAATCGCTTAGCTCTTGACTATTTACTTGCAAGTGAAGGAGGGGTGTATAAAAAGCTGAACTTGTCAAATTGTTGTGTTAAAATCGACAATAATGGTAAATTGATAAAAGCCTTAGCAGATGACATAAAAAAGATAACACACGTTCCGGTCCAAACTTAAAAAGGGTGGAGCTTTGATTGGATTTCGAACTGGCTACCCCAGCTTGGATGGTTGAAGTGGGGTGTAGCATGTTTTATTCTACTAATATCGGGGTTGGCTCTGCTTCCTTGTATACTACCCTGCATGATGTCCATTATAAAACAAACTGCTCAAAATGTCACCAATCGTAAAATGCTTATACGTTACCAGGCGCTAGCCCTCACTGAGGATCATCAAAATCTGTAGAGATAAAAAGCATCTTGAGGGGGGAGTTGTGATACAAATACAATTAAAAGCTAAACATAATGATTAAATTTAGACATAATGCCTTTGTTTGCAAAATGCTTCTGTATCCGACATGGCTTGCATATGGCTTCCACATTAGCTTCTGCACATAGATGAAAGACATAAGATAAAAGACCCCCCCTGTTAAAAACACACAGGTGCTATAACATAACCCATAATAAGTTAAGCATAGCATAAAAACCTAAGCATCCTGTAAAAACTTAGACATAACCATAAAAACTTTGACGTCTTGCAAAAACTTAGACAAAACAGTAGAAGCTTGTAGAACCTATGAGGTGGCCAATAACTGCTTAACACGCTATGGTTCTTTGTTTAGATAAGCTATAAAAAGATCCTCGGACAAAGACCGGGGGTCGACTCTGCTTTGGGCTACTAGCCCCCTAGTCGATCTTGTTTGCAAACAATAAACATGAGATGGATCCAGCCTGAATGTGTATGACTCTCTCTTGAGATATATAAAAAAAGCCTCCAGGGACACGAAACTAGCCGTTTGTACAACAATTTGGCGAGCCAGCCAGGAGTTGTCCTTGGACTAACCCCGGGGCCGGACGATAAGATCGGAAAAGGGGGTCCATGAAGTGCGCACCAGACCGCTTTTGGAGTCTGTCACGGGCACCGGATCCATGAGTCGGGACACCCGGGAAGTTAAAGGCTCTCCTTTAAATGAGTCAACCAGGCTAAGTGGATCCGAAGAGACGG
>NW_005842246.1:88874-93485 GCF_000455745.1 Alligator sinensis
ATAGTTTCATAGTTTTAGGGTTGGAAGGGACCTAATAGATCTTCTAGCCCGACCCCCCGCCAGGGCGGGAGAACAACCCAAAAACACAAACAAAACCACTCACCCTAAAAACAAAAACGGGACTCAAATGAGTCCAGCCAGGTAAGTATCCAGCCTCTTCTTAAAGATCCCCAGGGTAGGGGCCAGCACCACCTCCCTTGGAAGTTGGTTCCAGCTCCTAGCCGCCCTGACTGTGAAGTAGTTTTTTCGGATGTCCAATCTGTACCTCCTCTCCATCAACTTGTGCCCATTATTCCTTGTTATGCCAGCAGGGGCTAGGGGAAACAGCGTCTCCCCCAAACCCTTCTGGTTCCCCCTAGTGAGTTTATAGACGGTCACCAGGTCCCCCCTCAGCCTTCTCTTGTGGAGGCTGAATAGGTTCAAGTCCCGCAGTCTCTCACTGTAGGGTCTGCCCTGTTGTCCCCGGATCATGCGGGTGGCCCTCCTCTGGACCCTCTCCATGTTGTCCACATCCCTCCTGAAATGGGGCGCACAGAACTGGACACAATACTCCAGCTGCGGCCTGACCAGCGTCGCATAGAGGGGGAGGATCACCTCCCTGGCTCTACTCGAGATGCACCTGTGGATGCACGACAAGGTCCGGTTAGCCCTGCCAACCATGACCTCGCATTGTCGGCCCATGTTCATCTTGGAGTCAATAATGACACCAAGATCCCTTTCCGCCTCCGTGCTCTCAAGTAGGGAGCTCCCCATCTTATAAGTGTGCTGCTGGTTCCTACTACCCAAGTGCAGCACCCTGCACTTGTCCGTATTGAAACGCATCCTGTTCCTGTCTGCCCACCCCTGTAACCTATCCAGATCCTTCTGCAATCTCTCTCTCCCTGCTAGCGTGCTCACCTCCCCCCAAATTTTGGTGTCATCAGCGAATTTAAACAGGTTGCTCTCCACCCCAACATCAAGATCGCTGATGAAGACATTGAACAGCGCAGGGCCCAGGACCGAGCCCTGAGGGACTCCACTACCCACCTCCCCCCAAGTCGAATATGATCCATCCACCACCACCCTCTGAGTGCGACCCTTCAGCCAATCTGCAATCCATCTGACCGTGTAGGCGTCTATGCCACAGTCGCCTAGTTTATTAATTAGGATGGGGTGAGAGACGGTGTCAAAGGCCTTGCTGAAGTCCAGAAAGACTACATCCACCGCGACACCTGCATCCATGGCCTTTGTGACCTGATCATAAAAGGCAATCAGGTTGGTCTGACATGATCTCCCCCTAATAAATCCATGCTGATTGCCCCTGAGCATCATCTCGGATGCCGGCCCATCACAAATGTGCTCCTTGATGATCTTCTCAAAGAGCTTCCCCAGGATTGAGGTAAGACTGACGGGCCTATAATTGCCCGGGTCCTCCCTTTTCCCTTTTTTGAAGATGGGGACCACATTAGCTACCTTCCAATCGTCTGGCACCTGGACAGTACTGCCCCAGGGATTTGTCTCATCCCCCCATATCTTTAGAACAGCTTTGCAGAAAGACTTGGAGCAATGGAAAGAGAGAGACCCTGAGGTGGCACTATTGCAATATGTTGATGATCTATTGATAACAAGTCCCGATATACAGATAGAGAAAAGAGCGACAGAATCCTTGCTGAACACCCTGAAAAAAAAAGGATATAAGATATCATGAGAAAAGGCCCAGATTTGCCAACCAAAGGTTACTTTTTTGGGGTACGAGATTGAGAAGGGGGTTCGGGCCTTAAATAAGGATCGGATCCAAATAATACAAGATATGCCTACCCCTAAAAACCCCAAAGAGCTGCGAGCCTTTTTGGGCCTAACCGGGTTTTATAAACTGTGGATTCCTGATTATGGGGGAAAAGCCAAACCCCTATATGAATCCTTCACAAAGGAGGGCCTTGCTAATTAAAAACGGACTAAAAAAAACCAGCATGCATTTGAGTTATTAAAAACTGCCCTCTCTGCCTCTCCTCCCATCCCACAGATGAGAGGAGAGGCAGAGTTTCAGGGATCGGTCCATAAAGTGCCCTTTTTCTTAAAAGATTGTAAAGTGAAATATGGCCCAGGGTCAGACGAGCTAGCCACCGAGCTTAAGGCCAATAAAAATCCGCAGGGATGGTGGATCGTACCTGAAAAAAAAGTGTTAATGCCTCGAGGCTTATTAAAAAAAGTCCTCTACCGGTTACATTCTTCCACTCACATGGGAGGCACTGCAATGGGAGACTTGTTGACTCGTCAAATGGTGGCTCCAGGACTTTATTTGAAAGCCCAGAGAGTGGCCTCTCAATGCCCGACCTGTCAAAAGGTGAATCCAAAGTCTGCAAAACCACCAGTCCCCATGGGAGGGAGACCATGGACCCAATATCCTGGACAGGCCTGGCAGATTGACTTCACTGAACTGCCCAAATCCGGTCAGTACCAATACCTGCTGATACTGGTGGATCAATTGACTGGATGGATAAAAGCTTACCCCACAAGAACTGCCACCACATCCACGGTGACACAAGTACTACTCCACGAGATGATACCCCGATTTCTGTTGCCTGGGTCTATTGAGTCAGATCAAGAAAGTCATTTTGTGGAAAAAATAGTACAGGAAGTGTCCAAAGCTGTAGATATCACATGGAAACTCCATGCTCCATGGAGACCCCAAAGTTCAGGTCAGGTGGAACACATAAATAAAACACTAAAAGCAATGTTAACACAAATCTATATTTAGACTCATTTAAAATGGCCACAGACACTCCCACTGGCTTTAACTCATATTCATAGCACACCACGTAGCGAGATTAAATTAGCACCTTTTAAATTAATGTTTGATATGCCTCCCAGAGTCTTGCCAGCAGGGTGGAGAAAACAGATTACTGTAGATTTGGGAAAATCTAAAATTTGAAAACATGTTATCGCCTTGCAGTCTGTTTTGTCTTCCCTACATAGGTTTGCTGCACCCTTCCAGAGCCTCCCGCTTGATGCACCGATCCACAACTTTAAACCGGGTGACCAGGTCCTGGTACAGAACTAAAAAAAAGATCCTCTTGCAGAAAGGTGGGAGGGACCCTACCAGGTGCTGCTGACTACACACACAGCTGTTCACTTGTCAAACAGCGATAAGTAGACCCATTGCTCAAGGGTAAAACCTTTTCATCAGGAGGACACCAACTCCCAGGGTGTGGTCACTCCGGAAGCTGATAACACCCAAAAACAAAAAGCCAACAAATAAAAAAAAATAAACCTGCTGGAGATTTAAAATTACACTTACAAAAATATAAACCCTAATCTATTTGTTGGGACTCTTGTCCCTTTTAGGAATATCAAACCCAAAAGTTATGTCCACCTGTTATACTTGTTCTCAAAACAAGCTTACAACCCTCAATAAGGCTCAGTACAACTGCAAAATCGCTTAGCTCTTGACTATTTACTTGCAAGTGAAGGAGGGGTGTGTAGAAAGCTAAACTTGGCGAATTGTTGTGTTGAAATCAACGATAATGGTGAATTGATAAAAGCCTTAGCAGATGACATGGAAAAGGTAGCACACGTTCCGGTCCAAACTTGGAAAGGGTGGAGCTTTGATTGGTTTTCGAACTGGCTACCCCAGCTTGGATGGTTGAAGCGGGGTGTAGCATGTTTTATTCTACTAATATCGGGGTTGGCTCTGCTTCCTTATATACTACCCTGCATGATGTCCATTATAAAACAAACTGCTCAAAATGTCACCAATCGTAAAATGCTTATACGTTACCAGGCGCTAGCCCTCACTGAGGATCATCAAAATCTGTAGAGATAAAAAGCATCTTGAGGGGGGAGTTGTGATACAAATACAATTAAAAGCTAAACATAATGATTAAATTTAGACATAATGCCTTTGTTTGCAAAATGCTTCTGTATTCGACATGGCTTGCACATGGCTTCCGCTTTAGCTTCTGCACATAGATTAAAGACATAAGATAAAAGACCCCCCTGTTTAAAACACACACAGGTGCTATAACCTATACATCCTGTGGAAATTTAGACGTAACCATGGAAACTTTGATCCTTCCGAAGGAGGATCACTCTATTTCTATTTGGCACAGGTATGTCCAGAGTTTCTCTTGCTCTATTTCATTATTTCTTAGTTCTAACACCATGTTTTTAACCGTTTCTTTGGAAATAGATGAGATAGTTTGTTCAGCCTTTTTAACACACAACTTTGTGCAACATAAAACTAGTTGCACAATCACATACAAACTTAACCCTAAAATTAAAACCATACACAAAGCAGACATTATTTTCCCAAGCAGACCTTTGAATAATCCCCTAGGATCTAACCAAGCAAACCCATCTACTGAAGAATCTTTGGGAACGAAGGCTGCTTCAGCGGCTTTGGCAGCATGAACCATCGCATTATTAACTTGGTTTTCTACTAATTCAAAGGTACTATTTACATAAGTGCAACACTCTTGGCCTATTACGCATGTGGTTTAAATTCCAGCTGTGCCATCGGCAAAGGGGCATGTCATAACCCAATGATTTTTAGTGCCTCAGCACATTGGAATTTTCCCGCCACATGGAGCTTTCTTTGCACGGTGGATTTCTCAGCTGCAGAGAGAAAACTCC
>NW_005842246.1:93713-96336 GCF_000455745.1 Alligator sinensis
ACTCCCCGTCATCGTGGAAATATTGACGTACCCCCGTGTTAAGCGCTCATGGAGTCGTACACCGACGACTCATCTCGGTTTGGTTCGAAGAGAGATCTCACCCCTGTGTGTTTGTGTGCAACTGTAACTCAAGCAAGTCTTCTTCCTGCACTGCGACCATCGGCAGTGTAAGTAAAGCTTTCTTTATACAACCAATACGCTTCCGTGCCTAACTCTATTCCATCGTGGAAAATACCCACCTGACGGTCCAGGCTACAGGCCATAGCCTTAGACCGCCCTCGGCCCTGACATTACCCTCACAACTCCACTGGCAACAGCCACAGGCCCTTCTAAGCTCTCCCAGACCTGGGCAGTACCCAGCTAGGACTGTGCAGGGGCAGGAGGTTATTAGGCACCCCCAACCCACCTTTCATCAGGGAGGTTCACAGCCCTGGCATTTCATGGGACTGCTGCACCACTGGCGGTCCCACCAGGCCTCCCTTCCCTGGCAGGGTGCAGTTTTAGGTCATGCCCAAGACCTGGAGCCTCCTGCATTCACACAGCCCCAGCCCATAGACCTCCAAGGTGTTCCTGGTCCCAGCTTACTGGCTCTCTCATGGCAGGGCAGCAGCAAACTGCTGCTTCCCCGATGTAGCCTGTGTCTCAAAATAGCTGCTGCAATCAAGCACCTGGCTGCTGTCAGTTCCAGCCCTTAAAGTGGCAAGCACCAACAGTGCCCTGCCACAAGATCCTTTCAAGATTCTCCATGTCTTTTTGAAGTGTGGAACCCAGAACTGGACATGGTACTCCATCTGGGGTCTCACCACCACCGAGGAGAGAGGAGGTATCACTTCCTTAGCCCTGCTTGCGATGCATTGGCTAATGCGTCCCAGTATACTATTAGCTCTGTTTGCTACAGCATTGCACTGGCAGCTCATGTTTATCCTGTGATCAACCATAACCCCAAAGTCTCTTTCAGCCAACATGCTGGCCAAGACATCTCCTCCTAACCTATTTTCATGTAATTGGTTACTTCTCCCCAAATGAATCACTCTGCATTTATCCTCAGTCAGTGTAACCGCCCACCCTCCCACCGCAAGTCACCATCCACAGGACAGGGGCAATGTGGGAAGTGCCTGGAGAAGCTCCTGCTCCAAATGTTTGGTTGCAAAGCTCCCCCCATGAGTGCCTGCTGGAATTTGCTGTAATTAGAGCACCCAGGGGGGCAAGCTAGGTCCATGCTGAGCTCAACACAGCCACATTTGCCAACCCCTGTCCTGGGTGAGGCCTGCTGAGTTGTGCCACCTGGGATCTACATCTCATTCACTTATTGTGTGCTTATTTTCAATCACAGCCAGGGAAGTACCAAGAGAAGAACATTGGATCTAGCTGGAGTCCCAGCCCCCTTTGGTGTCAGAAATACAGTGATGTTACTGTAACATCACCCCTGGTAGTTGATCCACCGAGGAGGACACAAGAGCACAGGAGTGGCAGAAACAGCTGGGCTAGAATCTCTTTGTTCCCCTGCAGCATCTGCTCCAGCCCAGAGAAGCAGAAACTGTGTTCAGAGAGATGGGAGAAGTTGTTACTGTAATGAACGGTCCCTGCTGAGAACTGGGTGTTTCAGGGCAGGCGTCTGCTTCCCTTGGAACCAAACCTGTGAGGAGGAGACGTGGGTCCAGGAACCTGCACTCTAGGGGAGGGAACTGGATGTCTCCTACATCCTGAGACACATGCCCCACTCGTGGAAAGAGAGACAACCTGGCCATGCTTGCAGGCAGATTGGTTTGACTGCATAATAGCATCTACACTGCTTCCATCCCCTGGGCCTGACTTAGTCCCAGATACTGGTTCCTATAAAGGCAGCTGGTAATTGGATGCTTCCATCAAGCTAGAGCTGTACACAAAAGGCAGAAGGTGAGGTATAGTAGGAGGAGAAGTTGCCATAATCCCTGACACTAGAAAAGGAGTTCAGTTCCAGGTGTAAGGTTATTCCAGGGCCAGTCAGCGCCAATGCAAACTCAGCCCTGAGCATGAGGCAAAGAGGGGCCCTGAAGAGAGTCCCAGTGCCCTGCAAAGTCCAGTTGAGCTGCTGAAGCAGAGGTGGGTTGTAGGAGTGAGAGACAATGAGAAAATTGTCTGACACAGCCCTGAATGTGTGGCAGGGAGATGGGGTTGGTACAGGCTCTTTGCTCACCTGCCAGCGCAATGAAGGCAGTGATCAGACCAAGACTGAAGACCCCCCCACCCCCTTAGAGGGAGCAAGAAACATGTTCATAGCTGGAATGTGGGAAGGGCGCCTGGAAAAGAAACTCTTTCTATGCATCCTGGGGAGAGATTTGCTTGTCAGTCTGTGGCCCGCAAACACCAACAGGCTGGGCAGGAACCCACTTCAAAGACTCCTGGGTGGCCCCCTGCTCCTGGGACTGGGGCTGTATTTCCACTAAACAGCCATGGGGATAAAAAGCAGGAGTCTCAGATGTTCAAGTCCTTCACTACAGCCAACCCCAGCTGATTTTAGTCCCTTACATGAACCAGGTACTAGAGAGAGAAAGAAGCTGGCACTGTGCTCCTGCTCCTGACACCTTGGCAGGGGAAACACAGAGGAATGGCAGGTCTGGGCTGTAATTAAACCTTCATTCAC
>NW_005842246.1:96415-105018 GCF_000455745.1 Alligator sinensis
GTGCTTTTCTCTCTGCCCTGTAGAGGGTCAATCACATGAGTCTCTCTTTTCCTTTCACTGAGGTTTCCTGGAGGTCCATGGGCTGGCCCAAATTCATCTCAACACTTGGACACAGTTCATTCTCTACACTTTTCATACCAGAGGACACTCCAATTCTGAGTATCTGGCCATGCTGACCTGACCCACCCTGGGACACCCAGCAGCAGCTAATTCCCCTGGCCTTGGAAGTTCAGGCAAAGCCCTTGTAAGAACAATTCCAAAGCTGCTTGACTATAGCTCAAGCATGGTCGGCTACTGAGTGTGATTCAACATAGACCATTTCAAATGCTATTTATAGGCATGATTTACCCAGATGCATCCTCCTGCCAGACTGTGTCTGAGTCACAGATGAATGAACCATTTCAAGACTCTCATTAGTATGGCTTTATCCTCAAGAACTTAGCAAGCATGGACTGCTCTGTCCAGCTGGATGCAGCATCTTTGCTCCATTCCCTTCTGCAGGACATGTGTCCTGGAAATGTCCCCTGAAAAAGAGAATATTTCAAGCCACTGCAGTTGGGCTTTGGCTAGGTTGATCCTTCCAGCTATCAGGCATGTTTAGTGCTGTGAGGTAATTCCTGGCATTGCTATTGCCCTCCCCCAACCAGTCAAGGGGATGGATTTCTGATCCAGGGCAGGGCACAATCAAGCTCACTGTTTTGTTATTTATTCCATTCTTTTCCCCTCCCACCTGGCTGCTGTAGCCCCCTCTTCCACCTTCACCCTTAACCCACCCATTCTGGCCTGGCTCTGGGAAAAGATGCTCCTAACATGGGGCGTAGGGCAGGCATTCCTAGCTACAGAAAGATTTTACTGATTTGGAAGCTGAGGAAGAGTGAGGAGATGGAACTGTCCTAAAGTCACTTCACAGGTCCATGCTGGCTTTCAAGGTAGGTGAATTAGGCAGATATCTGCACTATAGAAATGTTTGGGAATCCAAATGGTTAGACAGACTCTTGTGGAAGAGAAGGGAAGGGGTCTTCAGCTCACCCCTCAGCAGGAGAGGGATGCTGCCAAAGACAGCCAGCAAAATATGGAACAGGAGACACTGAACCTGAAGCCAAATTCCCATAGCTGAGATCAGCAGGGTGAGTTGAGGACTCCACTGTACCTCTGGGATCCTGGTTCTGGTAGGGGAGAGGTACTCAGAGGGGGCAGGTCCCTACAGTCCCATCCCCCCCTGTAGTTGGAGAGCAGCAATTTTTTAAGTGCTCCAGCTGAAGAGCTACAGGAGCTGCATGTGGGGCCCTCTACACCTGAAAATGTTTCAAATGCTATGTCTGTCTCTTCCCTCAGTCATCAGTATGCAAGACAGGTGACAGAAAGCGTCATCCACCACATTCAGTTTCACCTTTGAAGCTGTAGCAGGCAGGGAGAGAACAAGGACAGAGTCTCAGGGGGCGCATCTACATGACACATTTACTGCAAAGTTAGTTAGTTCATTAGTTCCACCGTAAACCTCTCCCATCTCCCGTCTCCCATCTACCCAATTAGGCAGGAGTAAACTACTTAACTCTGAAGCAGGATAGTACGTATAAATACAAGTATTATCCTGCTGCAGAGTGTTTTACTATACAGCAATGCACATGTAGACAGAGTAGACACGGGAGGGGTTGGCTGGGGCATGAGGGTGCTTCAGTGTGTGGGCTGCCTGGCAGCTAGCTGGAGACTAGAGCATTCTCGTGCCCCAGCCAGCCCCTCTGCAGCACCTTAAGCCAGGTCAGAGCAGGCCCAGGTTGGCAGATTGACCCCAGGGTATGTTGCTAGCCAGGGCTGCTCCACCCTGTGGGGGCCAAGGGGGATCCGGGAAAGGGTCGGCTGGGTTGTGGCCACAAACCCGGCACGTACAGATGGGTACTTTCGACCACTGGAGTAGAATTAGGCACAAACACGTACTGGTTCAAACAAAGATGGCTTTACTTACACTGTCGAGATGTACAGCGTAGGAAGAAAGTTAACTTCAAACTTCAGTTTCAGTTTAACCGAGGAGCTCTGATAAGACGAGATATCTTTAATACGAGCATGCAGGACACGGGGGTACGTCGGGGTCGGTCGGCGACGGGGAGTCGTCGGCGGTTGATCAGTCCGCCACGTTCACTCCGAGATGGGCGCGGAGTTCTCCAACTTGGGCAGAAACTGCTCCAACCTTTTATATGGCTAGGGAGCCAATTGCTAGTCGCCACGTAGGAATAATTTAGAACCGGCCGATAGTAATGTGTGAATTTGCACGCTTTCCACGCCGGGGTTCTCCACTGTGCCGAGAAATTCCCTTGTACAAAATCTCACCGTGCCTTGTGCTAGAAAGTTCCACTGTGCTGAGGCACTTCAACCACTAGGCTCTGACACACCCCAGCTCAACATGCTGTGGTCCCACGTGCACATGTAAACACAGCACCTGGGAAGCAATAAATTCCAGTGTGATATGCACTGGAATGTATTGCTTCCACTTAATTGCACCCAAGGTGGAGTTACACATTACATTTATACCAAATTAAATCTGTGTAATGTTAAGTGATTTTAAAGTTAGAATGTACTGTGAACAGTCACATGTTAAGGGTTAATACCATTAATCCATTCTTCTCCAGAGGATAACAGTGTACAAGAAAGCCAGGGAAACTGAGGCATGTATCATCGTCATCATCATCATCATCATTATTATTATTATTACTATTATATGAAAGACCTGTTTAACCCAGAAATATTACAAAAAGTATCATGCTCTGTCACATGGAGAAATCCTGATTTACACTAGTATGGTAGCAGTCCCATTAATGCTGATTTACACTAACATTGATTTCAACAGCACCAGCTGAGGATCTGACTTACCTACTCCAATATAGCCGCCTTACAAAAGATACGGTAGTATTCATGAAGCTGGGATTGTTCCTCAGCCTGAATTCATGGTGGACCCCCCAGAAGCCTGCATCATACTTTTCGACACCCGAAGTCACTGTCAGCCATAACTAAAGTATTCCTTACTGGGGCCAAGCCAAGACTTCTTGAGTTAGGGGAGCAGTAGGTATGCTGTGTCTGCAATGACCAAGGAAGGAATAGTCAGCCCGTCCAAGTCCCATCTCCCTTCCCCCACATCATTTCTGGGAAATCAGAGTTCCTGAATACATGAGCATCATGTAAATCTCCCAGTCATTGGGTAATGCTGATGTTAGTGGAGTGCCCCAGGTGTTCCATAACTGCCTTAAATATAACCAAAAAGAACCCCTTACAATTGATGTAACTTGAGGCACAGGGAGTGGGGCATAGAATGGGTATGTGGGCCCTATCAAAGACCCCCACGTGGTTCAGGAAGTCCAACTGTTTGAACACAGCAATGACCTCCTGCAGATCCTTGAGCTGGATGAAGCAAAGCCCCAGCTCCTCAAGTATGGCATTGCATACTTTGTTCATGGCCATTGTTGCCATTGACTTTCCCATGCTGACCTGGTTGGCAATGAAACAGAGGCTGTTGGTGTGTGCCATCTTCCAGATCACCAGGCTCACACCTTTCTCTGTGGACATGGGACATCAAAGCCCAGTGTTATGATGCTTTAGAAGATAAACCAGTGAAAATGGCTGGTTTCCCTGGCACATGGCCTGAAAGATGCAGTAAATTCAAAATACTCATCCTCAAGATTGTGAGAGCCTTAGTAGTGGCCAGAGGAATGTCCACATTGAGTTAAACTGTTGGCCCGTTGATGCATAATACATATCTACAAGAGTCATTAACTTTCCATTCATTTTAATCGGATTTGGATCATTGTCATCATCTTCATCTGAAGTAATAAGCCAAGGCAGGTGCCTAATTATCTTTCAGAACCTGGCTCTAAAATCTCCAAACACCAATCTAAGATCTATTGGATACCATTACAGAATCCAAGATACTATATACCTGAACTGGAAAATCACACCTGCCTCAACATATTAGATTAGAAAATGGGATTTCAAAAGTACCTAAAGGATTTAGGAGCACAACTCCTGATGGTGTCAGAGGGACCTGTGTTTCTCATTCACAAATCAGTGGGAGTTAGATGCCTAAATACATATGAGGATCAGGATAACCTCATGCTTTTATGCATAAAATCACATCTAGGCAGACAACTAGGTGCAACAGATAAGTACAGTAGTAAGGTAGGGTGGTACAACTAGGTCCTCAGGTCACCTGGCTTCAAGTCTCTCCTCTCGCACAACTGCTCTGTCTAGGAATATATGTCTGGCTACAAAGTTCACTCACCTGCAATTGCAGATAGTCATGAAATAGACACTAAGACCAAAAGAGTCTGTAAGACTTGCTGGATTTGAATTAATGAAATGATGTATTATTGTGATTTATAAATCACACAAAGGATCTACTGAAAACATTTACCAAAAGTAGACTTCACTGGGTGCATCTATGCTTGCAATTAGCACATAGAAATAAACTCTGGCACAGTTTGTGCAGGAAATTGTTGCTCCCAAGTGCAGCATGTACACGTGTGCCTGCAACACAGCATGTTGAGCCAGGTCAGAGCACCCCCAGCTGATCACCCTGCCAGCCCAGGGCTGCTCCGCTCTGGCTCAACATGCTGCATAGGGGTTGGCTAGGGCACCAGGGTGCTGTTGTGCCTGGCTAGCCAGCAGGCAGCCACCACACAGTAGCACCCTTGCTCCCCAGCCATTCTTGGTCACCATCTATATGTGAACTTCGGCTCACATAACTACTCCACTGTATAATAGTACTTGTCCCAGACAGTACTATACTACAGCAGAGTTAATTTACTGTGCCCTTGTTAGGGCAGTGACACTTTATTGTGGAGATAATTAGTCAGCTCCACAGGAAAGTGCATGACTAGATGCACCCACTAAGAATAAAACTGGGCATTACCATACAGCATTTAAATCTTAAATTAGAAGGGTCTGAGAAAGTTAGGCTGTGAGGTTATGTAGCCTTCTCACAAGGCTAACAGGTAGGGGTGATTTATTAGACTAGATAGGACACCAAAACAAGGATGTACAGAAAACATCTTTTCCTACTTTGTGGGAAGGCTGCAATATCTGGTGTAACTAAGACATGTATGATGTCATTGAAAGAGGTTTTAGTATTTAGTGAGAACTAATGTGGAGTTTTTGTACTAGCCATGGAATGCATATCTGATAATCATGCCTACACCTTACTACAACTACCCTGTATGACTCAGAGGTTATGCATGCTAGTGTTTAGGTGCTTTGTAGATGATAAATCTGGTGGAGCTTTTGCCACTCTAAACCGAGCCTGTGGTTATTCTTTTTGTAACAATGAAGTCTTCAGGTGAGATAAACTATCTTCAGCAGTGACACAGACAGCATCTTGCACGATGTGCACACAGACCACCCAGACTGAGAGAATCCAACAGGGTCTACAGGAGCAGCCATTCTGGCCCCTCCCTAAAGTAGTCAGTATTTCTCCCTGTAAAGGTCCTTAGGCACTGAAAATACAGTGAGAAATACACTTATTCTGCATTTAAAGGCTGCAGGTGATGGAGAATTTACCATATTCCTCAGCAAACTGTTCAAATGAAAAATTACTTTTATTCAAGAAGATGGATAGTTTATGTGACGCCCAGAAGCACAGATGTTTCAATCCACCCCACGGTTTTTTACTCATTCAAAGAAACTGTTTTCTGCCCTTAACTCTAGATTTGCTTCATGCTTTAAGAAAAAAAACTCCTGTGTTCAGGTACAACTAATTTAATTTGCTCTTTCACTGAGCCAAGGTCACCTATTTTGCTGAGGTCCATTTGAAGTTCCTCATGCTCATAACATCCTAAATGTTTGTCTTCCCTTCCAACTTTTCAGCCTCCCTTCTAATACTTGTTCTCAGGTCACCAGTAATATGTTAACTATTTGTGATACCTTCACAATTAAATTGATTGGGTTTTTTTTCCAACTATTTTATTTTTTCTGATTTCTAGACCTGACCTTGAATTTGAAGAGGTAATTTCTTTCTCCCCTGAAAAATTTTGATCATTAAAACTGAAGGCAAGTCTCCCATCTCAAAAAAAAAAGTTGGGAAAATACTTATTTTGTTAAAATGCATGATATTGAGAGTTTCTAAATGAAAAAGTGGTTTGGTTACAAATTTACATTTCATTTTTAAAATAATTTAATATACACTGGGAAAGATTGAAAATGGACAAAAAGGGAAAACTTTAAAATGTTTTTTCTTGACCCTGACCAATTTCTATTGCTTTATTCTGGTGATTGCCTGAAGTTTCAACTTTTTCAGGTGTCAAATGTTAATTCCACTTTCTGCTGGAAAGAAATTTTAGCCTCACCAAAGCCTATTCTTAGCCAGTTTCTGATTCATGACAATATTTTCTTATTTTATTTTAGGGAGCTATCCCAAACCAGCCATTAGAGCAGGCCATAAAGGTATTCCCCCTCAAGAAACAGTGAGATTTACTACCTTAGGAGGGAAACTAGTGAGTTCTAATAATCCCAGGCACACTGTCTTGTCGATATGATTTTGGACCAGTCCTGTTCCTCCTTTATCTAATTCTCCCATCTAGAAAAGAAAGGAACAACATGTCACAGCCTGTGTACAGCAGCCTCATGTAAGAATTAACAATCAGCTAATATTTTTAAGGATAAATGGTGAAAAAATTCTTAAAGATTTTAAAACTTTATTTTAACATACTTCTTTAGGAATCAATTTATTATTGGTCTTGCATTTAAAACCCATAACTTAAATAATTTTGAGGCGATGCTGAGGTCAGAAATAAATAGCTTGTACATAAATAACTGAGCAACAATGCTGGAGTTTGTTTTTCTTTTTTTTAATGGAAAAGGCATCAGCATCGATGGCTAGGACCTCTCACTCAATCTGATGCCAATTTTGTAGCATAATAACTTGTGGTTGTCACATCAGACCAATTTCACAATTTAGGGAAGCCCCACGGTTGCGTTTGATTGATACTACAGTCCAGGGATAATACACAGGGCAAGAATTTCTCTAGGTGATTTTTGTTATTGGACTTAAGTCATCAAAAGACATGTCTAAGTGCCTTTGATCATCTAGTAAGGAACAACCAGGCAGATCAATGGAGGATGAACCTGTTTTTAAATTAAACTGCATCCTATTTAATATTCCCTCACTTTCACATTCAGCAACTGGGTTTCAGAGTCAAATCCACCCTAAAACTTGAGCCTGCTTAAAGTCTGAGATGGAGAAGTGCTGGGTTTTTGGTCGTAGCTGTGTTGGTCTAAGGACATAGGCAGGCAAGGTTCTTTGTGTAGATGTGATATCTTTGATTAGTCTAATAATATTTATTTATATATAAAATAAAACTTAAATATTATTAGATATCTTAAATATTTTAAATATGAAATATGTAATAACATTAAATCATACATGCTTTAATAATAAATTATTAAATAAATAATAGTTATAATAGTTAATAGCAATCTTTGCGCTTTATTATATATAAAGCTTAAATATTATTAGACTAATATATACATACATACACATACACATATAGGTTTTATTATCTTTTATTAGTCTAATAATGTCTGAGTACATAGGCAGGCAAGGTTCTTTGGGTATAGATATATCTTTTATTATTGGTCTAATAAAAGATATCACATCTACCCAAACAACCTTGCCTGAGGTGGAGAAGTGGCTGTTCTGTTCTTCTTTTGGGAGGTTATGCGCTTAAATCAGTACACTATATATGCAGAGGAAATAGCTGTGTCGTGGGACCTCCCTGGCCACCAAAGTGCAAACCCACCCTGCGCCCATTATATGCGAACCACATTTTGGAGAAGCCGGCAATTGCCTGATGGCCCTTATTAACACCTTCCAGCTGATTGTGCTAACAGTGATTGCCCCTTAGCAGCCAGAAGGTGGGGGGAGAGACAGCTATGGGTCCAGGAAGCGTGGGAAAGGATTGCATAGGCAGAATTGGTGATGGAGGAAGAACGGGGGCCAAGGCATGGGGAGGGAGGGGTGATGTAGGCACACAAAACCCCGGTCCAGGTTTGGGACTCCTGGTGGGGAGGCAGAGGGAACAGAGGGCAAGTGGCCCCCTGCGGAAAAGGGGAAGAATTGAGGAACATAAACGGGGAAAAGGGGAATGAGGGCTTCCCAGAAGATGCAGGGGGCACAAGAGGGGGCACGTGCCGGACGGGGAGTGCAGAGTGGGGGAGCTCCCATGGGGAGGAGTGGAAATGTGAGGGCTCGGGGCTCCTGGAAAGAGGAGTTCATGGGAGAGGGCAGGGCAGCGCGGGGCACGCCGGGCAGGGCGGGAAAAGGACGAGAGATCCGTAGCGTAGGGAGGCCGTGGAAAGGAGTGAGGGTAGAAGAAACCCCTGGCAAAGGAGAAATTGAGGTGTCCCCAGAAGAAATTAGGGGCGTTGGGCTGGCCTGTGGGAAGAGGGACAGGTGCCAGGAGCACCTGGCGTGTGTCACTGGCAACGACAGGCTGTGCAGCCCCCAGGTTTTAGAAGACAGCAATTCAAATGGCGGGTGGCCCCGGCGCTGGGCTCCCCCTTTCACCGAGCATCCCGCTGGCAAATGTCTACTTGAAACCTGCCGCTCACGGGGGCGGAGGCGT
>NW_005842246.1:105049-113203 GCF_000455745.1 Alligator sinensis
GCGCCGCAGCGCCCCGGACAGCCCGCGCCACACGCTTCATCCAGGGTTGTGTCTGTTTTCAGACTGGTTTAAACAATAATGGAGAAAGACGTCCAAGTACACCCCTGCAGCAAGACTGGCACTTATGACACGTCACAGAATCACTGTGCCATGCTATCCTGCGTATTTTATTCTATATCCTATATAAAGCACGCTGTATACGCTTGTAGATAGCATGCATATCCAAAGTATGCATTTAATACCTAGTATACGTAGGTGAGTGGCCCGGAATATAACTCCTTCAAAACAGGATGGGATTTTTGATGGAATCAACACGGGGCTTAAGTGGAGATTAACTCGAATTGACTGACACTTAATACCTAGGTACACTGATACCCCTCAGTGTATATGTATTTGATCCAGTGTATCTAGTGTATAAGGCAATCAGGACTCGTAGTAGAGAAGAAATCTTCAGACCAACAAGATTTTTGCAAACAAACAAAATCTTTAAAATGTTAAAGAAATTTTTAAACTTAAAAATTAAAAATTTAAAAACTTTAAGAAAATAAAAATTTAAAAACTTTTAAGAAATCAAAATTTTAAAATATTTTTAAATTAAAAAATATGAGTATGCATGTATTTTATCGAGTATATCTAATGTATGGAACGCGATCAGGACTCGTAGTAGAGATGAAATCTTCTTTAGACTAACACGATTTTTGCAATAAAAAAATCTTTACAAATTTAAAGTTTTTTTTAACTTAAAAATTAAAAAAATAAAAAATTTTAAAATGAAAAAGCTGAAAAATATTTTTACATTATAAATTATTTTTTAAATAATTTAACTTTTTAAAAAAAATTAAACATTAAAAATATTAAATTAGTTTTAATTAAAATATTTTTAAAAATTTAAAATTAAAAATATTTTTAAAAAATTAAAGAAATTTTTCTTTAACAATGTAAAGATTTTTTTTTTTTTTGCAAAAATCTTGTTGGTCTAATAAAAGAGATCATCTCTACTAGGAGTCCTGATTGCCTTTTCCTCTAGACCAATACAGCTACAACCTGGAGATCTTATGCACTTAACTTATTCGGTTTAAGTGCATAACTTTACGAAGACAAAGTTCTTTGGGTGAATCTGATATCTTTTATTAGACCGACTTAAATAGTTGGGGGAGGGATTCCAACTATTTAAATTGGTCTAATAAAAGATATCAGATTCACCCAAAGGACCTTGTCTGCCTATGCCCTTAAACCAACACGGCTACAACCTACACCCCTGTAACTTTTCGAAAACACACAGATTTAAACGTCTAGATGCCGGGTTTTTTGCTTTTCTGAAGGGTTCAGACTGAGTAGACTTGGTCCAAAATGAGCGTTTCTTAGTTCTCATTTTATTGTCGACTTTATTCCCACCCCCCTTTCAGACTTTAAACGGGCTCCAGTTCCAGGGCGGATTTGCGTCCTCCATCCAGTGGCTGAATACGAAGTTGAGCGACAGTTAACACACATGATTTAAACAGGTTCACACGCCATTGATCTGCCTGGCTGTGCCTCACTGAACAATTAGGCTAAAATAGAGGAACGGTGTGAATGTGGGCCAGCAAACCCCAGACCTTAGTGTCCCGCATTGTGCCCGTGAAGTACCCGCAGTGACACGTTGCTCAGAATGATCGAGTTAATCCCCACTTAAGCCCCGTGTTGATTCCATCGTTTTGATTCCATCAAAAATCCCATCCTCTGTTTTGAAGGAATCATTTCCCGGGCCAATCACCTCGGCATGAAACCAGCGGTGGTTTATTAGCCGCAGAGCCTTTTTTTGACTGCTAACTGCCAATGTGGATTTAGGAAAGAGACCAGAACTTGCACAAGTACACACTAGAAAACATGAACATCTCTTTGGCAGTGTCGAATGAGTGCAAGGGTTTGGGTGCATGTGGTTTTGGACGAGTGTGGGTTCCAGTGTGTATTCTTTTTAAACATGCTCATTCACATTGCCAGGGCACACGAGTGCTCGGTGGGGATCTAGTCACCAAATAAGGGATTAAAAAAATCTCCTAGGGCATACACTGGATTTACCCTGGCCTGCAAACCTACATGTGATGGCCCAGAAAGTCCCTTCCAGCTCCGTGTTCCTGCGAATACATTTGTAGTTTTTCGTGTGTCCTTTTCTTTGTTGAGGTGTTAATGTGTTGTTTTTAAGGGCCTGAGTTTGATTTTTTTCGGAGAGTTTGTATTAGTGTTTGCACGTGTTTTGTTGGTTTTATCCGACTGTTTTTGAGCACTCTTGTTGTTTCGTCCTCTTCTATGCACAGTTTCCCGTGTTTAACTGCAGATATGGAGTTTCAAATAGCTTTGAACGACGCTGTGTTTGAAAACCTTGACTTTAGTTTCATGCAACATGCCCCTTGCACCCGTTTTGCATTGTGGTAGGTGAGCATGAAGAATAAATACTTGGCTATCGGTACTTTGGTACTCTGGCTCAAGCCATAACGGTGGAGGTTTGGAAATCATGCACGGATAGTTAAGCCCTGGGATGGCTCATTCGGGAAGGTTTTAGAATCGCCTTCGCTGGAGGTTTTTAAGAGAAGAGCAGACAAATATTTTGTCAGGAATGGTTTAAATGGGATTGAGCCTACCTTCCCGTGGTAGCTTTAACTTCCATTTTCTATTATTTCTGTCCTGTGAAAATGGTCCCTTTAGTTCAAAAGCAATGGGCTTTTCTGGGGAGGCCAGTCTAATGACCACAAGCTGCAAATGGAAGTCGCAGGTCGTGGGGTTGTCCCGCTACTTGACCTCAAGTTCCCCGAGTACCTGGTAGGCAATGAATAGGGTGCGGCCTATGATGATGATTAAAGACCTGATGATGATTAAAGAACAAAGGGACCTTTGGACAGAGGTGCTGTCCCAGCATATAAAAACCCAGCGCCCGTCCTGAGACAGACTCTTCCACTTGAGGCCAACCTTGCTGCCTTCAGCCGAGCCCTGCAGGAGAGGATAATTCTGACACGGAGATGCCCCGGGAGGATCGCGACCGATGCGCCTAGGAAAAGGTAAGTCTCGCTTGACTTTATGAAGCACGTCCTTGACGCTTAGCAAAACGGCTTGAACGTGCGTATGCTGGGTGGCAGGGAGCGCGTGCAGAAGGAGGCCGTGGCGCAGTGGGATCTTCCCGGCCACTCCTCTGGAGCAGCACCGGGAGAGTTTTTTAAGTCCCCAAAGCAGGGGAAATTTGTCCTCCCGTCCCCCACCCGCCACCAGCCGCTGCTTCTGTCTCCGCTGACCCGGGGCTGGGGGGTTTCAGAGCGGCCCCTGCCGGGCCGGGTGAGAAGGGCTGGGGCAGCGGGGAGAGCTCAGCCGCATGGCCGTGCGGGCTGGCACGCGCCCCGGATGCCCGTGTCGGTGTCCATTCTCTCCGAGCCGATTTCCCTCTCGGCCAGCTTTTGCCGAAGAAAGGCAGCTCTTTGGTGAGGGCGGCGGGCCGCACCCGTGCTGATCTCAGAGCTGAGCCGAGGGGAGTAGCCCTGCCGGGGACCGCGGTGGCAATGGCACGCATGGTCCCCTTCCAGCGCCCGCTCCCAGCAGAGGGGCGCCGAGGGAAGGTGGGTGGGTCTTTGGGTGAATTTGATAACTTTTATTAAACCAACTTAAATAGTTGGGGGGGGAACAATCCAACTATTTAATTTGGTCTAATAAAAGATATCAGATTCACCCAAAGAACCTGTAAGGGAGCAGGACGGAGGAAACTGCCTAGGGCATGGGGGCAGAGCTTCCCCCAGCCTCATCTGCCCGTGCCCCTGGTCTCTGCTGGATGCTGATCCCCTCGGGGGTGATCTCCAGGGGCCCCCTCGGATTTGCCTGGGGAATTGTTGTGTCTTTCCAGAAGGAGGAAGGTCGATTAGTCTCTCGGATGGGGACCGCCTGGGCTCTAACCCCAGGGGCGCTCTCTCTTGGTATGACTTTGGGCCGGTCTTTTTCCTTCTCTGTCCCAAGCTCCCGTTTGCCAAAGCGAGGAGCCCCATGTCCCAACGTGTCTCGTATTGATGAGCACCTTTGGGGACAACAGTATGAGAGCGGACAGTCGGCTGATATTTTTGCAGTCTTAGACCCAAACACCTTGCCTTGCCTATGCCCTTAACCCCGCACCCCTAAAGGTCACTTGAAATGTTTTAAAATGTCAGTGCTGCCTTTCCCCCCGCTTTGCTGGTCTTTAATGTAAAACCGATCATGTAAATGATTTCGAGGCCGTGTTGAGGCCAGAAGTAAACGGTCAAAACCTGCCAACAGTGCTGCAGCGGGGTTGCCCTTTCCTTTTGTAAGAGCACTGGCGGTGTATCAGGTGGTGGCTAGGATCTCTCTCTCACCCGATCTGCAGCTGGCTTGAAAGACAGTCATTTGTGATCGTGGCAGCAGACCAGTTTCAGGGGATTCCCGTGGTAGTGGTGGAGTGATCTTGTAGCCGTGACGGGCCAGGAATAGGGCGAGAAGCAATACGTTTTCTGGGAGGTATTTTCTATTGAACTTGAGCGATCAGAAACAATGTTAGAAACCGCATCGGCGGGCTGTTATCTTTCCCGCTGCTTCACGTTCAGCCACTGCGTTGTGGACTCAGATCCACCCTAGGACTTGAGCCCCGCTTAAAGATGAAGTTACTTTTCTTTGAATGCGTGTGCTTTTGGTGAGGTTGTGCTCTTAAAGCCCCACTACTGTGGAATGAAGAGGGTTGCACAAGCAGAGCCCGTGGCATTGGCCCGATCCTGCCCTGGGCACGTTGCACCGGGGATGGGGCTGCAGGCAGGAGGTAGGATGGCCATCAGAGAGGACAGTCCGGTTGCCATCTGTCCTCTATTGATACAACACCCGATGCTTTTATGTCCTCTATTTGCTTTTGAAGAGAAAAATAGAGGACATAAAGGCATAAAGATTTGTATCAATAGAGGGCAAAGTAGCAGAAAATCCTGATGTCCTGTGTGATGACCACCCTAGCAGGAGGGGAGCAGGAACAGTGCCCAGGGCTGGGGTCAGGATCTTGGGAGCAGTGACAGCATGGGGCCATGATCCCTCCCTGCAACACACGCTGGTCCTGCGGGCAGGGGCATGCGGGCATTGAATCGCGGCTCTGCCCAGAGGCATGGGCTTGAACTGTCATCACCCCAAAACCCTGATCTGGGCCATGGCTGTGCAGCTCCCAAGCACTGCTCCCTGCCCACCTAAGGTCCCATCCCATTTCCCCAGGTGAGGGCACCCTGCCAGTGCAGTTCCTAGGCATATATATCTCCATTTACAACCAGGAGCAGAGGCACTTACGAAGGTTTGGTGACTTCGGGTCCTGACCTGAACCCCAATAGCTCATCAAACTACCTAAGTGGCCCTCCGGCCCAAATAATTGCCTATCCTTGCTCTACTGTATATATATGGTATTCACATTAAGTGCATAACCTTAAAAAATACACACAGATTCAAAGAAAAGTAACTCCTAGATAAGCTTTTGATTTCTCTTCAGGGCTTCAGCTGACCTGGTGCAGTAAGAAAAAAAAAACAACCTGTTTCCGATTTATTAATCTTATATTAGACTAATAGCAAAAGGTTTCACTTCCAGAACTTCCGCAATACCATGAAGTGCAAAGAGTCTATAGTGCGTCCGGTTTGGCTTTTGATCCATTACATCGAGCCAAACATAGACCGGCAGCTCTACTTCCAGCCTGTGCACTTACCCCAGCAAAGAAAAGCCACAGGGGCAGCTACACGACAGCTGTGAGCCTCCATTTAATAGGAGAATCCATGACTTAGCATCCGAACCAGAACTCTGTGTCAGCCTCCTCTTAGGGAACCTTGAGCAAGATAGGCCTCTCCCTGCACATGGGGCACAAAATGAACACGAGCCTTGAGAGGGATTCTGGTCGGGGAAAGCACCGACGAGTACAAGTAGGAATAGGAACCTGGCCGGCCCCATCCTTGCAAAGTGTGCCACAAAGTTACCACATCTTCCCAGGAACAGGATCCAAATGCCAGCACTCCCTGTGTTCAAAGACAGAAAGTGCTCCCTCATTTGGACACTGAACCTTTGGGGACAAACGGCACAGGAACCATTCGGTCCACTGCTAGCCTCGGCAGCTACACCTACAACAGCGAGACTCTGATGGAGAAGGTGATCCCAGACATAGCAGTGAGGAACTGCCCAATCTGTGCTCGTGAGACGAGCAGCTGTCAGAAGCCAGGCAGTGCCAAAAAACTTGCCAAGTCTTCCCAAGAACAGGATTCCAATGCCAGCACTCTCTGCGTTCAATGACAGAAAGTGCTCCCTCATTTGGACGCTGAACCTTTGGGGACAAACCGCACAGGAACCTCTCGGTCCAATCCCAGCCTCGGCAGCTACTCCTACAATGGCGGGTGTCCTTCTGGGATCATACTTGCCCCACCCAGTTTCGACCCAGAAGCTGCGCGGTGCCACGCAGTGCCCGGATTCCGTCCAGGCACAGGAGCCAAACGGCAGCACTCTCTCAGCCCAAAGAGTAGATAGTGCGTCCCGGTTTGGCTCTTGATCCTTCACATCAAGCCGCACAGGGACCGGCAGCTCTGCTTCCAGCCTCTGCAGCTACCCCAGCGATGAAGAGCCACTGGGGCAGTGGCACTGCAGCTGCGAGCCAGCCATGGAAAGGACAATCCATGACTTAGCGTCCCAACCAGAGCTCTTGCTGAAACATCCCTAAACGTAAGTGCTCTCGGGTGAGGCCTAGGTCACGGGTCATGCCAACTCCAACTTCAATGGGAAACACTCAACATAGGCATCTAGAAAGCTTTTCGCCCTCAAGCCTCCAGGCCCCACAAAACACCCAAAGGTCAAGGGGAGATGCCTTCAGGCTGCACAGAGCAAGCTTGCCAGTCTGAAAGATATTCCACCGCCACAAGCCAGGTCTCTGGCAAGCAGATTTCTGTGCCAGCCCCTCTTGAACATGAGCCTGGAGAGGGATTCTGCTGGGGGAAAGGACCGGCGAGTACGGGTAGGAATGGGAACCTGCCCTGCCCCACCCTTGCAGGCAGATTGTCTCTGTGCTCGTGAGACGAGCAGCTGTCAGAAGCCAGGCAGTGCCACAAACTTGCCACGTCTTCCCAGGAACAGCATCCAAATGCCAGCGCTCTCTGTGTTCAAAGACTTAAAGAAAGTGCTTCCTCTTTTGGACGCTGCTCCTTTGGGGACGAGCCACACAGGATCCAATGCCAGCCTCACCATCTGCTCCTTAAATGATGGGATTCTGATGGAGAAGGTGAGCTCAGACAGGGCAATGAGCAGCTGCCCCTCCCGTCCTTCTCGGATAATACTCTGTCTCTACCCAAGACGTTTGGCTTCCAGAAACTGGACGAGGCCATGCAGCGCCCACATCCGTCCCGGCACGGGAGCCAAACGGCAGCACTCTCTCAGTCCAACGAGTAGACAGTGCTCCCTGGTTTGGCTCCTGATCCTGCACAGCAAGCCGCACGGGAATCTGCTTCCAGCCTGCACAGCTAGCCCACCGACGAGGAGCCACTTGGGGCAGTGGCACTGCACAGGGGCAGGTGGACTGCAGCTGGGAGCCAGCCATTCCAAGGGGAATCCATGACTTAGCGTCCCAACCAGAGCTCCTGCTGGGACATCCCTAAACGTAAGTGCTCCCAGTTGAGGCCTAGGTGACGGGTCAAGCCAACTCCAACTTCCATGGGAAACACTCAGCATAGAAAGCTTTTCACCCTCAAGCCTCCAGGCCCCACTCTAAACCCAAAGGTAATGGGGAGATGCCTTCAGGCTGCACAGAGCAAGCTTGCCAGTCTGAAAGATATTCCACCGCCACAAGCCAGGTCTCTGGCAAGCAGATTTCTGTGCCAGCCCCTCTTGAACATGAGCCTGGAGAGGGATTCTGCTGGGGGAAAGGACCGGCGAGTACGGGTAGGAATGGGAACCTGCCCTGCCCCACCCTTGCAGGCAGATTGTCTCTGTGCTCGTGAGACGAGCAGCTGTCAGAAGCCAGGCAGTGCCACAAACTTGCCACGTCTTCCCAGGAACAGCATCCAAATGCCAGCGCTCTCTGTGTTCAATGACAGAAAGTGCTCCCTCATTTGGACGCTGAGCCTTTGGGGACAAACCGCACAGGAAGCTCTCGCTCCAATGCCAGCCTCGACAGCTACTCCTACAATGGCGGG
>NW_005842246.1:124782-127309 GCF_000455745.1 Alligator sinensis
TTGGGTTTTTTCTGGGGCTCCTCCTCGTGGGGGGGGGAGCCACAATGGTCCAATACCAGCCTCACCATCTACTCCTTAAATGATGGGATTCTGATGGAGAAGGTGAGCTCAGACAGGGCAATGAGGAGCTGCCCCTCCCGTCCTTCTCGGATAATACTCTGTCTCTACCCAAGACGTTTGGCTTCCAGAAACTGGACGAGGCCATGCAGCGCCCACATCTGTCCCGGCACGGGAGCCAAACGTCTTCCCAGGAACAGGATCCAAATGCCAGCGCTCTCTGTGTTCAATGACAGAAAGTGCTTCTTTTTTTGGACGCTGAACCTTTGGGCACAAACCGCACAGGAACCTGTCGCTCCAATGCCAGCCTCAGCAGCTACTCCTACCATGATACAATGACGGGACTCTGATGGAGAAGGTGACCTCAGACATAGCGGTGAGGAACTGCCTCTCCTTTCTGTCTGGGATCATACTTGCCCCACCCAGTTTCGACCCAGAAGCTGTGCGATGCCACGCAGTGCCCGGATTCTGTCCAGGCACAGGAGCCAAACGGCAGCACTCTCTCAGCCCAAAGAGTAGATAGTGTGTCCCGGTTTGGTTCTTGATCCCTGAGATCAAGCTGCACAGAAACTGGCAGCCCTGCTTCCAGCGTGTGCAGCTATCCTACCAATGACGAGACACTGCGGCAGGGGGAATGCTGCTTGGGGGCCGGACATCCCAGTGCAGCTGGGAGCCAGCCATTCCAAGGGGAATCCATGACTTAGCGTCCCAACCAGAGCTCCTGCTGGAACATCCCTAAACGTAAGTGCTCCTAGTTGAGGCCTAGGTCACGGGTCATGCCAACTCCAACTTAAATGGGAAACACTCAATATAGGCATCTAGAAAGCTTTTCGCCTTTAAACCTCCAGGCTCCACTCTACACCCAAAGGTAATGGGGAGATTCTGTCAGGCTGCACACACCAGTCTTGCCAGTCTGAAAGATATTCCACCGCCACAAGCCAGGTCTCTGGCAAGCAGATTTCTGTGCCAGCCCCTCTTAAGGAACCTTGAGGAAGCCAGGCCTGTCTCTGGACATGGGACTGGAAATGAACAGGAGCCTGGAGAGGGATTCTGGTGGGGGAAAGGACCGGCGAATACAAGTAGGAATAGGAACCTGCCTTGCCCCATGCTTGCAAACAGTGCCACGAAGTGACCACATCTTCTAAGGCACAGGATCGAAATGCCAGCACTCTCTATGTTCAAAGACAAAAAATTGAGTCTTCTTTGGATGCTGCTCCTTTGGGGACGAGCCACAATGGTCCAATACCAGCCTCACCATCTACTCCTTAAATGATGGGATTCTGATGGAGAATGTGACTTCAGACATGGCAATGATGAGCTGCCCCTCCCATCCATCTGGATAATACTCTGTCTTTACCCAAGACTTTTGACTTCCAGAAACTGTACGAGGTCATGCAGTGCCCACATCCGTTCTGGCACGGGAGCCAAACGGCAGCACTCTCTCAGTCCAACGAGTAGACAGTGTTCTATGGTTTGGCTCCTGATCCTTCACATCAAGCCACACAGCAACTGGTACCTCTCTTCCATCCTGTTGAGCCTGGGCTGTTTATTTCTTCATCTCAACCCACACCATGCCATTGCTTTGCAGGTGGGTCGGCGTGTTAGCTCATGCTGGCCTCTGTGTGGTGATCGCGGTGGGAGGTGGAGTTGGAGTAGGCTGATCGCACCCCCCCACGCCACCCCCACTTTTGGGGAAGCTGTCATGGGCATTGAGATCGCTGGGATCTAAGAATTCTTATTCAATAACTACTTCAGGGCAAGCCCACACTTGTTCTCAATTTTGGAAAAAGTCCTGCTTTTTGACACAAGGGTAGAAATGGCAGGAGTCAGAGGATTCTTTCTGTTTTACATAAGAATTCCTGTAGTAATGTTTCTGTTCAGGGTTCAGCATGGGTAACCTGGCTAGATGGTAACCAGATGCCAACACACAGGGAGGTAGGGGAGCCAGGGCAGCCAGACCCTTTGTGTACCGTTGTGTAGTCCTAAGTGTACCCCACACCCAGTGCAACTGTCAGGTTTGATCTAGAAACCACTATACAAAGCCCAAGCAAAAGTCTCTGTTATGTAACTAATGCCCATTTGCAATGATAAGGAGGTGACAGTCTTAGATAAAGGAGGCTTGAAAGCAAAAGCAGAATCAGAGGACTAGGGCAAAGAGCTAATTTAAATATTAAGAATCACACTCCTATTTGGGGAGAAAGTATGCTAATGAAACATACATGTATGGAAATGAGATACATGGCTAAAACACAGGTATAGAGACATGCTCAGTAAAGAACTCCTTGTGTCACTCCCTTATAACCAATTAGCAAACAAGAATGCTTATGAAGGTTCAATACTCTTGTATAAAAGATGCTTAAAATCAAGAATCTGTGTGCTTGTTATGTGAAATTATTCCGCTTGCACCTTGTATTGCTAGCAATAAATCTTCTTTATACTTTCACCCCTGGTATCTTTATTGGCTTTTGCA
>NW_005842246.1:133912-137446 GCF_000455745.1 Alligator sinensis
TATGGTTGTTTTATTTTGTGTTATAGGGATCATGGTCTATTGCTATATACAATGTTTACCTGTCTTCTTATCTATCTTCAGGGCTAAGATAAATCAAATAATTTTACAAACAAAAAAAGCTAAAGATACTAGATTTATATTAAAACAAATTGAATGGAGCAATTATAATAAAAATAGTTAAAAATGCTCCAGAGAGGGGAATGTCAGGTTTGACCTAGAAACCACTATACAAAGCCCAAGCAAAAGTCTCTGTTATGTAACTAATGCCCATCTGCAATGATAAGGAGGAGACAGTCTTAGATAAAGGAGGCTTGAAAGCAAAAGCAGAATCAGAGGACTAGGGCAAAGAGCTAATTTAAATACCAAAAATCACACCCCTAGGTGGGGAGAAAGTATGCTAATGAAACATACATGTATGTAAATGAGATACATAGCTAAAACACAGGTATAGAGACATGCTCAGTAAAGAACTCCTTGCGTCACTCCCTTATAACCAATTAGCAAACAAGAATGCTTATGAAGGTCCAATACTCTTGTATAAAAGATGCTTAAAATTAAGAATCTGTGTGCTTGTTACGTGAAATTATTCCGCTTACACCTGATATCTTTATTGGCTTTTACATACCAGGCACGATCCCAGACTTGAGCTAGGGCTCAACACAACAAGCATGCAGAAAAAGCCGGGGGCAGAACTGCTTCGGGACCAGGCTTGAGCAGGGGTGCAGCCCCTTTGGGAGGCCTGCGGTACAGACCCCCGATGCCAATCCAGACTTTTGAGGGAGAGGCAGGCAGGCTCACTCTTGCAGACCTTTGCATGAAAAGATTTCCTGCCCCAACCAGCAGCACACCATACAAGAAGGAACAAACTTCCAGAAAACAAGTAGGAGGCTTTGCAAGGGATGCAGGCAGCACTGCTTATTGAATTCAACATCCGCCCCCTCCCCGCCCCCCCCAAACAAACAAACCCCTGTGGCTCTCAAGCAAAGCCACCCAGAATTCCCCCCAGAAAAGAAATAAACCAACCAAAATATCAAATCTTGTCCTAAAACGCCACCTGGCAGTAAAGTAGTACTGAAAGGGCAGGTGGGTAAAATTATTCTGACATGCCCCCTAGTGCATTTTACTATTTATACCATAGTAAGCCAGTATGTGGTAAATCACATCCACATTTCCTGAATTAGTCGTCATAAACTAAGAAAGGAAAATTAAACCAGGAACATTTTAGTGGATAAATGCTGATTACGTAGACAAGCACCGCACCATTTCAATTTAGGGGACATGGAATGCAACTCTGAAGGACGTAGGATGAAGTTCATCAGGTCCTCCTGACATGAATTCATTCAAATCAATCAAAATCTCTGACTCTCTCCTATTATCTCCACCTTAAATTTTCCCCTTCCTTACCCAAGTAATGCTTATTAACCATCTATCACATCTTATTTTTTAAATTGATTTTATTAATTTTTTTTGTGAAGACTAAGGCAAAGTAGCTTTTAAGCAACTCCAATTTCTTTGCATCTGTTTTAAGAGTTCTCCCTGGCTATTTAACATTGGGCCTACAGCTTCCTTCCTTTTTCTTTTTTGGCCAATGTGTTTATGGAATTATTTCTCGTGTTTGAGATCAGTAACCAACTGTATCTCATTTTTTACCTTTGCCTCCCTGAGTTTGTCCCTCCAACTTTTTGCTATTTCCTGGTATGCTTCCTCGGTGGCCTGTTTGGTGGCCTGCCTGTATGCTTTGCTTTTGCTTTTGAGGCATCCTAGAAGCTTCTGCTTGATGACCTCCTGTCCTGTGACCTTCCTTCTCCTCCAAAGCCCTGGGGTCACCTGACTGAGGATAAGATTCTGCATTTTCCCTATAAGTCTCATCAAAGTGCCTTTCTAACTCTCTGAGCTGCTCCAGTTCAGCTACTCTGATGTACAAAGATTGTGTTTGGTCCTTGAGAGCCAGGGGCTCTGTGTATCATGTGTAGATGTATGCCACCTCCTTTGGAAAGGTAATGGTATTATGGAACTCAATGCAATAAGCTGGGTAGCCTCCATCCCTCTGCTTGACATTTCCCTGCATTTTAACTAACTACGGTTGTGGTCTTGTTTTGGGTGTTGGGGGGGGGGTGTCACAGATTTCCCCCCAAATTAAGTTGCATTTGGGGATCACCATGTGGCATGCAGGAGTATTCACCTCATTTAGATTTACTCTTGCAGTGTTTAGTCTTTATTTGCAGCTAGTGTGAAGCTTTGTCCAGTTTTGTCATTTTAATACCTATGCATACCATAGATTTTGATATAATATACTTTTATATTTCATGTTATAACTGTAAAATAATCCAGTAAGGTATTTGGCATGCACCCAAGGGGCATTCAGTTGGTATGCATCTTGGGTCATGCAGGGTGGTGATGATGGGTGTTTACCAAACAATAACCATTTCCATTGAGAGAAGGTCATGTTTACTCCTCATAAGTTTAAAAGGGTGGTGAAGTAAATTTTCCTGAAAAGCTTTTGGAAAGGGGAGTGACACACTCTCACCTGGTGGAGAGGGCATGTTCATCTGCATAATATTGATTCTCCCCTTAAACAAAAGAGAGATTTGGAAAATATAAAGGTGAGGGGTGGGAGGGAAAATGTTCAGAAAATCCCTAAGGAAGAGGGGATGGATGTTTCCTGGCCCTAGCTTCTGAGCTAGTAAAAAGACTCCTCCCAAGCAGTCCCAATCCATCTAGGCTTCAGCGAGGGCAGAGGTGGGCAAAATATGGCCCATGGGCCAGATCCAGCCCACCAACTGACTGGATCCAACCTGTGGCTGCCCCTGTAGTGCTCCACATGGGGTTGTTGTATAAATGGCTAGTTTCGTGTCCCTGGAGGCTAGACCAATCCACCTCTAGGAGAGAGTCACACACACAGTCTGGGTCCAATTTTAGATTTATTGTTTGCAAACAAGTTTGACAAGGGATCTTAATGCTCAAATCCATGTCGACCCCCCAATTTCTCTCGGGGTTATACTTTTATAGCTTATATAAACAAAGGGCTATAACGTGTCATACAACTATTGGCAGTACCACAATTTCCTTGTTGTTATGTTTTATCTTATGGGCTAGGCTTAGTTTGCTATTGGTTAATATCTCCTGTTAAGTTTAGTGCATGCGTATTTTTAAAGCAGAACTGCGGCAAAAAGTTCTGTCGCATGCGCAGAGGAAAAGGGGAACTGCGGCAAAGTTAGTGTCTTTTAGTAACCTTATATCTTAGTGTAATTTCAGGGCATTATGCAAGTATGGCTATAAAATGCAGAGCAAGCAGGAAGGAAAAAGAAACCCACAACTCAGACGTTAGGCCTTGTGCTTTTTACACAAGGGATCATGAGGGACTCATACAGCTATTATTCAACTGAGGTCCAGGTCATAATGTATTTTTATCACAAAGCCAAACAGTTCTTAGCTGTGAAGCCTTTGTGTAGTGAGATGAGACATTTTTATCATACAGCTGTTATACAAACGTTATTGTAAAATCATAATGACTAGATTATAACACATTTTTAT
>NW_005842246.1:138386-138845 GCF_000455745.1 Alligator sinensis
GCAAACCGTTGTAGGGAAGACAAAACAGACTGCAAGGCGATAACGTGTTCCCAAATTTCAGATTTCCCCAAATCTATAGTAATCTGTTTTTTTTATCTTGCTGGCAAGACTCTGGGAGGTATATCAAACATTAATTTAAAAGGTGACAATTTAATCCCTCTACGTGGTGTGCTACGAATATGAGTTAAAGCCAGTGGGAGTGCCTGCGGCCATTTTAAATGTGTCTCAGTATAGATTTTTGTTAGCATAGCCTTTAACGTTTTATTCATGCGCTCCACCTGACCTGAACTCTGGGGTCTCCATGGAGCATGGAGTTTTCATTTGATATCTAAAGCTTTGGACACTTTCTGTACTATTTTTTCTACAAAATGACTTTCTTGATCTGACTCAATAGACTCAGGCAACAGAAATCGGGGTATTATCTCATGGAGTAGTACTCGTGTCACTGTGGATGCGGTA
>NW_005842246.1:141121-141623 GCF_000455745.1 Alligator sinensis
TCCGCCAAAAGAGTAGCTGTGGCAGCGACAGCTCTCAAACATGCAGGCCACCCCTTCACCACCGGGTCTAGGACCTTGGAGTAATAGCCCACAGGCTTTTAAGTTGGGTCCACTGGTTGAGTTAAGACCCCTAAGGCTACCCCTTTATTCTCATGCACATACAGTCTATAGGGCTTGTGCCCATTTGGAATCATCAACGCTGGGGGTTGTAAAAGGGCAGCTTTTAATAACTCAAATGCATGTTGGGTTTTTTTAGTCCATTTTTAATTTGAGAGACCCTCTTTTGTGAGGGACTCATATAGAGGTTTTGCTTTTTTTTCATAATCAGGAATCCACAGTCTATAAAACCCAGTTAGGCCCAGGAAAGCTCACAGCTCTTTAGGGTTTTTGGGGGCAGGTATATCCTGTATTGTTTGAATTTGATCTCTATTTAAAGTCCGAGCCCCCTTCTTAATCTCATAACCCAAAAAGGTGACCTTTGGCTGGCAAATTTGAGCCTTTT
>NW_005842246.1:141916-158681 GCF_000455745.1 Alligator sinensis
TGTGTAGTAGAATAGAGAAGAAAGCATCTTTTAAAATACCTTGGCATCTGCTGGAACTTGGGTCAGAATGGTGTGGGGATTTGGAATCCACAGGATGATCCACTAAAATCTTATTGTTTTTTATCCTCAGGTCTTGCACTAACCTAAAGGAGGTTTTATCTGTCTTGGGCACTCCCAAAATTGGGGTGTTAAAGGGGGATGATCCCTTTATTAACCACCCATACTGCTTGAATTTTTAATCAGCGGTTTTAAACCCGTGTGGGTGGCTTTTTTTTTTAAGAGGATACTGTCTCACACACACAGGACCCTCTCCTTCCTTTAGAGGAATCTTGACTGGATTTATGTATTTTGCCCGGGCAGGAGTCCCATCCACCCACACACATGAATCAACATTCTCTAAAATCTCAGTTCCTTTGGCTTCTGACACAGCCTCAGCTCCTCGGAGGGCCATTTGGTAATCTGAGCCCTGCTTTATCGGTAGGCGTACATGATAGCCGCATTATAATTAGGTTTTTATGGCAGCTTGTAGCTTTGTTTGTAAAACTATAAAGGCATGCTCCAACATGTTATTTTTAACTTTTGTGAGGAGAGGCTCACACACAGGTAATTTAATTTGCCTTTTTTCAATGCCTGCTATAGTTATCTGCTTTTTTCTTTTTTTAGCTAAAGGGAGCTTTTTGGTCTCCTTTAGCTTGAAATTTTTTCTGAGGAGTTCACCCGCATCTGGCGGCCCCCCTGCTGACTTTTTTTTTGTTTGTCTTTTAGCTTAGGGCAATCTCTCTTCCAGTGTTTTTTTTCTCGACAGTATGCACACTTATTAGGCTTAGGTCAGCCTTTTTCTTTTTTTTGCCCCCCCCCCAGGTTTGTTTTTTTATTCCCCACCGGTATTTGTGTTTTTACCCCAGGTGGCTGCTAACTTGTCATCTGTTTTTGTCCACGCTTTTCCTCTCTCCTCTCTGTCACTTGGTCATGATTTCCATAAACTTCATACGCAATTTCTATGAGTCCTAAAAGCAGATTATCCGCTGCCCCCTCAGTCTTTTGCAGCTTTTTTTTTATACGGGGGAGGTTTTTTAGAACAGCTTGTTAGCTATCCCTTCCCGAACCGTTTGGTCTTTGTCCAGTGGTGTTTTAGCCTCATCCCTGCACCTTAACCCTTGAGTCAGATCTTCTCTCACTATCAGAATTAAAGAGGACCCGGGGCTTTTTCCCAGCGTCCTAGTTAATTTATGACAAGCCCAACGTGTTGTCGGATGAGGGCACTTTGAGCAGTTTTTTTTTAAATACAACGTATGTTTTTAGACACAAAAATAGGATCCTTTATCAGATAAAATTTTAGCCAGCAGTAAGATTTTAAACTGACCTGTATTTAATAAGGTTTGGATCCAGTCACCATGATTTTGAACACACAAAAAGACACAGGAAAGGCTTATTTAGGATGTCCGGGCTGCTCGGTGCCTTGCCCCGCAGTCTTTATTGCCCAGACTCAAGGCTACTGACCCGACACCAGCTTATACAGTGGAAGGAGGGAGGGATTCTTTTATTCCTGCTCTCGGCAGAAGCTACTGGGACAAGGGGTTTGGAAAAGACAAAATCACTCAGACGCCCTGTCCACTGGGTCACGAGGTTTTAGTTGAGCCCCCTTGCGTTCGACATTATCTTATTAGGCAGAATTGGGGCGGCTAGACTCAGCCTTAGTCCCAGACCAGGTCAGTGGCTCATTTTTTTAAATATACAGACGCACATTTATTTAGTCAGACCTACCTCCTCCCCCACACTGCCTTAGCCAGATTTATATTGAAAGAACCGGCATCCGGCCACTCTAACTGACAGAGAGTAATCAATCTATCTTTTAACATTTTTATTCTGTAATTTCCTTTGAACTTATTAAAGTTCCTTAGCATGTATTTTAATGGGGTTGTAGAGTTTTCTCCTCGAGAGCTACCCGAATTCATTGTGTCAATCAAAATTCAGACCTATTTGCTGAACACCAAAACAAAATCACTCAAAACAAAGTCCCCGAGGCTAATGTTCAGACTTATATACTGAACATTCCAAAATTTCAACTTCCCCGAGAGACCACTCAATAAAACAAACTACCCAAATGACACAAGGCAAACGAATACTTACTCCGTCAACACCCTGGCGCCGTCTCTTCGGACCCACTTAGCCTGGTTGACTCATTTAAGGGAGAGCCTTTAATCTCCTGGGTGTTTTAACCCACGGTTTTAGTGTCGTGACAGACTCCAAAAGCAGTCTGGTGGCCACTTCACGAACACCTTTTTTGCCTTGTCGTTTTACCCCAGGGTGGTCTAAGGGCAAGTCCCATCTGGGTCGCCAAATTGTTGTACAAACGGCTAGTTTCGTGTCCCTGGAGGCTAGACCAATCCACCTCTAGGAGAGAGTCACACACACAGTCTGGGTCCAATTTTAGATTCATTGTTTGCAAACAAGTTTGACAAGGAGCTTAATGCTCAAATCTGTGTCGACCCCCCAATTTCTCTCAGGGTTATACTTTTATAGCTTATATAAACAAAGGGCTATAACGTGTCATACAACTATTGGCAGTACCACAATTTCCTTGTTGTTATGTTTTATCCTATGGGCTAGGCTTAGTTTGCTATTGGTTAATATCTCCTGTTAAGTTTAGTGCATGCGTATTTTTAAAGCAGAACTGCGGCAAAAAGTTCTGTCGCATGCGCAGAGGTAAAGGGGAACTGCAGCAAAGTTAGTGTCTTTTAGTAACCTTATATCTTAGTGTAATTTCAGGGCATTATGCAAGTATGGCTATAAAATGCAGAGCAAGCAGGAAGGAAAAAGAAACCCACAACTCAGACGTTAGGCCTTGTGCTTTTTACACAAGGGATCATGAGGGACTCATACAGCTATTATTCAACTGAGGTCCAGGTCATAATGTATTTTTATCACAAAGCCAAACAGTTCTTAGCTGTGAAGCCTTTGTGTAGTGAGATGAGACATTTTTATCATACAGCTGTTATACAAACGTTATTGTAAAATCATAATGACTAGATTATAACACATTTTTATCACAGGGTCAAGCCGCGCTCACACCCACTGGGGCTTCCCACACCTGCCAGCCCGGGCCCCAACCAAGCACATGCAGTTTCCAGTGGTGCTTCTCTGCTCCCTGCACCTCCAGTGGGAGCTATCAGTTGAAGCTTCCCCCCACCCCACCCGCCTGCCCGGAGCAGCACAACAGGGGCAGGAGTGAGAAGAGGAGCCACCACAGAGCAGCACCCAGCCAGCTGAAGCCGCACCAGGAACAGCCCGACAGGAAGCTGCATGTGCTGGCTGGGACACGAGCTAGCAGCGCTGCTCTGCTCCCCTCGCTTCCAAAAGTGACTCCTCCTGCTTCTCCTGCCTCTGATGCATCACTCCAAGTGGGCAGAGGCTGGGGGGAGCTTCAGATGGGCAGCTGCCCACTCAGCATGTGGGGCTCTGCCTCCAGCTCCCAGCTGCTTTCCACCTGCTCCACCCATCCAAAACCCCATAGGGAGTTTTGGTGAGTTGTTGCAGGGACAGGGGAAGGGTTGCTGCTGACCCAGCCTGTGACAGCTCATCAAAACTGCCCTCTAGCCTATGTCTCAGTTTCTCAGAGTCGTTCACCCCGAGCCCATTTCCCACCATGCCCCAGCTCAGTGGTGGCTGGTCAATAGCGGGTGCTCAGGCACCGCCCAGTTTCAAAACCAATGATCAATCATGTCATGATTTATGCAAGCTGGTCCAATCCACTACGCATATGCACAGTAAGGCACCTTGGGGTAATCTCCTTACCACCCCAATGGTGCCTGCTCAGTGGAAACACTTGACCAGTTTGAATAATTAGAATAGCTACTTGTTTAAGCGGGCAGCGGGGCAACTGTACTGATGCCCCAGTCCGAGTAAAGAGCTGTTAGGAGGAAGGAGGAAGACAGGGAGCTCCATATGCTGAATAATGCACTGGCCCCAGGCAGCCTGCAGTGCACCTCCAGCCGGTAAGTGGGGGAGGGAGAGGGGGATTGAGGCCCCTGTAGGGGGGGAACTGGGCAGGGCTGGAACTGCTGCCCAGCCAGGTGGGGCTTGGGCCGCAATGTGAGGCTGCCGGGCCACAACGGGGAGCAGGACAGGGCCGTGGGGTCCAGGGGAGGGGGAGGGTCGGCTCCTTGCACCATGGAGGAGCCAGGGGATGTTTCTCGCTTTGGCTCCCCTGCGCCGTTCCTCTGGATGACCTGCCAGGCTCTGATTGTCCCACAACTCGGCCCAGCCGGGGCTCCGTTAACAATGAATGGGGTCCCGGCCAGGCCAGATCATGGGACAATCGGAGCCCGGCAGCTGTGCCTTGCTGCCCAACCAGCCCAGCGGTGGGACTTGCACGGCGCTGCGCCGCTTTTAAAGGCAGCAGTGAGGCATGGAGCAGGCAGAGCGCAGCTCGCAGCTGCAGCCTGCCCATGCCCTGTGCAAAGATCAGGGGGGCCATCGGTCGCCCTTCACTGCCCAGCACCGTGCCCCTGAAGGAGCCACCGGGCTCTTCCCAGCCCCCACCCCCTCCAGGTGGTGCAGGGCCAGGGCCGGTGCGGGGTGGCAAATTTACAGGGGCCACCAGCACTGGGCAATGATATCGGGCATGGGGGAAGGGACGAGCCCAGCCCCAGCTCTGTTCTGATCCCTGTCCGGTCCCAGCCCCATTCCCCCTCACAGCCCTTCCCCGAACCCCCGCCGAGCTTCCTGGGACAAACCAATTTGTAGCCCCTGTCCCCAAGAACCCCCTGGCCCTCTGGTGCTCCTCTCTCCCAACCAGTAGCCCCATATCCCCCCGCCCCCCACCCACGCCCTGCTGGTGGCCCTCACTCCTGACCTGTGGTCCCTGCCCCCCACCAGCCCTGAAGTGCCCCTCACTCTTGACCCACTGCCCCTACCCCTTACTTCCGATCCAAAGTTGGGGCAGGGTTCAAGTTGTACCCCTTCTACTGCAAGCCCACTAGACCACCAGGGGAGGGCAAGCCAGCACTTCGGCTGCCCCCAGGATTGCTCTCTCTTCCCTCTGCCATAGGGTTGGGTCTGGCTCTTTCTCCATGCTAGGTACCTGGCCCTGGGAGGAAAAGAAGCTGGGGTTCAGAACAGGGAGAAGGGGGATTTAAACCCCCTAGTCCAAAGAGGCACAGCTGCACTTCCTCCAAGCAGCAGGAGCACTCAGGGCCAAACAGGAACAAAGCAGGTGAGAGGGAACGCAAGCGCCCAGCTTTGGGGCTGTCTCTTGAAGGCAGCAGGACCTGGCAGCCGGGGATGGCAAGGGTGAGAGGCCTCTCTGCCTCTCTATTCCACAGGAGGCCTGGGGAGTGCAGGGGTGAGGCTCAAAACTTGCTTTACCTGGACAGGAAATGAACCCAGGACACAGCGGTGAAACTGCCTTATCCTGCCCACTAGACCACCAGGGACTGCAGCGTGAAGCACTAGCTGCACCGGCTCTACTTCCCTTCAACCATGACTACTGTTACCTCTCAGCTCCGTGTTCTTGGGGAACCCTGGCATGCACAGCCTGCCTGACTCTCAAAGAACTCTCCCCCTCCCCACCTCTGCCTGAACAAGAACTGATTAGAGGAAGGACTTACAGAAGACAATGAAGATGCAGTGGGAGACGCACCTAAAGCCCTCCAGACAAGGGTGACAAGAGTGAAGCAAATCCCCTGGTCTCATTTACATAGGAGATGGAACTGGATGACAACTCATTTTCATGGGAGATGGAACAGGCATGCACCTTCATTAGCATTCAGGATGGAGAACAGAGATTCCAAGGCAAGGACTGCACTGAATTCAGAGATCAGAAAAGCAGGGGAGCACTGCATGACGGGGAATCCTTGCTCCAAATGCTAATCAACCCATATCTACACACATCCAGCTCAGCATTTATCAGACCAATTCTAGTAATGACTCCTCTATTGGTATCCAAAACACTGAATCTGCCTCTCTGTATTGTGAGCTGCCTCAGAGCAATGCCACCTATAGCCAGCAGCGATCGATTCCTATTATCCAGCATATGAACCATTGTTTACCCCTAAACAAACCTAGTGTTTGAGCCATTGTTAGTTCTCTACAAAACCCCCGACCCAAGCTCAAGTTTCTGTGCTGGTGCTTGGATCCAAAGCTGCACCAGTTCCACTCCTTTTCTGCCTGGAATCTCTCCATTGATCGTGCTGAGGACTGCCTGTCTGCCAGATCTGACAACACCTGGGAACCTCGACTGTTTCAAGATTCACTGAGCGGTGAGACCCCAACTCTCTCTCTCTCCCTCTCTCTCTCTCTCCCTGTGACTCCAGGAACCTGACTTTTATTCTCTTACTCCAGGCACAGCTTTCTAAACCTAACTTTTGCTAATCAAACTCAAGCTAGACTTCCCCAAAACCCTAATTGAACCTATGTAATACTGTAACTGTTTAGTTGTCTCTCTCTTGTATGGCTGTTATTACTGGTATCATCATAAGTTCATACACCTGGCAATAAATAACTTTTATGGTCAAGGTGGTTGCTATACTTTTTCTACGAACTTCACCTACTCTTTCTTCCCCTCAACTTCCCCATTTGCTCTGCAGCAACACTTCTTTTACCTATGCCAAAGATCCCTGTAATGCCCAAAACCACAGTGGGGTCTGCTCATCAAGGGGGTTACTATTAGGACAGGTAAGGCAAAAGCTTGGGACGTGCTGAGTTTGAAACACATAAGGGGATCAGCTTGTACAGGCTGATTGACCCAGTTTGGGTCAGACGTGCCCTAATGAACTGAATGCTGGTGTGACAGCTGAAATTATGTCTGTGTGATAAAGGTGTTTGCTGAAGGCTCTATGAAGATTAGACTAAGTGTTTTTCTGTGTTTGTTTAGATATTAAGCTATATATTGTTGCTAAAAGCCTAATTAAAGTTTAAGTTATAGTGAAGCCTTGTATAAAGTAAGGCCTAGTAAATTTAGCAAAGCCTTGAAGTAGTAAGGCCCTGTGGCATAGTTAAAATTACCTTATCAAAGGAATACAAGGCTTGTACTGCTATTGGTCAGTCTAAGGACAGTTGAAGTAAAAGGAATCTAAGTGGTTGTACATTATCAGAACCATTCAAAAGCTGTAAATTAGCTGGAATAGCTGGAAACCATTCAGAAGGAAGATACAGCTCTGTGAACAGGATTAGTTAGCTGTTGCCTGGATCAGTGGGCCCGTGGACCTCGAGGAGCCCAAGGACTACATTCCAGGGTCCCTCACGGAACCCTTCGGACAGCGCTGTTCGGGGACGCCTGACTTCGCTGAACTTTGTGGAACGAGAAGCTTGCTGTGTATCAGGCATCAGAGGCTGCCGATAAGTTGCCGACGCAAATTGCTTTTGTCTGTCATTGTTTGTTTTGTTACTACATGTAGTTGTGTTTTTGTTAAGTCAATAAATCTTTCTTACCTTTCTACCCCCAACCACACTCTCAATCCCAAACCCTCTGCAGGCAGCGGCTGGGACAGCTGGCCCATGAGGGTGTCAACTGGATACTCAGCTGGATTCAGAGGTATTCTGTTTACCTGTGTGCTTATGTCTGACTGCATTTTGTTGTTACCTTAATGAACTGATTCCTGGCATATGAGGGTGTCAGCTTGTCTATGCTGATCAACCCGGCTCTGTGTGTGTGTGTGTGTGTGTGTGTGTGTATTTGACTGATTTGGTGTCTGGAGGAACCCAGCCCCATTGAAACTGAGTCCTGCAAGGTAGCTCCACTGGGGGTGAGGATTTGCAGAAGGGAGAGATACAGCTCTGTATAGAAACACAAGTAACACAAGCAGCACATTGACAGAATTACGGAGATCCCCAGAAATGTACCCCTAATAAATGAGCACACCCCAAAGTGACGGGCAAATCTGGTAACACTACAGGCGCCACTGCCCAGGAACATGAGCATTTCGTCCAGGCCGGCCTGGGAGGTCTGCCAGCTCCAGCACCAGGACAGCAGGCTTGCCTTGCACCCCTGAACACAAGGGACATTGCCACTCTCCACTGGGAAACAGTGCCCTTCCCACAGCCAGGGCAGGGCCCAGGGACCTCGCTGCCTGCAGAGAATGTGGGCACTTTCAAGAAGCAAAAGGGAGGGGTGGCAAAGGGTGCTAAAGAGAGCAGCCCCATACAGGCCAGCACCCTCTTTCAGACCACTGTCATACCAGAGACTGCTCACGCATGCAGCAGATGGGATCCCCACTGTTAGCAAATAAAAACCTAGGATTTTGGACTAGTCTAGGAAATGACACGGCACCTCGTTTGATGAGTGGCAGAAAGGCTTTATTTGCTACAAGTATTCAAAATCAAGTCAGGTGAGCCCAAACCAAATCAAAGTCCAGTAATTAGCTAAAAGGTGATGATTTTCACCAAACAGGCGACAAAGAGGCAGTCTGTTTCTCCTCAACTTCTCAAGTAAGTTGGGCACATCAACAACTGGTGTCAGAGAGATTTCTCACTCTTGAAGCGTGCATGCTGTTTGCTGTTTTACTGCCTTTTTATACCCTTAGCTTAGCATCTTCAAAGCATTCTTTTAGTTGTGTAAATCAAGAGATAGTCCCAAGCAATAATTGACAGGAAAATCCAGTTAATTAACCTGCTCATTACTGGCTATCAAAAATTTCTAATTTGAGCGAGCTACCTTCTTCAGTAACAAGAGGTTATCAAGGGCCTCACAATTCTGCCCTGGCTGTGCAGCCATGGGCAAAGGACCTGTGCTCAGCACCCATGGTCAGAGACAACCTGAGCAGGGTGTGGGGCCCGGGGCAAATCAACCTGTGCAAGGCCCCGGCCCCAGATGCGAGGAAGCTGGCGGTGGATTCAGCGGTGAGAGGTGTGCATGCCAAGCAGCCAGATGCATCAGATTCGGTGGTGGGGGGTGCCAAGCAGCCAGATGTGAAGCCAGTGGCAGCGGGGAATCGCCACAGCCACTCCGCCTGGCTCCACAGGGTGCCCCAAAGCACGGCCACACTGCATTCACCTTCAGGGAGAAGTAGGCAGGCACCAGAATGTGAGCCTCTTGGTTGGGATTGGGCTCCCCATCCAGGGCAAGGAATGGAGCCATTCCAATCCAGGGCCATCTCTGGTGGGGAAGGGGGCGAATTGGGGCAACGGCCCCAGGCCCCACGCTTTGGGGAACCCCAGAGTCGGTGCTGCATAGGCCCCACTGCGGCTGCCCTAACTCCCCGCCACTCCACCAGCTCTGGCTGCTCGCCACCCCCAACCCCCTGGCCCCCGCACAGGCTGATATGCCTGGGGCACCTAGGGACAGCTCTGTTCCCACCACTTCCAGCAGCATTCCCCAGGCTCTGATCCTCACCCAGGCAGGCTCTCCATCACCTGAGAAGGCCTCTGGGCAATGAAGAGGCCATTCAATTTGTGGGGAAACTCCCTGCATGCGTAGGAAGGCACAAGGAAGAATGAGTCAGGGTGTGGGGTACTGGCAGGACCAAGCAGGAGGCTGAAGGTACCTCACAGCCCCTTTGGAACCCAGATCAAACATCACCTGTAGAACAATAGATTGTGTGACTGGAGTTGGACTCTCAAAATCCCTTTTTTCCTTGTGTCTAGCCATTTTTTTTAAGGAGCCCATCCCACACCTGCCTACCCCATGCCATCACCAACTCTCCTTCCCCCCTTGTATTCCTCTAGTTCTAATGCCTCCGTCTGCCCTTTGTGTCCAAACATCTGCCTGACAATGCAGCACACTTCCCTGGCTGGGGAAATCCCTTGACCAAGGTGATGCAATTAACATGGCCCTGTGCAATGGAAGGCTGCACCATTGTCTGCTTGCAGCCAAGACTCCCTATGAAAGCCTCATCGTTAGCTTCCCATGGGCCAGATCCAGTGGTAGGACCTCGGCTACGTGCAACTTTATGGAAATGGGGGACTCCTCTCTAGCTGGCTCCTGAGGCCGTATGGCTGAGGGCAAGTAAAACTCGGGGGCATCCAAACCCAGTCTTGGGCCTGTACATAGGATGCCTGCCAAAAGATTTGGAAGAATTTGAAGCCCCAGGCAGGGGTGGAAGATACTTGCCGGTAGCAGGGCCACATATGGTTCTTGGATGATTCAAATGGATTTGGACCTGATCAATAAAATCAATTTAAAAAATGCAAGGAAGGCTATATGTGCCTGGGCTCAAGGAACACTTGGACAGGACGATCCTCCTGTGCCATGCCGAGGCGATACATCCATGGGTGCCTGGGCTCATGACCAGAATAGGGGTTGTTTGGGGTTAATTGTGGGGTTGTTCCCTGCCTCATTTTCCCTTTCTTGTACCCTCTGCTGCCCTAGGGAAGAATGGGTTAAAGGTGATAGAGGCAGACAATTCTTTGGGGAGAGGTGAGATCTTTTATTAGATATCACCTCTACCCAACTCTACCAACTAAATAGTTGCAAGAAAAAAAAGTTTTCTTTGCAAGCTTTTGGGCTCTCACACTCTTCATCAGGCAGAGGAGAAATCAAAGGTGGCAAGACTTCTCCCAGGTAAGAGAGAAACTTCATCTTGCAGAGGAGAGCTGGCAAGGGCTCTCCTAGGTGGAAAAGCCGGTTTCAAAAGCTGCTCAGTGAGAAGGCAAATGAGGAGCAGACCATGGCTGTGGCAGTCGTCACGTGGAGGTGTCAGAGACTGGCAGGGCATTCAATTTGGTTTATTTCTTGCTCATGTTGTAAAGTTGCCATTTCAAAAGGCAAAATCTGATACTTTTCCATGTTAAGCATTATTAATGCCATGAATTCCACCAGGAAAGAAAAGTGGGGGCAACTCAGTGCCTGGGGAAGGGCCCCCAAGATTGCAATGGCTGATGTGCACCTGCAAACACAACTGAGGAGCCCAGCGCCAGCGCTGGGAGCACCCAGACATATCTGGGGTGGGTTTGGTGGCCGTGTTGGTCTGAGACAAAAGAGCAATGCAAAGCTCTCGAGCTCTTGGTTCAAAGAAGATCCCTTTCATGAGACCAACTACAAAATTGCCAAAAAATTATCTTTTTCTGAAAGCATGCTCTTGGGGACACATGGCTGTCCTCAGGCTCAGGGAAAATTAAAATGGTAAAAAGTCCCTGTAGGTAGAAAATAAACTTCATTTCTGCCCCGAGTCTGGAGTGTCTCTGCGCGGCTCTGTCCTGTGCAGATGGCAACATCCCTTCCCGGGGGTCGGGGCAGAAATAAAAGGCACTTCTCTGACTCCGAGCTCCCAGGCTTTGCCTGTCTTTCCTACCCCTGCCCCTGCCCCACCCGGCACCAAGCACCGCTCTGGGATGGCGGAGATCCCACGTTTTCCCCGCTGTCCAGATTCACCCCGCAGCGCTGCCCTGCCCAACCCAGCCCAGCCCGACAGACCAGCGCCTGGCACCGGGGCCGAGCCATGCGGGGCCCCGAGAGCTCCTGCTCGGGTGAGAGAAGCAGGTCAGTGCCCAACGGGTCCCAGGGACGTTTCCAGGTGGGAAGCCCCCGTCCTTGCCCGCTGCCCCAGGCCCAGCAGCAAGACTTAGGCGACCCCGGGGGCTCCGCACCTGCGCCCCCGGAGGCGCCGCTGATGTCACGAGATGTCGCGGGTGTGATGCCGGGGGGGAGGGGCCGGGGCGGTGGCTGGATAGCAGGTGGGGGGCACTGACTGGAGAGGCCGCGGAGCACACGGGGCACAGGCCGCACGAGATGGCAGCAGGAGGCTCCACCCGTGTCTGGGGCTGTTGAGAGACGCTGCCCAGGCCGAGGCCACCTGGCGGTGGTGCAACCGCGTGGCTGTGGGCCAGGGGTGGGGTCTGGGGGGCAGTGGGGGAGCTGTGTCCCCTGTGGGTGCCGCAGGGGAAGGGAGTCAGCGCTGTGGGGACACTGGAGGGACCGTGGGATGGGGACCAGGGCCCCGCTGGGTGCCAGGCGGCAGGCGTGAGGGTGGGGGGAGAGCTGTGGTTGGGGTTTCTGGAGCCAGCCCGGTCCCCGCAGCCTGTGTGGGGCAAGTGGGGAAGTGAAGACAACCCCAAGGCTGCTTTGAGTGGGGATAGTCGGGGCGTCAGGGCTGCGCAGACCTCGAGGCTGGGGTAGGGTCATGGTCCTGGTTCCCCCATCATGTGGTGATGTCTGTGCTGTCTCCTTTCCCACAGGGCCCCAGAGACCAGACACTGTGGGCAGGCACCATGCATGAGCGCAGCAAAGTGGAAACCCAGGCCCCAGCTGGGGGAGGCCTCTCTGGGGGAGACAGTGGCTGTGCTGGAGCCCATGGCAGCTGTGGCTCTTCCCTTCACAGCCCTGCTGCAGCCTGAGGTGACGCTGGAGGAGCAGGACCCAGGTGTCTCCAGGCAGGAGCTTGTTGGGCAGAATAAGTTCCTTGTGTTGTCCAGCTTGGGAGCAGAAGGGGGATGGGTGGATCCCCAAGGTGGTCGGCACCACCTGCAAGAAAGCAGCAGCTGCAAGAGGAGCTGATCCAATGCCGGGAGGTCTCGGGGCAGGAGCTAGTGCAGGCCATGCAACCCCCTTCTGAGGCCACTTCCCTCAGAGATCCCACAGCTGGCACCGGAGACGACCACCCCACCTCAGAGACTTGGTGCCAACGCTTCCAAGGTCTCTTCTACCTGGAATCCGGGAGGCCATGAGAGGTTTGCAGGCACCTGCAGGAGCTCTGCCAGCTCTGGCTGGAGCCCCAGAAAGGAGCAGATCCTGGAGCTGGTGGTGCCTGAGCAGCTCCTGGCCATCCTGCCCAAGGAGATGCAGAACTGGGAGTGGGGATGCTGTGTGGAGACCTGTGCCAATGCCGAGGACCCAGCTGAGGGGTTTCATCTAGTACAGGAAGAGAATGAAAACCTCCAGGTGAAAACTTTTCACCCTGATCATGGATGCTGCTGTCCATGTCTCCATGTGCTTAGGGGATGCTCCCTCACAGCCCCATCTCTCTCAGATCCCAGTTCCCTAATGACACATTTATCCCGTCCCCAGGGAACAGTGAGTGTAAAGGTCGAGGAAGTGTCCTCAGACAACATGCAGCTTACTGCGGCATTGCAGGAACCTGGTGATTCCTGGCTGGAGCAGTTAAAGGCCCATCATGCAGACAAGCCTCAGGAGGAGTCTGGAGAGAGGGAAACCCTGGGTCCTCAGAACAAGCCACCTCACGTCCCTGGATTGAAGCCCCTCTACCACCAGGAGTCAGGTGAGGTACCAGATGTATGTCCTGAGTGTGGGTCTGGGTGCCTGAGTGTCTGTCCTGCATGCAGGGGGAGAGGTTCGAATGTCTGCCCCTGCCTAGGACACCATGTGACTGGGCTGGGACAGAACTCTGCTCCCTATGGGTGGGCGGCTTCTGGGCTGGGAGTCCCTGGTCCTGCTCACTGCCTGTGTGCAGCACCCAGCACAGAGGGCTTTATGTTGCTTGTCGTGCTGCCGCAATAACAATCAATAACCTAATTCACATTCCAACAGTCAGTTCACTGGCCCCTTCCTCATGCCCCTGTGAGCTCTCTGTCCCCGTAAGGGGCTGGTGCAGGTGATGGAAAATGAGACTCCCCAGTGGCCACTGGCTGCTTCAGGTACAGCTAACTCAGGCCTCTGTCCTGCTGCAGATTCCCTTGAAACCAAGGAGACCTGGGACTTCTTAGCAGATGAAAGCTCCTCAGGCTGGTGCCCCAGACAAGGCCCTTCCCCAGGAGCAGGTAGAGCGGTGGTTCCTCCCCTTTCCAGCAGCATGAAGCACTGTCCCTCAATGGAGAAATCTGACAGAATAATTTGATGGGGTCAGTGCTCCAACTGGTCAGTGCTTCTTGGTCTTCCAGTGCCCCTGGAAGCATTTCACATGCCCTGGAGAAGCCTGACCTTGCATTTCCCCTCTCCCTACCTTTAACGTGTGGATGCATTCCCAAGAAGCGAGGTCCCTGCAGGCTCTGACATGGTGCTGTGATCGCTACCCCACACTGGGCCAGAGTTATTGCAGATCATCTTCAGCCTCATGCCTATAGAGGTTTATTTGCAAGAGCTGTGGGATTTTGAGTCTTCCTTCTCTCACCTCTTCCACACGCTTAAGCCTTTGTCTGCCTCAGTCCCAGGCCAGTACAGGAGACTAGCAGGGCTTTCCCTGTGTCAGCAGCACCAGGGCTCACCTATGCATTCTCTTCCCCAGGTTCTGGGACCCTGAGGAGAGCTGAGCAGAAGCCTCCTGGAGAAAAGCCTGTAAACCTGGAGCTGCACAGGACTTCCCCAGGGAGTTTGGAGAAGAGGGGCTCCCTGACACATGAACCGGGCCAAATTGTCGTGGGAGAAAACTCCCTGGAGTTCATTGTCTAGCTGCATAGGAACCAGGAAACACGGGTAAAAGCTTTACTGCAGTTTATTTGCTTGAGCAAAGACCATAAGCCAGCAAAGAGGCAAAATGGCCCCCCTAAAGGGTGGGGCGTTCTTTTATACTTTTTACAATAAGGCAAGACTACAGGGTTAACAAAAACAATACTTGGGCGGTGCTTTACAAATCTTCATAACAGCATATTTCTGTTAAGTTAGCACTTTTCTAAAAGCTAAAGTTAAACAGCGGTAACATTATGATACGTTAGCAAAAACTTGCACAGTAATAGGTATTTCTTAAGGACACGATCACGTACTTAGAACAATGGCTTCTTTGTCTTATCTTGTTCTTTGCTGTAGCTGGTTTACAGCACACACAGATTCACTTGCTGCAATTCACTCAGAAAATGGTTAACACAGTTAAAATGATTACTTAACATAAGCAAATGGCTGGCTTAGCTATTATTCTGCCTTGTGGTCAGCAGCATTGCTAGGCCACAGGTCATGCCTTGTATTCAGCTGCAAATCTAATACTTCTCAATAACCTAAATTATTGTTAACCTAACAGTATGCTATCAGAAAACTATTTTATTTCAGGGTAATAACAAACTTGCCCATCACAAAATGCAGAAGGGTCAGAGCAGGCCTCCAAAGCAGGGGGAGAACTTGGGAGTGAGCAGGACACCGCATCCAGTCAGGGGTGGGAGTACAACTGGGGCAGAGTGCAAGAGGAATCAGGTGTGGTGTAAAGAATGTGGGGAGTGGAGAGCCTTGAAGAAAGTCAAGCCTGTGGTGATGGGATGGAGGCTGCAAACACACCAAGCTACATTAGCAGGAACTTCCTCCCAAGTGCAGAGAGCAAGGGGTGCTGGTATGGAAAAGCCTAGTCAGAGTGCAAGGAGCCAGGTCTCCATGCCTCTAAAAGTGCTGCCAAGACTGCCCCAAAGGGCAGAGCAAATAAAACGTGATGAGCTGGGTGAATGCCAATACATGAACTCCTATGTCCACAGCTGCATCCACATCACATGTCAACTGACGACTGGGGAATATTGAACCCTTACTTGTTATGGCTAAGCCTGTAATTAGTTGTAATACAGAGTGACTCCAGATAGAGCTGTGGGGGCTGGAAGCAGCTGGAAGAGGGGACATTGATGCTATGATGCTTGTGACTGCAGCCCCAGGAGATGTTTGAGGACGTAGCTGTGTACTTCACACGGAAGGAGTGGGAGCTGCTGGAAGATGAAGACAAAGTGCTTTACCAGGACCAGATGCTGAGGAATTTCCAAGCCCTCATTTCCTTGGGTAAAGCTCTGGTTCTTCCTTCTCCTTGGCCCTACGTGAACTGAAGTTTTGTAGTCATCTTTTTATGTTTCCATCGTCTCATCTCTGTGAACTTTTGGCTGGAGATTTAAATTCAGTTCCTACCCACTGCTGTCAGTGACCTCATTCACATTTCACACTGATATATCCTCCATTGGATCCAGCCACCTTCACTTATGTCTTCTCCATTCTTGTAACTCCTGGTGCTTCCTTATTCAGCGGTTTCTGGGCAACGTGATCTCCCTTTGCCTTCTTGGCATAGAATCATAGAAAGAAGGACTGGAAGGGACCTGTAAGATCATCGAGTCCAGTCCCCTCCTATGGGCAGGAGGTAATTAGGCTCAAATGAGCTCAACGAGGTGCCTGTCCAGCCTCCTTGAAAACTGCCAGGGATGGCAATTGCATCACCTCTGTTGGAAGTGTGTTCCAGATTTTAGTTATTGTACATAAAGTCACTAACAGCTCTTCCTTAGGGAATTATTCTGATTTCCTCGCTTTTTTTGCCTAGCATGTCCTGTCCAAACACATTTAATAATCCTAGCGTGCTCAGTTCAGTGCTATCTAAATCCTTTTTCTCCTCCTTGGGTTATGACCAGGGATCCGGGTTTTCCATTTCCCATGGAAAAACAGAAAACCATGGATTCCGTGTTTTTATTGGAGAAAACGCAGATTTCCCATTTTAGCAGAGAAATCCGTGGATTCTCTTGCAGGCTTGTTCCAGCCTGCAAGAGCTGATTGCAGAAAGGGCGGAAAATCACCAGCCCTACCCTAAGGAGGAGGGAGAGGGGGAAGGGCAGGGCCTGAGCCTCTGAGTCAGCCAAGGCTGGGCTCAGGCTCTGGCTCAGGCTTGCCCTTCACCCCTGGATCCTAGAGGTAAGTGGGGCTGTGGGGGAGCGGGGGGTGTTGCTGACACCAGGTGGCACACCACAGCTAGGTGCAGGGCCAGGGGGTGAGGGCAGGGGTGCCCCTCTGTGGGGGGCTTTGCAGGCAAGCAATGCAGGAAGCGCATGCTGCCTGGCCTGCTGCCCAGGGAAAGGGGAGGCTCACATGCGGCCAGCTGCACAGCTCCATGGCCAGTTCTGCAGTGGCAGTGAGGGATGGGGGGCGGGGGGGCTCACAAGCGGCGACCACTGCCGCTTACCTGTGGGGCCGTGCCAGCAGAGGCGGGCACTG
>NW_005842246.1:159375-168202 GCF_000455745.1 Alligator sinensis
TCTGCAGTGGCAGCGCTTGCCCGCAAAGCCCACCCCCCAGCCAGCACACAGCCACCACCACCCCACACCACCGCAGAGCTGTGCAGCCGATTGTGGGGCATAAGCAGTGGTGGCCACTGCATGCAAGTCCCCCCATCCACCCCCCAGTCAGGTGGCACATATGTGGCCCACACATGGTGGCTGCCACCGTGCTGCTGCGCCCCGCACCACTTGCCCACAAAGCCATGCGGGTGGCCGTGGGATGGTAGCACAGGGTGCAGTGGCAGAGTTGCAGTGGCAGCATCCATGTGTGAACCCCCTGTCAGGCTGGCCGGCACGTGTGCGGCCCGCAGAGAGACACTCCTACCTTCACCCCCTGGCCGTGCTCCTGGGAGCAGGCACAGAGGCACCTTCTTGATCTACCCCCCAGCATCTTCCCTTCCCCTGCCCTGCCCTGCCCCTTCCCCCCACACACACTTACCTGCTGGGGTGGGTGTCAGTGTCTGTGTGTGCCTCTGTCTGCATGTCTGTGCCTGCGTGTCTGCAGGTCTGGGGGCTGTTGTGAGGGGCATCCGGAGGGCTGTTGGGGGGGAGTGTGGGGCACCAGCAGCTCTGTGGGAGGCCTTTAATTTTCATGATGGATTTTGGGTTTTTAATCAGAGAATTTGCAATTTTTAATCGGAGAAAACCAGGATCCCTGGTTATGACCCAGCACAAGTTAAGAGAAGTCTTACCTGCCTCTGCTGCTACATGTGGATGATGCATTTCCTCAACTCTTCCTCTAGTGGCATACGTACACGTGATATAACTCAGGTACTTTTATCAAGGGGGCACTGGAGGCATCTGTCCACATTCGTCCCTTCATCTTCATAGACCAGAGACTCTGGCTTTGCTGTATTTACCATTAGAAGTGTGCTCTCGCGCTCTCCCTGCCATTCTCAAAAGTTTTCTTCTCCTCCTCATAAAATCCATCTGCAGATCAGACGCCCATCACTGAGATCAAAAGAAGTGGGTTAGGTGCAGGTCCTAGCGAAAACCAATTTTCCTTTCCAGAGGATACAAGGGCTTGTGCACAGGGTTGAGGTCAGTTTGCTTTTCTGATGCTTTCTTTTCCCTCCATTTCCCCCAGAGGATTTCTTTAGGGAAATGTTCAAATGCGTTCTCTAGCTCAGCAAAGACCATATGGATCATTTCTACAACATGGCCTTTCACATGCTGTGAAATGTCTGTCCTTCTGCCTTCTTTTGTCCATATCCATGAGTCCCAGGAATTTTGGTTTAAACCCTGCACTATTTGCCAATGTGTGGACTCCATCCCCTTCTGGGATGATCCTCCCATAGAATGGGATGATTGTTTAAGTTGCAACTACAGTTGTTATAAAATTGGCCTCCTGTTCCAAACAGGATATCGAGGTCCCACACCTGACTTAATATGCAGCATCCAGCAAGGACAGGTGGAACTCTGGGTCTGTGATGATGAGGACTGTGGGGAACTCTCAAAGTTGGAGGATCTGTTGCCAGGTGAGTTTTGGCTGTACCTTCCACCTGGCTCCCCTCTCAGAAATGCTCCATGCCAAGAGTGCAAGGGGGACTAGGAAACTGCAGCCCTGCCCTGTGCTGCCATTGCAGAGTACTGACCTCAAATACAGTACATTATGCTGTAAAGTGTCCAGGCAGGTGTTGTTCCCACTCCATGAAATTCAGTGATGTGCAGGCAAGCAACTGTTCCCTTTTTCCCCCTCTAATGACAGACATTAGGATACAATCAGTAGGGCTGTGCGAAGCTTCAGGTGGTGATTCAATTCGGATGAGATTTGGCCCAATTCAGTGGCCAGATCTCTGAATCGAATCGAATTGAATCGATTCAGAGCTCTCCAAATCTTTGGCAAAAATTCAGAGAGCTTTGATGATTCGGACAGTCCCCGGTGGCTGCAGCAGGGAGCTGCAGCCACTCCGAGCTGGTATGTCCTAGGGGCAGGAGGGACCCCTGCCAAACCCCCCAATCCCTGCCTGCTCCCCCAGCCCCCCCCGCCACGGCTGTGCCCACCTACCCCAGCTCCCGGTACTTTAAAAAAAAGCCCCAGTGATCACCGGGTGCTGCCAGGCAGGGGAGCGATTCCCCACTGCCCCACGCTTGGGGCTCTGGCCCTTTAAGAAAAGAAGAAATGCCAAGAAAAGTCCCAGGACTCACTGCTCCTGGTGTAGCCTCAGGGCTTCGGGGGCTCATGCAGTGCCCCCCACGTAGCAGGGGGTAGCAGAGATTACCCTCCGCCAGCAGAAGCGGTGAGTCCTGGGGTTTCTTCAGGTTTTTTTTTACCTTTAAGGGCTGGAGCTGGCCCATGCAGGGCACCCATGGCGGGGTTGGTGGCAGTGGGGATTGCCCCCCTTGCCCAGCAGCACCTGCTGAGCTGGGGCTTTTTTTCCCCCAAGTGCTGGGAGCTGGGGCAGGCAGGGCTGCCATTGCCAGGCTTGGAGAGGGGTTGGGGATGGGCCTGACCTGGCTGATTCGGAGATTCGACTACTGCCAAATCTCCGAATCAGATTCAGCCAAATTGAATAAGGATAGTGATTCGAATCACTGAATCAAATCACTGTCCCCCGAATCAGCCGAATCCAAAGCAAATACTAGCCGCTTCACACAGGCCTAACAATCAGGTTAGGTATCTCGATTTTTTTTTTACTCAGATCTGGTCTTCCTCGAATACTGTGATCTTAAGTTTCCATCTTCACTCAGCAATGTAAGAATTCATTCCCCAGTCCAAGGCAGCCATTCCCTTCTAACATGCTGTCCCAGGGCATGATGGGTTTTGTAATCCTCCATGGAAGTCAGCACGGTATGCGGAAGCTCTGCCATTACTGTAGGACCAGGGCGAAGCTGTGGCTCTTCTTCTTCTGGTTAGGTTAATCTGAGGGCGTGGGTCCTCCCGTGCCCCCTGAGTGAAAGACATGGAGCACCCAGCCAGATGCATGTGGACTGCAAGCATCACTATCGGCCTGACCAGGCTCAGCAGCTCCATGTGCCATTGGCTGGGCGGCCACTCCACATCTTCCCCCAATACCTCCCCACTCCATGAGTCCCCACCAGATCCCCCCAGCCAGTTTCCTACCCACCCAGCTCAGCCCCCAGCCAGCTTCCCCACCAGCCCTGCTTCGCAACCCCCCAGCTCCCTGCAAGCCCCACTTACCTACCCTTAGAGACTCCAGAAGGAAAGTGAGCCTGAGGTAAGCCTTGGGACTGACTGAGCCTCAGACCCTGCCCTTCCCCCTCTCCATCTGCCTCCCCCTCCCACTTTGGGCAGGGTTGGGGTTTCCCGCCCTTCCTGCAATCAGCTCTTGTAGGCTGGAATTCTGCCACCCTGCAGAGCTCTTTGCAAAAGCAGGAAATCTGTGGGCTTCTCTGATTAAAAATGGGAAGTCTGTAGTTTTCTCCATCTCCCCATGGGAAATGAAAAACCCAGATCCCTGTTCATCAAGGTCTCAGGCTGCATTAAATGGCTCCATGGCACGAGTGGGATTCAGAAACTTACAAATTGTGTGAGGAAGTGAATACCCCATGGTTTTCACCAGAATTACTCCCTTCCTGTTTAGTCTCTGCAGCCCTGAGTGTCACAGAGCCTGAGACTCAGCACAGAGTCCAGGTTCAGGTTCATACCAAGGCCTTAGACCTGGTGCAGACTCCTATGTCATGGAGCCCACCTGGCACCTGTCAGCAAAGAAAAGCTCTATGAGCTCGTTCCCTGCACCAGACCTAGCCCTAGAAAGAGGCAGGAAGCATAGCTCTGCTTCTTAAAGAAGAGAGGGCCGCAGCTCTAAGTCCTTCCCTTCTACTTAGCTCATTAGAGCATGAAGCCATACAGGTACTGTCTTAATGCACATGTCCCACATGTGCTTCTCCTAGCAGGGCCTGAGGTGATGGGGCTGACAGCTGGGCCAGAAACTCTTGAGAGTCCTGCTCTGAATGCTGCCAAGTGGGAAACATTAGCCCAGCACAGGGACCTGCCCCTCCCTCAGCTCCAGCACTTGGTGTTTTGGCAGAAAGACCTTGTTTTCTTGAGGGAACAAAAGTGCCAAGGTCCAGTTGTGCTCTGAGGCCCATTGCAGCAGAAGGAATAGCAGTGTTTGCCCTTTGCCATCAGAGTAGGAACTAATCTGGAGTTTCTCTTCCTCGTGCAGGAGATGCCTGGCTGCTGAGCAGGACTGAGGAGCAGGCTCCTACAAAAGGGCCTGCAGACCTGGAGCCGCTATGGACTTCCACAGGAAGTTTGCATGAAATGGACTTCCTGAGATCTGAGGAGCAGCAATGGCACATGAGTCAGGGGAGGCCCCAAAAGCTGAAGGAGAACATAGCAGTGAAGCAGGTATCATCTCCAATTGGGCATGACAGTGGAGAAGGGGCAGAACCCAGAAAGAGCCCTGGCTGCAGGGAAGAATCTGTGGAGCTGAGAGACCTAAGAAAGATTTTGTGGAGCCAAGAGACCTCAAGAGCCAGTGGAAAGATGCGCTGCATCCCAGCCAAGGCATTGGGAAGGGACTCAGAGGGGAGTGGGATCTCACTGCTAAGTACAGGGGCAGAGCTGGGGAGAAGCTGCATAAGTGCTCGGAGTGTGGGAAGAGCTTCACCCAGTCCTCCAAACTGGCCCAGCACCAGCTTATCCACATGGGGGAGAAGCCACATCAGTGCTTGGAGTGTGGGAAGAGCTTCACTCACTCCTCCAAGCTGGCTCGGCACCAGCGTATCCACACAGGGGAGAAGCCATATCAGTGCTCAGAATGTGGAAACAGCTTCACTTATTCCTTCCACCTGACCCAGCACCAGCTCATCCACTCTGGGAAGAAGCCACATCAGTGCTGCAAGTGTGGGAAGAGCTTCGCTCGCTCCTCTGGGCTGGCTCAGCACCAGCATTTCCACAACGGGGAGAAGCCACATCAATGCTCAGAGTGTGGGAAGAGCTTTGCTCGCTCCTCCAGCCTGGCTGAGCACCAGCATATCCACACAGGAGAGAAGCAGTATCAGTGCTTGGAGTGCGGGAGGAGCTTCACTCACTCCTTCAGCCTGGCTGAGCACCAGTGTATCCATACAGGTGAGAAACCACATCAATGCTCAGAGTGTTGGAAGAGCTTCACGTACTCATCCGACCTGGTCCGGCACCAGCTCATCCACACAGGGAAGAAGCCACATCAATGCTCAGAGTGTGGGAAGAGCTTCACCCAGTCCTCCAGACTGGCCCAGCACCAGCTCATTCATAAGGGGGAGAAGCCACATGGATGCTTGGAGTGTGGGAAGAGCTTCACTGACCCGTCCACCCTGGCTCAGCACAAGCATATCCACACAGGAGAGAAGCCACATCAGTGCTTGGAGTGTCTTAAGAGCTTCAGTCGCTCCTCTAGGCTGGTCCGGCACCAACTTATCCACAGAGGGGAGAAAGCACATCACTGCTAGGAGTGTGGGAAGTGCTTCACTTACTACTCCTCCCTGGCTTTGCACCAGTTTGTCCACATGGGGGATAAGCCACATCAGTGCTTCTAGTGTGGAAAGTGCTTCCCCCACTCCTCCAAACTGACCTAGCAAAAATGCATCCATATCCAGGACCATCCATAATTCTGCCAGCAATGCAGAAAGGGCTTGGGGGCGTATACCTGCTCAGCACCTACCAGTGTCTGCATCCAGGCAACCAGCCTCATGCTGATGGACTGCAGCAAGAATTCACCCATTGTTCATCCCTTCTAGGGCATTGCAAAACCCAAAGGACACAGAGGCTGGCCCCCAGACTTTGCTATGGGGGAGGGGTTAAAGGGCAACACCTCATGCAGAGGCCAGCCCAGATGCTTAGGGAACCTTTGAGGAGATGATCTTTGTGTCAGCCTTGGAATCTGTGCCATCCCCGTCATTCTCTTACAGCAGTCAGTGCTCCCTGGGGGAAAAGAAGTGCCTTCACAATAGGGTGCCTACCCCAAGACAACTGGCTCTAAATGACCCCCAGGGACTTTCTTTGGTTGCTTTCCAGCTTTGTCCTCCCTCCTGGTCCCAGGGTTTGGTATGTTATGTTCTTAAGTTGTAGGAAGGAGGACATTTATGGCTGGGGAAGCATTCCTTGCTTCCAAGCAACCTGACTTTGCATTTCCTTCTCACCACATCACCCCTCTCCCAGGCCTGCAGATTCCCATCAAGAAACTGCTACTGCCGCCCAATAAGCCCAGCTTGGCGGGTTTTGCTTCTCAGCACCTTATCAGAATGCTGCATCATGAGGTGCCGGCTGCCCCCCTTGCTCTACATCATAGAACCATAGAAAATTAGGGGTGGAAGGTGTGGTGGGCCAGTAGGAGATGCTCTTGCGCTGAGCCGCCTGCCTTGCTGTGCCCGGCAAAAAAACAAGCTCCGAGTGTCTCCCCTGGGATGCCTAAGCCCAACCAACCCCCTTCCTGGAGCACACCTCCAAGCCTGGGGTACCACCGCCACCACCTGGACTCAAGTCTTTGTCTGGGCCCTGTGCCGCCCAGAATACACAGGCCCTGTAGACTTCAGGATTTTGGGGTGCTAATATAGGCCTGAAGCACTTACCTGCAGCCTCCTGTGCCGAGGGAAAGTAAAAAGCTGAGCCTACCTTAGCGTGTCCCTTCCCTCTTAAACACACCCAGTGAGACGTGTTAAAACAGATTTATTGAATCAAGAGGGATGGGGGGGAAGGAATACCAACAGCAAAATATAGAAGGAAAACCTATGTTAAGTAAATCTAGGTAGCTTGTCGGCCTTTTGAACGTGACTAGAGTACATTAAACTGAGCTAGTTAGGTTTCTGGTAAGTTACTTACTTTTGCATCCTGAGCATGAAAGAGGTACGGAGGTTCACATTTCTCTGTGTGTGTTTTAAAAATGTCTGACCTCCTTCCTGGAGAGACCCTCTTAAATAGCCATCCTGATCTCACCTGGACCCAGTCAGGAATAGGTGTTATTTGAGTCTGGCCAATCAATTTGAGAAATGTCACTCCATTAGGTAACTGTGATAAGGGCTTAAGCCCCTGCCCCCGTGTCATGAGATCAGAGCTTCAAACAATAGGGAGGTTAATTCCACATCCTCATACCTGAGTTAGGTCATGTACAGAGTAACCCAGGGCAACCAGGTTGACAGACTCGTGAGATAACAAAGAAAAGGGAAAGGAAAGAAAAAAAATCCTTAAGGCAGGAGGCTGGGGCAGATTTTTTTCACAGAAGGGGCTTTAGGAGGTCACATTTAGTCCAGCCACTGCTCAAAGTAGGACCATCCCCAGCTAGATCATCCCAGCCAAGGGCAGAGATTCCACAACCCTCTGGGTAACATGTTCTAGTGTTTTTATACCCTTGTATTGAGAAAATTCTTCCTAATATTTAACCTAAACTTCCCTTCCTGCAAATTGAGACCCTTGTTTCTTGTTCTGTCATCTACCACCACTGAGAACAGGCCAGCTCCATACTCTTTTGAACCCTGCCTTCAGGTAGTTGAAGGCTGCTATTAAGTCCCCTCTGTCTCTTCTCTAGACTAAATAAGCCCAGTTCCTTAAGTCTGTCCTCCTAAGTCATGCCCCCCCAGTCCCATCAACATTTCTGTTGCCCTCTGGTGGACTCTCCAATTTGTCCACATCCTTTCTTTAGTGGGTGGCCCAAAGCTGAACACAGGACTCCAGATGTGGCCCCACCAGTGCTGAATCACTTCCCTTGATCTACTGGCAGTGCTCCTACCAGTGCAGCCCAGGATACTGTTAGCCTTCTCAGCAACATTGGCAAGCTGCTGGCTCATTGAGTTTGTCCACTGTAACCCCCAGGTCCTTTCCTGCAGAGTTGCTGCCCAGCCAGTCAGCCCCCAGCCTGTAATGGTGTATGGGATTGTTCTGTCTTAAGTGCAGGACTTTGCACTCGTCCCCGTTGAACCTCATGAGATTCCTTTTGGCCCAATCCTCCAATGTGTCTGGGTCACTTTGAATCCTAGCCCTACCCTCCAGTATATCTACTACTCCCCCCGCCCAGCTTGGTGTCATCTGCATACTTGCTGAGGGTGTACTGTATGCCATCTTCCAGGTCGATGAAGATATTGAACAAAACCAGCCCCAGTACCGGTATACCCTTCTCTATTGTTGAACCAGCATTGGTTTATTTGTTTTTAAATTAATTTGTATTTGTTTTAATAATATTTCATTTAATTAAGCTTTAGTATAAATCAGTAATTTTTGGTATGAGTATAGCAGTCATTTTATTTTATGTTTTAATGCAGTGATTTTAAATTGCTATTGTGAATTAAGTTTGTTATTGTATCTTTATCTTTGAGTGATGGGTGAACTTCCTGAGTGATAGATGGGGATGAAGAGCCAGGCAGGCTAGTTCCTCTATGGCCCATGGGCTCTGTCAAGACCCCTCTGCACCTCAGTCTTCTTCCAGCACTGCTGGCATGACCCCCACATTGGTATAGGGCCAGAGATCCCTGTATCCCCAGCCCCCAATGCACCACAACCCAGAAGCAGCTGCAGCTCAATGGGCTGTTGGGGAAAGCCAGAGCATCCCCATGTCCAATATAACACCAGCTAGTGGGGGCTCCAGGTATCTCCTATTGCACCCAGTCCATGGGTGTGCCAGTTGCCTACAAGGGGTGGTGTCACAGAGCACTCAGGTGCCCTGTGCCTGAAGAAGGGAAAACTGCTAGGGAAGGAGCCCTAGCAGTGACTAAGGAGCACAGATGTGGGTTGCCAGGGCAACCAGGGAAGGTCAGCTGACCAGAGGGGGCAGGGCCTGGCCCTTATAAAGCCCAGGAGTTGAGGCCAGAGGCAGTTCCCTGCCAGTAGCCAGAGAGGCAGGAGGGCCCCTACGCAGGGGGGGGGGGGGAG
>NW_005842246.1:168490-195903 GCF_000455745.1 Alligator sinensis
TAGTGAGAAGCCCAGTGGGGGCGTGGCGAGCCCCAGAGAGGGGGCGTTACTGAGAGGCCCTAGCATGGGTGTGGCGAGCCCCAGAGAGGGGGCAGCACTTACAAAGGCCCAAGGAGAGGGCAGCAGTGCAGAGAAGGCCCCAGAGAAGGGGGCAGCACTTAAGAAGGCCCCGAGAGAGGGCGACGACGCTTGAGAAGGCCCAAAGAGGGGCCTGATTAGGAAAAAGGACGAGACATAACAGATATTCCATCTGTGAGGCTGGGGCTGCGGTATTGGGGAGGATAGGAGCCGCAGATAGCGCCCCCTGGCAACGGGGCAGTACAATGGCAGCCTCCCGCTAATTAGCCTCAACTAATTAATTAACAACAAGGCATGGCAGGCAAGAAGGTGGGTGGTTGCCTCCGGAACAGGTGCATGGGTCACAATTTAGCTCGGCCCAGAACAGTTACCTGTTACAGGTGGCCTGTGACCCCCAGATATTCCCTGTGTGCCCCTACTCCCAAGTCTCCCAAGCCCTTCCCATCCCAAGGGCTCCACCTGCCCAGTGTAAAGGGTTGGAGCTGGAAGCCTGGACCCCTGTGGTCTTCCCTGGGCCTGGGAGGAGAAATGGGGTCAACAGGGAGGGCTGGGACTCCTGGGTTCCTTGGGAGGACTCAAAGCTGCTTCCTCTGTCTTATACCCTAGCAGGAGGGAGAGGTGCAGTAGGGTTGATCTGAGGGGACTGGGAGGGGCTGGCGGGACAAGAGGCAGGTAAATGAGAGCAGGCAACATCACCTGCACTGCGGAGGTGGAGCTGGGGGCACCTCTAGGGAGGGGATTTGAGGACTGGCAGCCGTGGGTTGGGAGTAAGGGGCACTGGCAGGGAGTGTGGCAGGGAGTGAAGGGACTTTGTTGGGAAAGGGGTGAGTGGGCAGGAGCTGAGAGGAGGGCTGGCTGGGGGAGACCAGGCCAGAGCAGCGGGATGGGGAGGGATGTAATCTCTGAGCTCCTCCCTGCCTGCAGGCAGCCTGACCCTCCAGATGTTCTCCTCTGGCGGGCTTTAAACTAGGTTCATCGGGGAAAGGGGAGGACGAGGAAGGAGGGATCCACGGGACACTGAACCATGAGATACCCACAAGATCAGCCCAGGTACGTATCAAAGAACCTACTACAGAGCAGTATAAGGGGGTTCCAGGGACAGCCACCAGGGGAATTAAGTGTATATATACAAATGCCAGGAGCATAGGTAACAAGCAGGAGGATGTAGAATTCTTGCTTGCGAGCAATAACTTTGACCTAGTGGGACTAACTGAAACCTGATGGGACTTTGCTCATGACTGGGTGGCAGGAATAGAGGGCTATAAGTTGTACAGGAGAGAGAGAGAGAGAGAGAGAGAGAGATCAACACTCCCTCCTTTTTTCCCTCCCCTATGTCAAAGAACAGTACACATCTTCCGTAATCAAACTGGGATCAGAGGATGGACAAGCAGAGACTGTGGGTTAGGATCCAAGGGGGTTGGGGATAAAGGGACCTGGGGGTGGGGGGCAGTCTACTACAGGCCCCTGCACCAGGAGGATGAGGTAGACAAGGAATTTCCCAGGCAGCTCTCAGAGGCTGTGCGGTCTAGAGACATGGTAGTCATGGGGGACCTTAACTACCCAGACATGCTGGGAGGAACAGTCAGCTAGATCTAACCACTCACACAGGTTCTTAACCTGTATTCAGGACCTCCACCTAACACAGGAGGTAAGGAGTCCCACCAGGGGTAACGCCTTGCTCAACTTGATGTTGGCCACGGGGGATGACCTGGTGAGAGACCTGTGGATTCAAGGCAACTTAGGGGACAGCGATAACCAAATGATAAAATTCACTATCCAGTGAAGGGCGGGCATTATACCCAGCAGGGCATGGATGCTAAACTTTAAAAAAGCTGACTTTTTAATAGACTTAGGGGATTGGTTAGCAGGATGCTAGGAGCTAAGAACTTAAATGTGTTGAGGGTCTAGGATGGTGGACATTCCTCAAGGAAACCATTCTTTGGGCTCAGAGTGAGACAATCCCATGGCAGAGGAAAGGGGACAAAGGGGCCAGGAAGCCCCTTTGGCTAATGTGACAGGTACACGATCTGGGCCGACCTAAACGTGGCCTGCACACCTGTTCCTGGGGGCAACCGCCCACCTACTCACCTGCCATGCCTTGTTGTTAATTAATTAATTGGTGTTAATTAGCAGGAGGCTGCCCTTGTACTGCCCCGCTGCCAGGGGGCGCTATCTGCGGCTCCGTTTCCTCCCCTACACCGCAGTCCACACCTCGCCGATGGAATAGATGTTCCTAATTATGCCCTTTTTGTCTTCTCCGAGCCTCCTCAGTTATGCCACCCCCTCTCTGGGGCTCCCCTAATAATGCCCCCTCCTCTGGGGCTTCTTGGCAACTGCCCCCTCTCCGGGGCTCACCACACCTGCACTGGGGCTTCTCAGTAACTGCCCCCTTCTCTGGGCTTTTGCCCCCTCTCAGGGCGCTCCTCAATACTGCTGCCCCCTCTCTGGGTCTTCTCTGTCAGACCACCCTCTCTCGGGGCCTTCTCTGTCAAGCTGCCCTCTTTGGGCTCAACATGGTATGAAATCAGAAAAAAATATATGCCTTAAACTTTGACTATTTTAGTTATAAGATGACATAACCGCTTTGTGGAGAATTGCTGGCTCTGTATAGTAAAACAGATAAGAAAAAGTGTTTGTTCTTTGTAACTCCTCTGCAACTGCTTCGCTCACCGCGGCCTTGAAGATAGCAAAAAGTATGTACAACTCTGATTTGCAGGTGCAAGAAGGAGGTTTGTGAACTAACCTCGCCTCCCCCATTAGTTCCCATCCTGATTACAGCAAAGAAATAATAAAGTAACATTATAGCCGCTTTTCATGCTAATTTCACTATATGATCACGTGAGTTGTAAGCAACTGTTAAAAAGTATATAAGCCTCCTGATTTTGCTCTTGGGGGGGGACCCCTTCCAAGTGCTTGGAAAATCCATGTCACTTTGGAATCCCCCCTACAGCTGTAGTGTCTTTTGAATAAAAGCTTCTGCTGACCTGACCCAAAAGTATGCTGCGTGTGTTTCCACGACAATTCCTGGTGCCGTGACTCGGATCCAGAACACAGGCTGAGAAAGGAGGACCGCAGACTGCCCCCACCGAACCCCGAGGCGCCAAACTTGAGAGGTAAGAGACCTAATTCAAAATCTCTATTGGGGTTTCGGAGGAGGACTGCCTGTAGGCTCCCAACTTGGCCGTGGTAACTGGATCTGAACCTTGTTAAAACAGGTCAGTCTGAACCTTACTGCCGGCTAAAATTTTCTGTCTGGTAAAGGATCCCATTTTGTGTCTGGTAACGTACGTTTTATTTAGGGAGAAACTGTATGAAGCACCTTCATCCTACAGCACATCGGGCTTGTCGTTAATTAACTAAGGCGGTGTGGGGGAGGAGGTCTGGCTGACTGAATGAATGTGCATGTGTGTGTATTTAGAAATATGAGCCACTGACCAGGTCTGAGACTACGGTTGGGTTCAGCCGCCCCAATTCTGCCTTGCTCTGTGACAGCTAACCAGGGTCATCCAGGATACCTTAAAGGCAAAAAAAGAAGCATACAGGAAGTGGAAGCAGGGGGTAGCTAGCAAGGAGTACACTTCCTTGGCCCGCACCTGCAGGGAATCAGGAAGGCCAAGGCAGCTCTAGAACTCAGGCTAGCAGCAGAGATTAAAGACCATAAAAAGTCCTTCTTTAGGTACCTTGGGAGCAAAAAGAGGGTGCAGGGACCCATAGGACCCATACAGGACAGGCAGGGGGGCTTAGTGATGGATAGCAGGGACAAGGCAGAGCTCTTCAATGAGTTTTTTGCCTCTGCTTAAATAGGAATCTAGACGAACCCTCAATATGGCTTGTTTGTGTCCAGGATGCAACCAACAGTCAGTGCCGTCACGGTAAAAGGACACTTGGAGGGACTGGACATGTTTAAATCACCAGGACCGGAGGGACTCCACCCACAAGTAATGAAGGAATTAGCAAGTGTCATAGCTGAACCACTAGCAAAGATATATGAGCACTCATGGTGCTCGGGTCAGGTCCCGGAGGATTGGAAGAGGGCCAGTGTCGTCCCAATCTTTAAGAAGGGGAGGAAGGAGGATCCAGGGAACTATAGACCAGTCAGCCTTACCTCTATCCCTGGGAAAATCCTTGAAAAAATTATCAAAGAACACATCTGCTGGAGCCCGCTGGCTAATGTGATGCAGAGGGGTAACCAACATGGGTTTATAGCAGGCAGGTGCTGCCTGACCAACGTAGTTTCTTTTTATGACAAGGCCACCAAATGTTTAGATGCAGGAGTCAAGGTGGATGTTATCTATCTGGACTTCAAGAAGGCCTTTGACACGGTATCCCATACCATCCTTATAAATAAACTTAGGAGATTTGCCTTGGATGATTATATGGTAGACTGGGTAGCAAACTGGCTCAAGGGTTGCACTCAGAGAGTGGTGGTGGATGGGTTGGTGTCAACCTGGAAAGATGCATGCAGTGGAGTCCATCAGGCCTCAGTTCTGGGGCCGGTGCTGTTCAACATCTTCATCAGCAATCTGGATGAAGGGGTGGAAAACACCTTTGAACAACAAGGAACAATAGCCATAAGCTACTGGAGAGTAGGTTTAGACTGGACATTAGAAAAATGTTCTTCATGGTCAGGGTTGCCAGGATCTGGAATGGCTTCCAAGGGAGATGGTGCTTGTCCTGTCCTTGGGGGTCTTCAAGAGGAGACTGGAGAGGCACCTGGCTGGGATCACATGATCCCAGGTTTGGTGACCCTTTTCTTGCCTGCCAGGGGCAGGGGGTTGGACTAGATGGCCCACTGAGGTCCCTTCCGACCCTAGAATCTATAAATCTATGAGTCAGCAGAAACCTGTAGGGACCTGCCCTGCCCTCCCAAACCCCTTGAAGGACCCCGTTGTCCACCCAGGGCCCCACTGCAGGCAAAGAACCCCCATCAGGACCCCTCAGACATCCCCACCATGCCCCACTGCCTCTGGGGGACATTGTAGCTGGTGCCCAGGGCTCTCCTGGCATCAGTGCTACATTGTAGGTACCCAAGGGGCACATGAAACCTGGGGAAAGAGGGAGGGAGGCCAGACACCTGGGTCCTCTCCCAGCTCTGGGCTGGAAGTGGCATTCAGTGGTTAGAGCAGGGGTGGGGGATCCCAGACACCTGGTTTCTCCCTCACCTTGGGGAAGGCAGTTGACATTGGAGAGTTAGAGCCAGGAGTTGGGGGCAGTTGGGCTCCAGGTGGGGACTGGTCTAGGCCTGGGAGCAGGTGAGCTGATGGGGCAGATGGATGATCTGGGGCATCCCCGCCTACCCCATGGAGGCCCCGGCCTCATCCTGGCCTGATCTGGGGGCATGGCCTGGCTTAGGGGGTGGTGGTGGAGCAGGGGCCATACCCTTCCAGCCATGACCATGTGTTTGTCCCTTTCCACATCTGTGCAGGCTCAGCTCTGGGGAACCCTCATGACCACAAAGTCATTGGCTCTCCCTCAGGAGGCTGGACAGAAGCATCCCTGGCTTGTCCCAGCTGCATCTCCTCCCCTCCATCCACGGTCTGGAGGGCCATGCCTCCCCCTGCCTTCTCCCTCTGCAGCTCTGGGGCCCTTCAGTGCTGCAGCCACGTCAGGCTGAGCCCCAGGACCTGCTCCCTGGGGAACGCCTAAAGACACCCGCTGCCCCACCGGGACAGTCATGGCTGGCCTTGGTACAGTGAGTGCACGTGGATTCAGGGCTGGGGCAGCCTGAAGACCTGGGCTCACAACCCAGCGGGGTTGGGGTACAATGCCTGTCCCCACAGCAGAGAGGCTGAAGCCAGGAGGCCTGGAGCTCTCCCAGCTCTGGGAACAGCGTAGCCTAGGGGTCAGAGCAGAGGGCAGGAAGGGCCCAGGCTTTTCTTCTGCCACCCACTGCTGAGTGCCCCCCTCAGCCCCACAGGGTGCAAAGGGTCCCTGGGGCCACTGGGCCGCACTGAGGGGCTCTGACCAGGCCAGGCTGTGGGGTTAGCCCCAACCACAGCTCTGCACAGAGAACAGATCCAGCCTCCCAGGAGGCTGAGCTGGGAGAGGAACCCAATGCCTGGTGCCCCCTTGTTTCACCCCAGATGCTGCTCCCCACCTGCAGTTGGGACAGACCCAGGTGTCCGGGTTCCCCTCCCGGGGGTTGGGCTGAGCAGTGGGGGTAGCCCAGGTCAGTCCCTGCCCTTCCCCAGCTCATCCAAGCCAGATCTGTTCGCTCTAGGACAGGGATGGGTGGGACCCCATACGGCACAAAGCTTCTAGATATGAAAAACAATGGCTGAAATGGAGCAAATTATTTTAAGCAAAGTGTAACAAGATGGGGACACTGCCCTCCAGTCCCCTTTCCCAAGCAGCACAAAGACTGAGGTCTCAGGGGAGGCCAGTTGACCCCAGAGTCCTTCTGGGAACCAACCAAGGGCTGAAAAGCCAGTCCTACCAAAATTACTCACAAACATACATGTAGCTTTATTCTCATAGGAAGTTTAATAATGAAATACAGATGAGAGCTCAACAACCAGAAAGTATAGTAAAGTATATCCAGCAAATGATAACAATTTATAAAACACAGACAGGCAAGGTTCTTTGGGTCAATGTGATATGTTCTATTAGACCAACTAAATAGGTGGAAAAATTGTTCTTTACAAGATTTCAGGCACAAACATTCTTCAGGCATAGGGAGACTCTACTGGTGTCTGTGTGCTCTTCTGGGTGGAAGAGAAACTTAAGCCAATATGCAAAATACAGGTCTGTGAAAGTGTAAATGTGTAGCAGGGAAGACCAACACAGCTATACCCAATACCCCCAAATGTATACAACAGGCATTCCTCTAAAGAAATAACCATCTTATTAATATTTGCAAGAATTTAAAATTAATTTCTTTAAATCCTAAAGTCTGAAAGAGCCTCCAGGATGGCCAGACTGTTAATCACCAGGACTTCTCACCTAGCTTTCAAATTAGGTTTTAGAAAGAGAGAAAAACACCTGGGTTCATCTGTTCAATAAGACCTGTAGTTCAAGACTGAGAAGTAAAGATTTGAAAGTGTGCTGAGTTTTAAGCTGTTGCCTGGCTCAATGTAGTGATGGGAAACGGGCCTCTGGCTCTAGACCAGGGGCCAGGGCCAGAGGTTTTCAGGGTCATACCTGCAACAGTTCCTTGTAGGTGATGTAGAAATTCTCTTAGCCCTGCAGGCCCAGCCAGCCAGTGATATGGTCAAACCAGGAACTGAAGGCCCCTGCACAAGGAGAGAGCAGTTGCAGTAAACACACAGAGCAAGGAGCTGCTACCCCACACCTAACAAAAGCCCAAGACAAAAGCCAGGATCATAGAATCACTGGACTGGAAGGGAGCTGGAAGATCATCAAGCCCGGTCCCCCGCCATAGGCAGGAGAATAATGAGCTCAAACTAACTTGACGAGGTACTTATCCAGCCTCCTCTTGAACACCTCCAAGGATGGCGACTGCACCACCTCTGCCAGGAGTGTGTTCCAGGTTCTGGTTACCCCTACGGAGAAGTTCTTACTTATGTCCAGCCTAAATCTTCCCTCTGTTAGTTTGTGACCATTAGTTCTCATCTTCTCAAGAGGTGCCTTCCAGAAGAGTTGCTTCCCCAGATCTTGGTAGTCCCCCCTGACATACTTGTAGGCGGCTATCAGGTCACCTCTCAGCCTCCTCCTGCTCAGGCTGAACAAGCCCAGTTCCCGGAGCCTCTCCTCATAGGGACTATCCTCCAAGCTTTCAAGCTTGTCTGCATCCTTCTTGAAGTGTGGTGCTCAAAACTGGGCACAGTACTCCAGCTGCGGCCTCACTAACACTGAGTATAGAGGGAAAAACACCTTCCAGGATCTGTTGGCAACACATCGGCTAATGCACGCCAGAGCTCTATTCACCCTGCTGGTGACTTCATCACGCTATTGGCTCATATTCATCCTCTGGTCAGTTGTGACCCCCAGGTCTCATTTTGATGTTGTGCCAGCCAGTGGGCTGCCATCTATCCTGTAGATGTGGTGAAGGTTTTTTCTACCCAGATGAAGGACCCGGCCCTTTTCCCTGTTGAACCTCATCTGATTCTGATCAGCCCATAGAACCAGTCTGTCAAGGTCATCCTGCATCTTTACCCTGTCCTCTGGTGTGCCCACATTTCCCCACAGCTTGGTATCGTCAGCAAACTTAATCATACAGCATTCAACCCCTTCATCCAAGTCATTAATAAATATGTTAAAAAGCACAGGGGTCTGAGCTCCGATCCCTGTGGGACATCACTGGAGACAGCCCTCCAGGAGGAGGTCATCCCATTGATTACAACTCTCTAGGGCTGGCCTCTAAGCCAGTTGTCCACCCACCTCACCGTAGGCTGGTCCAGGTCAGTACCCTCCAGTTTAATTGAGAGAACTTCATGGGAGACTGAGTTAAAAGCCTTACTGAAGCCAAGGTAAATGATGTCTACCTCATGTCCCTCTTGCAGCCCCTACGCCACTGCTCCTGTGTTCCATGACTTTTCAGATAGCTTCACCAAGGGACCTGCTATAAGTTCAGCCAGTTCTTTTAGGACTCTTGGATGAAGGTTGTCTGGCCCAGCAGACTTGAAAACATCCAATTGTTCTAAGGATTGGCCCTGACCAGGGCCCTCGCCTGGTCAGGGCTGATTTCATGTTGTCTGTTGACCTCCGCATATTCTCTGGGCCTCTGGACAGGTGCACCACTCTTGTTAGTTTTCTGGAACACGGAGGTGAAGTGGCCCTTTAGGAGCTGGGTGCCTGGTTCTCTCCCAGCTCTGGTCAGAGTCCATAGGCACCCATATGCCTGGTGCAGCTGGGGGCACTGTGGACTGACTGACTAAGCAGCAGCTCTGCAGAAAAGGCCCTGGGAGTTACAGTGGACAATAAGCTGAATATGAGCCAGCAGTGTGCCCTAGTTGCCAAGAAGGCTAACTGCATCCCAGGCTGCGTTAGTAGGAGTGTTGCCAATGTCGTGGAAACACACGCAGCATACTTTTGGGTCAGGTCAGCAGAAGCTTTTATTCAAATGAAACTACAGCTGTAGGGGGGACTCCAAAGTGACATGGATTTCCCAAGCACTTGGAAGGGGTTCCCTCCCAAGAGCAAAATCAGGAGGCTTATATACTTTTTAACAGTCGCTTACAACTCACGTGATCATATAGTGGAGTTTGCTAAAAAAGCAGCTACAAACACTACTTCATTACTTCTTTGCTGTTATCAGGATGGGAATTATGGGGGAGACAAAACGAGAACTAACACCCCCTTCATGCACCTGGAAATCAGAGTTGTACATACTTTTTTTTCTGCGATCTTCAAGGCCGCGGTGAGCGAAGCAGTTGCAGAGGAGTTACAAAGAACAAACACTTTCCCTTATCTGTTCTACTATACAGAGCCAGCAATTCCCCACAAAGCAGTTATGTCATCTTATAACTTGTATGATCAAAGTTTAAAACATTTATTTTTTTCTGATTCCACACCAGCAGATCAAGTAAAGTGATTCTTTCCCCCTGTTCGGCACTGGTGAGGCCACAGCTAGAGTCCTGTGTCCAGTTGTGGGCCTCCCGCTACAGAAAGGCTGCAGACACATTGGAGAGTCGAGTGGGGGGCAGTGGAAATGGTTAGAGGGCTAGGAAACAGGACAGATGATGAGAGGCTGAGGGACCTGGGCTTATTGAGTCTACAGAAGAGAAAACTGAGGGGAGACTGAATTAGCAGCCCTCAACTCCCTGAAAGGTGGTTCTAAAGAGGATGGAGCTGGACTGTTCTCAGCAATGGGCTCAAGTTGCAGCAAAGGAGGTTTAGGTTAGATATTAGGAAAAATTCTCACAAGGAGTGTATTTAAGAACTAGAGCAGGTTACCCAGAAAGGTTGTGGATTTGCCATCCTCAGAGGCTTTTAAGACCCAGCTAGACAAAGCCTTGGCTGGGATGATCTAGTTGAGGCTGGTCCTGCTTTGAGCAGGGGGCTGGACTAGATAAGACCTCCTGAGGTCCCCTACAACCCTCATGTTCTCTGAGTCAAAGAATGCAAACGACCACCTTTGTACAGATGATGCAGGTTCTGACCCAACAGCAAGGGGACACATTGTAGAAGAAGCCCAGCAAGGGCAGTGGGGCAGGGACCCAAACTGGGTTGGAGATGGAACAGAAGGGAGGAGGTGACACAAGACCTGGCAGGGCCAAGCCTGCACTTGCTGCCTCAGCAGGGCCTTTTCCCTAATCCCACCCTCACCTGGGCCCATGAGCCCTGGAAGGACCTGGGGAAGAGCTGGGTGGACAGGTGGGAGGTCAGCAGCTGGGGCAGTGGGCATAGGCAGAGGAAGAAAAAAATATTTGAGGGGGCTGAAAAAAATTGGGGGGGGCAGAGCATGCGCGCATGTGCCCCCCCCCCCCGCACACACACACACACACACGGAAAAGTGTGCGGGGGGGAGGGGAGCAGCATTGCCCATCACCACACCAGCCCCGGGCCCTGCCCCATTCCCAGCCTCAGTGAGCACTGCGCCAGCCCTGGCCTGGGCCCTGTCCCTGGTCTGGGGACCATTCCCAGTGGGCGTTGCACTGACCCCATCCCCGGTGGGCACCACCCCAGCTCTGGCTCTGGCTGCGTTCTGGCCTTGGCCCTGGAGGGCACCACACCAACCACATCTGTGCACCGGCCCTGGATCTGGCAGGCGCTGTGCTCGCCCCAGCCCTGAGCCCAGCCCCATGCCCAGCCCTGGCCCTGTCCCTGCGCCAGCCCCAACAGGCACTGCGCTGGCCCTGTCCCCGTCCCTGGCAGGCACCATGCCACGCTGGCCCTGGCCCCATCCTTGCACCAGCCTCAGCCCTGGTGGGCACCACACCAGCCCTGGCCCTGGTCCCAACCCCAGCACCGGCCCTGCACCAGCCCCAGCCCTGGTGGGCACCGTGGTAGCCCTGTCCCCTTCCCTGTCAGTCCTGCACACTGCTCTGAGCGCCTGACCCTCCCCCAGCCCTAGCCCCACTCCCTCCCTTACTGCTGCTTGTGGGCACCCCTCCCCACGCCTGCTGCAGTTGCAGGAAGGCCATGGCCAGGCTGCCTCCCCACCCTACCACTGTCCTGTATTTGGGGGGCTAAGCCCAGTTAGCCCCCCCACACCCTTCTGCTGCCTATGGCAGCAGGTACTTCAGGGCAACCTCCTGCCCCTGGATAGTCTTGATCCAGGGGCCCTGCTCCCAGTTCAGCACATTGTGCACCCAACTGGGGTCCCCATCACAGCAGATCAGGCTCAGTATCTCCAGCATCCAGTGAGTGCCTGCGGGGAAAGCAAGTGTGAAGCAGTCCTGTTGGGGCTGTGCTTAGCCCTAACACAGCAGAGGCAGCAGGAAGCATGGGGAGGGGGTCGATAGAAGGCACCACGCTGCAGACTGTGGGACCTTGGGGGCCCTACACTGCGGGGGGGCACTAAAGTCAGTATGTTTTTGGGGGGTGGCTATTCCCCAGCTGCCTCCTTGCCCCCACAGCAGGTTCTCCCCTGGTGGCCCCAGCTGCAGAGTGACACCCCATCCCTTCTAACCGCTTCACCCCAAGGAGCAAGGGGTGAGCCAGGAGCTGGAACCAAAAGCTTGGCACCCCCTGAACAGCCGAGCCAGTCCCCACCTCCCCTTGCCCCATGGTCACAGCAAAGCCCTAGGGTAGGAGAGGCTGGCAAGGAGTGGAAGAGGAGCTGCAGCTCATGGGCCAGGCCTTGAATGCATGACATCAGGGGGCTCCTGTGGCTCCCAAAGACTATCCCAAAGGAAGCAGAGGAACCAGCCCAGGGCTGTTTCTGGCCAGGCTGAGCTGAGCCAGAAAAGGGTGCATGGGAAGTGCATCTGCTGCTAATGACTGCAAAGCAGCCAGGGTCACAATCCATAGTGGGCACAGGCCCACAGGACAACTCTGACATTATGGGGCAGGTATCCTGCCCCAGTCACGTTGCTGCCCTAGGATTCCCTTGGTAGATGACAGGGTACAGTTATGTCTCATTGGCTAACTGCATCCAAGGCAGACATGCATCCATACATTGGAGTGACATCACCCAAGCCTTTCTGAGTCCAAGCTCACTTCATCAGATGCAGTCAGGCAGCTATCTGCTGGTGAAGCAGGGAAAGATTGCAGGTAGGTGGGAAATGCTAGAGAAGTGGGGCTGGAAGGGACCTTTGTAGTCCACCCTCTGCCTGAGACAGGATCAGCCCTGCCCAAACCATCCCAGATACATCCATTGTCCAACTGCTGAGCATAACTACCATCCACCCTGACAACACCAGGCATCGCACCTGACCCTGTCACAGGGAAAGGAGGGGAACCAGGGCAGCCAACATCTTGTTGCTGCAAAGTGGTCAATATACACCAAAGAGATCACAGGCAGAGGCTGTACCCCCTTAAAGAAGAAGGCAAAACCATTTTGCTTTGTTGCCCACCCCACCCCATCATCATGCCTAAGGCAATTGCTTTCAGGTGACACAAGGGCTGGAGGCACCTCAGGGCATGGGCACACATGCAAATGTAATGTGCACTATGACTCTTAAAACAAAAAAAAACATTGCTGGAGTTTTCTGCAGCAAGTTTTGACTGGCCAGACCTGGCCAGACTGGCTGGGAGGGGCTCTAGTATAGGGCAAAGACTCAATTGCATTAAGAATAAAACAGGAAGGGCTGCAGATTTGTGGAGTTTTCTATGCCAGCCCTCCCCAAGAAAGACGCAGGATGGGTTGCAGCACAAACCATCATGGTGAGGTTCCAGAAGACAGTTTAGCTACAAAAAACTTTCCTTGATCCTTCTGGTTATGGGTCATGAGCTGAGAAGAGAGAGAGATGAATTGAGGTAGTGAACAAAAGACTGCAGCGCTGGTACCTTTGTGAAGGCTTCGGCTTCTACAACCACAGTCCACACTTTAGAGAGAGAGGCAGTGGTTTGTTGGGAAGAGACGGCCTCCACTTCACTGCACTGGGGGAGAAGCTCTTCTCAGCCAGAATGACTGACCTGCTTGACCAGGCTTTAAACTAAGCTCACTGGGGGATGGGTGGACAACCACCAGAGAAAGCTCACTGAGTATCAACAGCAAGACAAGCAGGTTAGGATGCTCAAGGGAACCCACTCCTACTACAGCCCAGGAACAGAGCTTCTCCATGAGTGCAAGGAAGCTTGGGACCTCCAACAGCACACTTACTTGCCTATACACTGATGCCGGGACCGGAGCTTGGGGAATAAACAGGAGGAACTGGTCCTTCTGCTAAAAAGAAATTACTACAATCTCGTAGGGATAACAGAGACCTGGTGGGACTCCTCCTATGACTAAACCATGGGTATAGGTGGCTATACCCTGTAAAAGAGAGATTGTGCTGTAAAGGAGAGTGACACATCTCTACAAACTGAAGTTGGCACCACAGGAGGATGACTGGAGATGGGGAACATGGTAAAGAGGATACAACGGTAGGAGTCTACTACAGACCTCCAAATCAGGAACAAGAGCTTGACCATGAATTCACCAGGGAACTGGCTGAGGCTGCATGCTTTCAGTGCATGGTTGTCATGGGAGACTTCAATTACCTGAACATCTCATGGGAAGAGCACTCGGCCAAATCTGATCAGTCACAAAGCTTCCTCACATGCGTGGATGAGCTCTACCTGTCTGAAGAAGTTTATGGGCCAACTAGAGGTAAGGTACTGCTGGACCTGGTACTGGCCAAAGAGGATAATCTAGTCAGCGACCTAAGAATCGAAGGGAAGCTGGGAGATAGTGACTATGAATTGATCACCTCTACTATCCATCACACAGCTGGCAAGTCAGTCAGCAATGCTGAAGTCCTCAACTTTAGGAAAGCCAACTGTCATAAGCTCAGGAGGCTTGTTGTCAAGGCCCTGAGAGGCCATGATTTGACAGGGAGGGAAGTTCATGACCAGTGGTTGCTCCTAAAGAAAGTAATCCTAGAAGCACAAGAGAAGTCCATCCCAGCCCATAGGAAAGGTAGTAAAAGAGCTTAGTGACCCCCTTGGCTCAACAGGGAACTCATGTACCTCCAACATCTAAAAAGAGAGGCTTATAAAGGTTGGAAGACAGGGAATGACACTAAGAAAGAGTATTCTGCACTGGTCCACACCTGTAGGGAGCGAACTAGGAAAGCCAAGGCTGTAACTGAACTCCAACTGGCTACACAAATCAAGGACAATAAAAAGTCCATCTTCACATATGTGGAGAGTTGGAAGAAAAACAAGGACAACATTGAACCCCTGCTAAATGAAATGGGGCAGCTGACAAACGACGCCCAGGGAAAAGCCAATCTGCTTAATGATTATTTTGTGTTAGTTTTTCACCAGCCCAACTTGATGCGGGATGACCAGAGTGAGGGTGGACATACGCCCACCATTGGCATAGATCTTGTGAGGGAACACCTTGAGAGTCTGGACACCCACAAACCAGCTGGTCCAGATAGATTTCACCCAAGAGTGCTAAAGGAACAGGTAGACATCATAGCACAGTGTCCAGGGGACATCAAGGAAAATGACACGGGAACCGCATCCACGGGACACAGCAAGGACAGAGACAAAAAAAGAAATAAAAATGGTTAGTTACCTGCAGGAGAGACAACACTGGAGGAGCAGAGAAAAGAGCCCGCGTGGTTCACAAGCCACACCTTTATTCAATTAAAGCCGGTGGGTGACATCACATGGAATCCCCAGCCGGTGGGGATAAAGGCAGGTGCCGGCAAAGAGGCAGGGACAGTGAAAGAGGCAGCAGACGCTCCTCACACCGGTAGTACACTGCGCTTGCGTGATCAAAGGTAACCCGGGCAGGGAGCAGCAGCAGGGGCTGCGGGGGCTCCCTGCACCGGTGGAAACAAAGTCAAACCCTGGACAGGGTGGGAGTGCTCAGGGTGACGAGCCCTGAACACCGCCGAGGAAGTGCGACGTTGGAGGTGCCAGTCGGCGGAGAGACAAGGATGGAGACCTGGGGAGAGAGGCTGTGACCGACCCTGGGGATATGGAGGCTCATCTGCTTGGTCGCTCCCAGGTATCGAGCCATGGAGACAGGCTGGGGACAAAAAGGAAAGGAGACGTCGGGGGAACAACGCTGGGGAAAACCTTGCCAGGTATAGGCAGGAGAGCTGAGGGGATCGGTCCATACAACCCAGATTTGCAGGCTTTTTTGTTCTTTTGTTTCTCTTTTCCTTTTTTTGGCTCAAGGGCGCCTAAACAGGCCTCAGGAGCAGAACCTGTCAGTAGCAGGGGACTCTGGACACAGGGGCTCAGCTAATTTGCCATCCCACTCACGAGAAGTGAGGGGAAAAACCCTAGGGCTTCAAAGAGGTGATGAAACATAGAAACATCCACACTGGAGGAGCAGCTGCTTTAAGACCTGGCATCCCATCGGAGGTTGGCATAAGGTTGTGGTGTAGGGGAGGTGGAGCACCATAAACATCTGGCTAGCAAAGTGATCACTCCCGAGGAGTCTCCAGAGGCTAGCCCCTCCACTGGTGTAACATTCAAAGTCATGGAAGGGAAGTTAGGGGGTGGTCCCCGAGGCAATCGATACCCGCCTCAGGGGTTTCACAAAGCTATCAAATGCACACCCTTTACTGCACGGACTAAGGCAGCACGTGAGCGGGCGTTCGAAACCAGACGGGCGCACACAGCCACTGGCTAAGATATTTGAGAACTCGTGGTGCTCAGATGAAGTACCTGAAGATTGGAGGAGGGCCAATGTGGTGCCTACCTTCAAGAAAGGGAGGAAAGAAGATCTGGGAAACTACAGGCCAATCAGTTTGACCTCAATCCCTGGAAAGATCTTAGAAAAAAATATCAAAGAAACCATTCTCGATAGGCTAAAAGAAAGCAATAGGGATAGCCAGCACAGCTTTGTCATGAGTAGGTCTTGCCTGACCAACCTCATTTCCTTCTATGACCAGGTGAAGCATCACCTGGACAAAGGGGAAGAGGTTGATATTATATATTTGGACTTCTAAAAAGCCTTTGACCTGGTGTCCCATGATGTCCACATGGAACAACTGGGCAACTATGGCCTCGGCTACCCTACACTCCAATGGCTGGGAAACTGGCTCCGAGGTTGGACCCAGAGAGTGGTAGTTGATGGAACTGAATCAACATGGCACTCAGTGACCAGTGATGTCCCCCAAGGCTCTGTTCTCAGACCTGTACTCTTTAACATCTTTATCAATGATCTGGACTCTGGTGTCAGAGGTGGACTGGCCAAGTTCACTGACAGCACCAAACTTTGAGGAAAAGTGTCCACACTTGAGGATAGGTTGGTGATCCAGGCTGACCTCGATAGGCTTGCAAGGTGGGCGGACAAAAACCTGATGGCATTCAATATGGAGAAATGCAAGGTGCTCTACCTCAGGGGAAAAAACACCTCGCTTCACACTTATAGGCTTGGCAGTGCTACACTCACTAGCACTACAGTTGAAAGAGACTTGGGGAGTCACAGTTGACCACAAGATGAACATGAGCCACCAATGCGATGCTGCAGCCAGAAAAACGAACAAAACTCTGGCTTGCATCAACTGATGCTTCTCAAGAAAAGAACAGGATGTCATCCTCCCACTGTACTCAGCCCTGGTGAGGCCACAGCTGGAGTACTGCATCTAATTCTGGGCTCTACAATTCAAAAAGGATGCAGAGAAGCTTGAAAGAGTCCAGAGGAGAGCCACACGGATGATCAGAGGGCAAGAGAACAGACCTTATGAAGACAGGCTGAGAGCCATGGGTCTCTTCAGCCTGGAGAAGCACAGGCTCAGGGGTGACTTGGTGGCAGCCTATAAGTACATAAGGGGTGTCAATCAGGATCTGCTCTCCGCCACAGCACCCCAAGGGATGACAAGGTCCAACAGCCATAAAACCCTGCAAGACCATTTTAGGCTGGACATAAGAAAAAAAATTCTTTACTGTCCAGGTCCTCAGGGCCTGGAAGAGACTCCCTACAGAGGTGGTGCAAGCATGTATTCTGGCCACTTTTAAGTTACATTTGGATCCTTATCTTGCTGGGATCCTTTGACCCTAGCTGACTTCCTGCCCCTTGGGCAGGGGGCTGGACCCGATGATCTTACGAGGTCCCTTCCAGCCCTAGTGTCTATGAATCTATGAAAAGGAGCTAAAGGCATTAAAGGAAAGAGACCAGCTTAGGGGAGAGGAACCCAGAGGACTTAACATAATGATAGAGAATCAAAGGTCAGAGTGTGGCAGAGCAGAGTCAGCAACTAAGTCACCAACTCCATCAGTTGGCCCTTCTTCTCTCCACCTACCCAAATCCAGAGTAAAACCAAGACATGTCAGGTGAGAAAAGCATTGGAGATAGGGAAGGCCAGTAGCCCTGGGAGCAAGGGGAGGTGTAAGCTGAGACAGGAGCCTTGTCATATGCTGATATGACATATTGGCAGGGTGCTCCTTGCCCACACGCTTGGTACCACCCTCAGAGAACCTCTGCAGGGTGGTGGGAGAAGATTTCCCTTTGCAAAAACCATGCCTACTCTTCCCTGCTATATCACAGCGATCCATGTGACTGTTGACCTGATTCTTTATTGCTGTTTCAACCAATTTGCTAGGGACAGAAGTGAGACTCTGGCTTGTACTTCCTGAGATCATCTCTGGAGCCCACTCTGAAAATGGAAGTTACTGAGGCTGGCACCAAGGCTGTTAGTAATGACAGGTTACAGACACAGGCGACGGAAGGGGGGGGGGTCTAACGGGGCTCAGACCCCCAAACACAGGGCAGCAGCAGGCATTGCCTGAGGTCAGCCCAGCTGCCAGTGGGGAGGGGCGGACACACACAGCTACCCTGTGCACTCACAACCAGGATCACAGCTGGCCCAGCTGCAGGCAGGTAAGTTTCTTTTAATCTGAATTTTTTTAGTTCCATGGGCAGGGGGACAGGGGGTGGAGGGCAGATTGAGACCCCCACAGTGCAGGAGACAGTGGGGTAGGGCAAGGGCAAATCATTTACCCACGGATGACTGGTGCCTCCTGAGTCGGGAGGCCACACACATCCCCCCGCCCCCCAGTGGCCAGTGGCACTTCTCCTGGCACCCCCCACTCCCCGACTAAGGCTTGCAGGGGGAGCACCGGTGCTCCCGCCTGCCCCCCCGCCCGTCACCTAAGCGGGGAGTGTGGCTGGTCAGGGGGTGCACCAGCACTCTCAGGGGGTGTACATGCACCCCCGTGCACCCCCTATGCATCACCACTGGACATGATCCAAAAGGTTTTTTATAAAGTCACTTTTACTGCAGTTGCTAGGCCCTGCCAAAATTAAAAGAAAAGGGGTGCTTCCAACACATATCCATGTTCAAAAACCATAGGAAAGATTTAAAGTTTTCTGTGCTGACCCTTTTTTCACAAACATCTTTCTGTGTTTTTTCAAGGCCTGGGTTTCTATCATCCACCTCTTTTTGCATGTCAAAGGTCTTATCACATTTATCCCAATACCATTCTAAAAACTATTCTCTCTTATCATACTTTCAACTTCATAGTACTCCACCTTCGGGAGAGGTCCCACATAATTTTGGTTTTCTGCCATATTAAAAACATGTTGGAAATACCCTTTGTATCCTTCAAACCCCATCACCTAGGGAAGCTTGCTAAGTTTCACTGGCAAAAAGTTTAAAGAATCTAATACATGGAGTATTAGATTCTGCCCTGCTCCTAAGAAGGGAAAACTGCTAGGGAAGGGACCCTAGCAGTGAGTGAATTAGGAGCCCAGCTGTTGGTTGCCAGGGCAACTGAGCAAACAAGCAATAACACCTGCCAGCGGTCAGCTGACTGTAAGGGGCAGGGCCTGGCCCTTATAAACCCTAGGGGCTGAGGCCAGAGGCAGTTCCTTACCAGCAGCCAAGGAGGAAGGAGCTTCTTGCAGGGGCGGGCACGGGGCACGGGGCACGGGGCACGGCACGGCACAGCACAGCACGGCACGGCACGGCACGGCACTGTTGAGAAGCCCCAGTGTGGGCGCGGTGAGCCCAGAGAGAGGGCGGTGTTACTGAGAAGGCCCCAGAGAGAGGGCGCAGAGAGGGAGAGAGAGACTGGGCTGCGGAGAGCCCAAGCACCAGACAGCGCGTGGAGAGAGAGAGAGAGAACAACATCAGGCACATCTGCGAGGCTTGGGGCATGGTAAAGAGGTGGTTGGAGCCACACACAGCCCATAAGGCGGGAGTATACAGAATACTCAATACCGGAGGAGACCTAAAGGTAACAGGAGAACCGTGGGCAAGCAGACTAAGGGCAGCCTCCCTATAAAATATATAAGATCAAAGTCACGGCGGGTGAGAATTGGAGGGTGCTAATCGGTAACTTGACACAGTAAAGGAGGCAGCAGGGGAGAGCACAGTGACCCAAGCCGCCCTCCTGTTACACATGGAGACCTAGTTTGATCACTTTTATATACGAGTTTACCACCCTGGGTGATTAATTTCATGTCCATATTTTCCTTCAATAACTGGTTAATGATGAAGTAGCCATCATAGCTTTTGGCATTGTGAGCTATGAAGGTGTGGTCCTGGAACTCTTTATCAATAAAGACCTTAATAAAGACGGACACTCTTTGCCCTTATATTCCCAAGTGTTTTTTGGCTTTAGTTTTACAAGCCTTTTTTGGGGGGAGTGGGGAAGGGTTGTTGCCCACAGCTTTCTGAGGGCTTTTTTTTGTCTTTATCTCCATTTTACAAATGTAATTGGGCAAGTGCATCTCCTTCTCCTGCATAAATTCAAAAGCATAGAAAATGTAACTCGTGCCTATTTCAGATTTTGCAATCTGGCACATAAAGGACTGATGTCTGTTTACATCCATGATTTTCCCATAACACTGCTTGCACTGCCTCCCTTCAGACTTGTGCTTTTTGCTCACATAAGATTTACACTCATCACAAAGTTTTAGTCAGACATTTGATCTGCTTTTCAGAAGCCAGAACTGCATGCTTTTCTAAGCACTCTTTGGAATGACAGACCAATTTAGTTAGAGCAGTTCTGTGCAATTCAGGCTTAGGCAAAGGTGATATCAGAACCTGCACACATGCCTATGACTGTAAATGTCTAACAAAGATTGCAATCATTTCTCAAGCTAAACACCTTTTTCAGATCCAAAATGCTATAATAATGTTCATCGAGCAGCAAAAGAAAACTGGTCTTGGGGTACCTGGGTATCATGTGTTTTAAATATACTCCAACTCTTTTTTTTCTTTATGCATTATTATATGTATGAATATTGACCTGTTGATATTATCCTCATTGAACATAACTTTTTGAGCCAACCACCACAATTTTTTGTGTAGCTCTTTGGCACCATCTAGTTGTTCAGCATCTGTGCCTTTTCTACATTTTGTAAGAGCCAATAGACTGCCTGCAAAGCACAGGTTATCATCAAAGGCATTCAGGTCAATGAGGTATCCAGGTTGTAGCTATATTAGTCTAGAGGAAAAAGCAATCAGGGCTTGAGGACAGAGGTAGTATCTTTTTATTAGACGAACAAGATTTTTGCAAAAAAAACCACAAACTTTAATTGCAAGCTTTCAAGCACAAACACCCTTCATGTATTTGCCCATTTTCTCAATAGTGCAAGATTCTTCTTTTGATCTTCATAGTCCACCTTGGTCCTTACCACTTTGAATAATTTTGTCATCCCCAAATTTGGCCACCTCACTACTCATCCCCCTTTCCAGACCATTTATGAATATGTTAAACAGCATTGGTCCTAACACGGATCCCTCAGGGACCCTTGCTGTTGACTTCTTACCATTTATACTCAGTTTTCTATCCTTAAACCAATTTCTAATCCACAGGTGGACATTCTCTGAAATCCTATGACTTCCTAAATTCATCAAAAGTCTTTGCTGGGGCACCTTGTCAAAGGCTTTTTGTAAGTCCAAATATACTATATCAACTGGATCACTGGGATCTACCTGCTTATTGGGTTTACCAATGCAATAAAATGTTCCCCCCTGCTCCAAATGGTTTCATTGTTTTGGAAAGGGCAGCCATACTGGTGCACTACTACTTTGGATCATCCCTATCCAAACCATCAAGGACACGTGTTTGCCTAACCTGCTCTTAAAAGCTTTCAAGGTAAAGATTCCACAAGCTCTCTAGGTAGCCTATTCCAAAGGTTAACCACCCTCAGTGAGAAAGTTCTTCCTATTATCCAACCTAAATTTCCCCTGCTGTAATTTAAAACCATTGTTCCTTGTCCTGTCAAGATAAGTCTATTGCCACCTTCTTTATAACCACCGTTCAGGTATTAGAAGACTGAAGAGTGATTTGATAGCAGTCTTTTCTTCTCCAGACTCAATCCCAATTCTTCCAACCCTTCCCGAGAGTCATGTTTTCAAGGCCTGTAATTATTTTTTGTGGCTCTCCACTGAGCTACTTCAAATTTATCCAGTGCTCAAAATTAAATACAGTACTCCAGGTGAGGCCTCACTTGTTGTCACTACGATTTCTTTTACCAGAGACCCTCAAGGATTGACATGGCCCCTCATCCAATGTGGTATCAAGCACAGAAGTGGAAAGGGATCTCAGAGTCATAGTTGACTCCGTTCATCTTGGAGTCCTCAGCATGACAAAATCATCAGAAAAGCTAACCGCACTTTATCATGCATCAGCAGATGCATGACAAATAGAACCAAAGAGGTGATACTTCCCCTCTACGCAGCATTGGTCAGACCACAGTTGGAGTTCAGTTTTGGGTGCCGTACTTCAAGAAGGATGTTGATAGACTCGAGAGGGTCCAGAGGAGGGCCACTCATATGGTGAGGGGCTTACAGGACAAGCCCTGTAAGGAGAGACTCAGGGACTTGGACCTCTTCAGCCTCCACAAGAGAAGGCTGAGAGGTGATCTTGTGGCCACCTACAAAGTCATTAGGGGGACGCAGCAAGGGTTCGGAGATGCTCTGTTCACCAGGGAGCCTCTTGGGGTAACAAGGAACAATGGTCACAAACTAACAGAGCAGATTTTGGCTAGATATCAGGAAAACTCTTTCACAGTAAGGGTAGCCAAAATTTGGAATGGGCTTCCAAGGGTGGTGGTGCTCTCCCCTACCCTGGGGGTCTTTAAGAAAAGGTTGGATAGGCATCTGGCTGGGGTCATCTGACCCCAGCACTCTTGGTCAGCCTCGATGATCTATTGAGGTCCCTTCCGACCCTAGCATCTATGAATCAATGAACTGTAATAGCAACCCCTATGCTTTCTTACAAGTTCTTACAATACAACCTGGCAAGTGGTTCCTTCAGACATTACAAGAGTGACCTTTGGTGGTACTGGTCTCAGATCCTCCGCTGGGTGTGTGGGATGTTAGTTTCTGAAATCCCTGTTGTTCGAACAAGAATTCCAAGGCTGCTCCTGTCTCCCCGGGGTGGCAACACAAAACACACAGCTGCTCCTTTGTTTGTCCACCACTTTTGTAACTTTCTCGCCTCAAATTGTCCAATCCTCAAGTTTCTTACCGCATCTCTTTAGATAAGGTACCCCAATCCTATTCCATTTTTGATTTCCTTTCCTTTTAGGGAAACTACTGTACCTGGTTAGCCCACCATACCAATCACAGCACTCACTTTGCCCACTGCCCTATAAGGTACTCTGTACAGCAACCCTGGACTTCAGGAGGGCGGATTTCAATGAGGTAAGGAGACTAGTCAGGGAGGCACTGAGGTCCCGGAGGGGAGGGGAGTCGGGTGTCCAAGAGGAGTGGTCGTTCCTTAAGGAGACAATCCTCCAAGCCCAAAGGGAGGTAATCCCAACACAGGTCAAAGGGGGCAAGAGGGCGCAAAAGCCCCCATGGCTCACCAAAAGCATACAGGAACATCTTCTAGCTAAAAAGGAGGCGTACACCCAATGGAAGGTGGGGGGCCATCACCAGGGAGGACTATACCTCTGTTGCTCCTCAGGGTTGTTAGCAGGGTGGTCAGGAAGGCCAAGGCGGAGATGGAACCGGGACTAGCTACCCAGATCAAGGACAACAAGAAGTTCTTTTTTAAATACATAGGGGGTAAAAAGGTACCAGGTAACGTGGGGCCTCTGCAGGACATGCTCGGAAACCTGGTCATCACACCAGACGACAAAGCTAACCTATTTAACAATTTCTTTGCCTCCATCTTTCTGAGCAGGGACCAGGTCATCCTCCACGCCGGGACCCCTATAGGACCCAGGGGAGGCGCACCCAGGCCTAGGGTCAGTGAGGATCTCGTCGGGGAATTTCTGGAGGGACTGGACGTGTTCAAATCAGTAGGTCCTGATGATCTCCACCCGAGTGCTGAGGGAATTGGCAGACGTCATTGCGGGACCCCTGGCACGGTTTTACGAGCACTCCTGGTGCTCTGGCGATGTGCCAGAGGACTGGAAAAGGGCCAATGTGGTTCCCATTTTCATAAAAGGGAGGAAGGAGGACCCAGGAAACTATAGGCCTGTTAGTCTTACCTCGGTCCTGGATAAGCTTTTTGAGAGAATTATCCTGGAGCATGTCCGCAAGGGGCCAGCAGGGGAGATTATGCTTAGGGGCAACCAACATGGGTTCATTAGAGGCAGGTCCTGTGAGACCAACCTGGTGGCCTTCTATGACCAGGTCACAAAATCCTTAAACTGGGGTATAGCCATGGACGTAGTCTTTCTGGACTTTAGGAAGGCCTTCAACACTGTCTCTCACTCCATTCTCATTAAAAAACTAGGAGACCGTGGCGTCGACACCTGCAGTCAAATGGGTCACTAACTGGCTGGAGGGCCGCACCCAGAGAGTGGTGGTGGACGGGTCCTATTCGACCTGGAGGGATGTGAGCAGTGTGGTTCCCCAGGGCTCAGTCCTCGGGCCTCCACTGTTCAACATCTTCATCAGTGACTTGGACAGGGGTGTAAAAAGCACCCTGTTCAAATTCGCAGATGACACTAAGATATGGGGAGAAGGGGGCACGCTGGAAGGGAGGAATAGACTGCAATCAGACCTAGACAGGTTACTGGGTTGGGCAGATGAGAACAGGATGGGTTTCAACACTGACAAGTGCAAGGTACTGCAGCTGGGGGGGAAGAACCAGCAGCATACCTACAGCCTGGGGAACTCCCTTCTCGTTACTGCAGGGGCAGAAAAGGATCTTGGAGTCATTATTAATGCCAAAATGAACATAGGTTGACAGTGCAGGGACACGGTCAGGAAGGCCAACCGTACCTTGTCGTGCATCCACAGATGCATCTCAAGCAGGTCCAAGGAGGTGATCCTCCCCCTCCTATGCAACACTGGTCAGGCCACAGTTGGAGTACTGCGTCCAGTTCTGGTGCCGCACTTCAGGAAGGATGTGGACAACATGGAGAGGGTCCAGAGGAGGGCCACCCGCATGATCAGGAGTCAGCAGGACAGGCCCTACAAGAAGCTAAGGGACCTGAACCTGTTCAGCCTCCACAAGAGAAGGCTGAGGGGGGATCTAGTGGCCCTTTACAAACTAGTCAGGGGGGACCAACAGGCATTGGGGGGAGTCCCTGTTCCCCCGAGCACTACCAGGAGTGACAAGAAATAACTGTCACAAGCTGGCAGAGGGTAGATTTAGGCTAGATATCAGGAGGCACTACTTCACTGTCAGGGTGGCTAGGATCTGGAACCAACTTCCAAGAAAAGTGGTACTGACTCCTACCCTGGCGGTCTTTAAAAGGAGGCTGGATGAGCACCTTAACACCTTGCTGGGGTCGTTTGACCCCAGTACTCTTTCCTGCCATGGCAGGGGTGGGCCTTGATGATCTGCTCAGGTCCCTTCCGACCCTACCAACTATGAAACAATGTAACATTCAGTTTATGGTTCAATATGAGCCCCCCACCCCCGTCCTTTCTGCAGTACTGCAATCTGTATTTGTGCATGTGTCTATTCCATCCTACATACAAGGCTCTGTATTTATTTTTAGTAAATTTCATTGAGTTAATTTCTGGGGGAGGTGCCACTGTACTGTTCGCTCCTAACAAATAAATATGAACTAACAGAATTCCACAAACTTTGCAAGGGATGCTTTCATCATGTGTCAGGAAGATATGGGGTATACACTTAAAACTAAATGTATCAAAGTTCTTTGTTGTGAAAATATATTTAATCAGGCATTAAAAAGGACTTCTCATGAAAAGATAAACAGAGGAAAGTAATCCAGCCAGCCAAAGCATTTTTTTCTAAAGTATTTTCCCTCCTCACGTTCCCTTTTACAGGATGGAGAAGGGAAAACTTATTTAACAATAAAAGTGAGACAAAGGCAGCAGTAAATGGATTTTCATATAAAATTGGGAAGAATGAAACCAGTCAACTCAGCAATACAAAAACTATTGTTACCTAAACTAGAGTATGCAACTAAAAAGGAAAGGAAAGTATGTATTAATAGTCCCCTGGCACAGGCTAAATCATGAATATTCAATTTAAAGTTGTTGGGCAGCAACAGTAAATTATAATAATGATTCATTGCACAGGAACCAATAACTTTGTCTCATGATCCATAATCACAGGACAGCAAGCCAAAGGGAGTGTGACTTAGTGAGATGGGCACTGCCTTGGAAGGACCTGCTCTGAATGTGCTTCTGCGTTTTGCATTTAATAATAATTGGACAAAATGGATGCACAGAAGCCAGGGCGATGCGTAGGGGGTGCACACGAGTGCATGTGCAGTGCTCTACTCAGGGTGCACCCCCTACAAGAAGGCAGTGTTGGCAGCGCCTGTGAGCAGTCACTGCTCGCCACCCTGCCACTGACACCAACAACAGTGTCTACAGGCAGTCCGCAATCCCCACTGGTTGCCACTGATGCTGCCAGCAGCGGCTGCGGGTGGTCGCTGACCCTCGGTCGGCGCTTGCTGCCACCCCCCGCCGCTGACAGTGCTGGCAGCATCTGTGGGAGCTCCCCTGCTTATCGCCACCGTGCTCTGCCAGCTGCCGGGGGCATGCATCATTCATTCACAGAAGACAGCCATTGCTCTACTGCAGACAGGAGCAAGGGAACCAAAAGCCAAAGCCCTCCCCCTTCCAGAGCAGTGGCCATCTCACTGAGCCCCACCACCTCTGAACTGCAATCTTCCTTGCCCCCCACCCCCTTCTTCCCTCAAGGCTGTTCAGGGGGCCAACTTCAAGGATGTACTCTAGGAGCAATGTCTTCCTCAGTTTGGTGGCCAGAGCCCTTTGCAGGGAGGCAGAAGATACAGACTCAAGTCCCCTCTGGGTGGATGGGGCCTAAAAACCCAGCTCTCCCATGCTGTGGACAAGTACCCTGATGAGATTAAAAGGTGGGACGACCATTTTCCTCCATTTTATTACTTCCATGGAATTACACACTTTCCCAGGGGGAGCAAGATCTAAACCCTGCATTAATGACCCAAAATGGCATTTACCCATCTAAAGATGGAGCTGGATTTGGGCTTACCTGTTTTAGGTTCTGCCAGCAGGTTAACCACCACACCCAGGCCAGAAATGCTAATGGGCTGAATTTGTGAATGTTCCTAGAATTAGCACATAGAATCATTTCACTATTGTAAAAAGTACCAAGACAATTTCCTCCTCTGGAGTGACCCCCATTGATCATATCACCCACTGTGGAGCTTTTCCACCAGATCTTGTGGAAGCTGGCAGCTGAGCCAGGCTCGAAAAGGGATTGGAGAAATTCTTGGAGGAAAAGGGCATCAGCAGCTACTGGGCATAGGAGTTAGGGGCACAGCACCTGAATCAGAACTTCCTAGACCTTAAAGGCTGGAGGCTGCAAGTAAGAGGAACAGCGGGCAAAAAAAACCCTGGTCATACTCAGTTCACACTCCCTTTCAGCCTCCACTCTCTGCCACTGTGACACGGGTTTTTAATACAGCTTGAATGTATAAAACACTGCCGCAGAAAGCGCCAGAAAACTAGAGCTTCAAGTTGAAAAAGAAAAACAGCTCAAGTTTCATTTACTTGAAACCAAGTTACAGACACCAAAGCAGTAGGTATGACACGACAAGAGGCTGCTGTGCAGTGGGGCAGACCGCTGCTCCCTGTGAGGCCACCTGCCTGGATGCGCCGGTCCAGGCACACTCGAACTGGGCCCCGCGGGGGCGCGGTCCTGCCTCCAGAGGGCGCCGCCGCCCGGGGAGGGGAATCGAGAGAGCATCCGTTAGCCCCAGAGGCCGCCCAGCTCCCCGCTTCCGGTCTCTATGGTCGCCTCCACTCCTGGCGCGTCCACTCTACCCCGTAGCCGCCGCTCGCTGGCCCTGGACTCCCCCACCCACAGGTTCTCTCACCCCCGCCCCGCACACCGGAAGTGGCTTTTCACTCGTTAGCCGCGGCGGGAAGCGGTTCGGGGATGCGGAGACGAGAGCCCAGCAGGTTCCGGAGAGACCCTGGGAGGTGAGTGCGGCCCCGCCC
>NW_005842246.1:196152-198705 GCF_000455745.1 Alligator sinensis
CCCCCCCCCCTTGCCCCTTAGCAACCCCGGGTTGATCCTTCCCGCTTCCCCTGTCAAATACGTGTGGTCCTATGATGCTAGCCCTCAGCATTCTGTTTCTGGCTCTACAAAAAAGAATAACGAATTTAGTTTAAACATAGGATTTTCCTTCATTAAGCCAGAGACACGTGTTTGCTTTCTGTGACTTAAACCTTCAGGGCACATTAGCTTTGTGTATGTACATGTACAAGCCATTACAGCCAAGAGGCTAAACAGCAAACCTCATTTTGAGAGGGAAGCTCAGACTCTTGCTTTATCCTGTGACTGTTGGAACTGTAACTTGAAAAAAGATCATAAATCACTTGATCTCTGGAGCTGGCAGTGCTGTTTGCTCCCTATAAAGTGCTTTGAGATCTTCAGCAAGACTTCACAAGCATTGATCTATGCAAAGGGTGATTACCGGATGATAGAAATCATAGCAAAGTGGGGCTAAAGGGATCTCCATAGGTCATTTAGTCCAGCCCCCAGCCTGAGGAAGGATAGTCCCTATCCAAGCCATTATATAAATCCATTTTCTAACCTGCATAGATTGAACCAATTTGGAAGTGAATAGACATTCCACTTTTGATTCTAGAAATACAGCCACATGTCTGCAGTGGCTCAGGCCAGAAGCCAGGGGGCACTAAAGCAGCCCCCTCCCTTCGCTTGGGCAGCAGCCTCAAGCCTGGAGGGAAGCTGACCTGCTTGCTTACATCCTCCATGCAAGGATGCGGTGGCGGTGGCAGTGGCTGCAGGCACACTAGCCCCTGTGGCAGGCAGCTGCTGGGCTTCAGGCCCGCCAGCATCTCCAAGCCAGCCCAGGCAGTCACAGGCGTGATGGACTCAACCCGTGCAACCAGTTCTGCTGCCAAGGCCCCTGCCTGCACCTGCAGTGGCATCACCTCCACGCTGCTGCCCAGGCTGGGCTATCATGGAGCCACAGCCAGCTGGGAAGGGCCCTGCCCCTGAAGCCCAGCCTGGGCTGGCTACACTACCCACCCACCCCACCTGGGGCTGAGCAAGGCCGGCTGTATCACAGGTGACAGATTCCTTGCAGGCACTGAGGCTCCATGACAGTACAGCCCGGCCTGAGCGTGGGGAGCCAGGAGCAATCGGCATGAACAATACATGACCCTGGAGACTGGGCGGGGGGCATGGTGACTGCCCGCAGGTGGCAGCAGGGGCGTGGTGACAGCGAAAGGGGAGCTCCCACAGGCACCCGCAACAATGTCAGCAGTGGGGAAAGTGGCGAGCGCCAACAAGCGGTCGGCGACCACCCACAGACGCCTCTGGCAGTGTCGCCAGCAGCGATCAGCAACTGCCCCACAGACGCCGCTGGCAGTGTCGACAGCAAGGGGAAGGGGTGGCGAGCAGTGACCGCCCACAGGCACCACTGGCAGTGGCCAATCGCAGGGGCTGCACCACCAATCTCAGGAAGTGCATGTGCACCCGCATGTACCCCTTATGCGTCAACAATGATTCCAGGTGCACGGCTCCCACAGTTCCAGCCTGAGCCACAGCTGACTGGGAAGGACCCTGCCCCGCACCCAGCCCGGGCCAGCCCCTCCACACCCACCCTCAGGAGTGCCTGCAGGCCAGCACAGCTTAGCCTTCCTGCCCTATCCCCAGCCTCAGCCCCAGGCAAGGCAGGAGGATGGCGGGGCCATGCCAGCCGGCACTGTCCACACCCTCCTCTCCTGCCGCTGGAGCCACAAGGGGTAGAGGACCCTGATGGGGCCTGCCCAGCCAGGCAGACCCCAGCTGTGATCCCCTGCCAGGAGAGGGGAGAAAGGGGGACTAGATCCCCTCCCTGCCCCTTCGCCTTCAGATGCCAGATGGCATGGCCCCCTGCCATGCCCCTGCGCCCTGCTCCAGCTAGACAGCAGAGAGGCGGGGCCAGCCCTGCTGTCTGCAGCAGACCGTATACCCTAACCCAGGGGTGGGCAAAATGCAGCCCGGGTGCTGGATGCGGCCCATCAGGCCATTCTATCTAGCCTACAGGATCCCTAAAAAATTTAGAAAATTAATATTTATCTGCCCTGGGCTGCCTGTCATGCAGCCCTCGATGGCTTGCCAAAATTCAGTAAGCGGCCCTCTGCCCAAAATAATTGCCCGCCCCTGCCCTAGCCCAAGGCTGAAAAGTATGCTGTTGGATGCTGAGGGACTCTGATTTAATTTAAATCAGGAAGGGGTCTGGGACAGAAGTTCCATAAACCAGTTTGACCCAAATCAGTTAAGTCTGATACTGCATTCAACCAGGTTTACCTTAAACCAGTTTTGGCCAGTTTGAAAGTGGTTTATGTGCACTGTGTGGCAGAAATGCCACTGTCGGTGCCCCTCTCCCGAGATCTGTCTCTACCAGCCTGAGAGGCAGCCGTTGAATCCCTCACAGCGGGGATCTCGCTCCTTGTCTGCAGACAAAAGCCTGGCACCTGGGAGGCGATGCTCTGGTCACCTGGGCAGGGGGGGGAAGACCCGGCCCTGTGCGCGGGCCCAGGTAGCCAGGGATGCTTTGTAGATTGGTCGGTTTGTAGC
>NW_005842246.1:199438-212216 GCF_000455745.1 Alligator sinensis
GGGTGGCTCAACGCAGGAGCGCCCCCTACTGGCCCGCCACACACTGAACTTCTGTTCTGTTACAGGTTTAAATCAGTTTCTGATCAGTTGAACAGGTTTAGGTGTGTGTAACTTCTGTCCCAAGCCCATAAGACATAACACCTTAGTCTGACACAGGTAAAGCAAGAGCACCACAGCAGCCAATGTCCTATTTCTATAAAAGATTGTTAAAATATGCTTAAGAGATCCCTAGAAGAGGGCCATGCCCCCTGCTACAGAGAAAGGCAAAAGCCTCCATAGTCTATACCAATTTGACTGTGGAGTAAAATACCTTCCTGACCCCAAATAAAGGATCAGTCTGCCCCATAGCAGACAGCCAAGACCCTCTAGCCAGGAACCTCTGCCAGCAGGAGCATTGGCACACCATAGTCAAAACCTCCAGCCTTGGCTGTAGCCAGTACCCAGTGCCTCTGAGGAAGGCTTTAAAAAACCCTGACACACGTAGCAGGGAGACAGTTCCCTTCTGGCCCCATGTGGCAACCAGCAAAGGCCAAAAGCATAGGATATACCCCTAGTAGACCATAGGCATAGCTACACCTAGATTGTCCCTAAGTGGCTGTCCAATATCTTCTTGGACGCCCCTAGTGATGGCAAGTCTACAACTTCCCTAGGCAGTCTAGTCCACTGCCTCATTGTTCTAACAGTGATGAAGTTTTTTCTGATATCTAAACCTACTTTGCTGGAACTTCAAGCCACTGATGCATAACCTACTCTCTGCAGCAAGAGAGAAAAGGTGTTTTCTGTCTTCTTTATGGCAGCCCTTTGAGTATTTGAAGGTTGTCCCTCTTAAGCATCTTTTCTGCAAGTTGACTATGCTGAGCTCCTTCATCCTCTCCTCATACAACTTGCTTTCCAAAGTCCGTATCTTCTTTGTCACCTGCCTCTGGACCTTCTCTAGCTTTTCCATGTCCTTTTTCATAATGTAGAGCCCAAAACTACATGCAGTGCTGTGGATGAGGCCTAACCAGTGCTGAGTAGAGAGGCACTATCACCTCCCATGTCTTGCACCTCATGCATCTGTTGATGCATCCCAAAACTGCATTTGCCTTTTGTGCAGCAGCATCACATTGCATACTCATACTGAGTCTGATCTACAAAGACTCCCAGATCCTTCTCCATAGTGCTGCCATTCAGCCAGGTGTCATCCATTTTGGGTTTGTTTTTTTTTTGATTATGTTCCCTAGGGTACAGCACCTTACGTTTAGAACATAATCTGGAACATTATGTTCTGGGTGGACACTTTAATTCTAGTATAAGAATTACCCTTTTCAGTTTGGGTTAAGCACTTTCCAAGGCAAAATAAACTCAACTAATAACAGATTGCTTTATGCTAAGATACTCTATGCTAAGATCAAAGGGATATCCTGAGGAGTAGCTGCAATGGTTTCAGTTCACAACTTAAGTTAAACCAGCACACATTTCTCATATTTGCAGACCTTTTGAGAGGTAAGAATTAGTATTTTTATTAATCTTTTCACCACCCAAGACTCACTGTGGCCACAGCCCTTTTCAGACACCTCTCACTCCTTCCCATAAAAATTGCTCTTTGACCCTTTTGAACCTCAACATATCCTTGCCCTATGTGAGCTGAGTGCATGGACATTCCTTAAAAAGGATTTTTGTGGGGACAGGCTGGGAGTGGGAGCAATTCAGACAAGAGTGGAGTATGGCTAAAATGAGAAGGGAGTTTTGTTAGTTTCATGTCTTTCTCTCTCAGGTCTTACAAGAAGCACATCCTTGTTTATGAACTCCCTTGAAGGCCCTCTGCTCAAAGCGATTGCTTGTGATATGGATACCACTCCTCAGGCCTAAGCAGCCATATACATCTCTGATGTGTGTCTACTCTCCAGCAAGTCCTGAAGCTGCCTTCTGAACACTTTTCTATTTGTTTTCACTGACGTGTGCCCCTGAAACCTCCTCTCAGCCTGCCAGAGCAACAATGGCTGAAGCTGTCCACTACATCCACCTGCAGAACTTCAGCAAGTCCCTGTTGGAGACACTGAATGGGCAGCGCCTGGGCGGGCACTTCTGTGATGTGACAGTGCACATCCATGAGGCTACGCTCCGGGCCCACCGCTGTGTGCTGGCTGCTGGCAGCCCCTTTTTCCATGACAAGCTGCTGTTGGGCTACTCAGAAATAGAGGTGCCCCCTGTGGTACCCAGCCAGGTGGTGCAGCAGCTGGTGGAGTTTATGTACAGTGGCTCCCTGGTGGTGGCCCAGTCTGAGGCCCTGCAGATCCTCACAGCCGCCTCCATCCTCCAGATAAAGACAGTTATTGATGAATGCACCCAGATCATCTCACAGAGCCGTAGCCCAAAACCCCCTCCTGCTGCCCCCTCCATGTCTCTCGCTATGCCCAGGGTGCCAACTGCCAAATCCCAGGAGCAGTCCAAGGATAGCCCAGGCACTGTGGCTCTCCTGCGTGATTCTTGCCCCTCCTCCTCCCGACCCAATGAGATGGAGCCTCCTGGGGCTCCCCAGCTGGAAGCCCCTAAGCTGCTCTGTGCCTCTGAAGTGCGCTACAAACTTCGTGACCTGCTCTCCTCTCAGCAGAGGCAGCTGGGGGAAGGCAGGGAGCGGCCAGCCTCAGAGGGAGAGCTGGCAGCAGCTGGCAGCGATGGGGAAGGTCCATATGTGGGCCTTCATCCCTCTGAGGTGCAGCCCAGCTGTCACAGCCGCAAACAGCGCCAGCCAGTGAGGCTGCAACTCTCAGACACACTACCCGTCATCATCAAGGATGAAGAGGAAGAGGACAATGAGGAAGAAGAGGAAGCTGGGGGCAACAAGCTGAGCTGCTTCAGTGAGTGTGGTGGTGGCGGGGCATTTCCCAGCTGTGGCGAGGCCAAAATGCGCAGTGCCGAGGACCCTGGGGGTGGGGGTGGGGGCACAGCCAGGAAGGACAGTGTCCAGTTGGACTACACCCCTGTTGAGGGGCAGGACTTCTTCAGCGGTCAGGATGTCTTCTCCGAGTCATTCATCCCAACCTGGCAGAGTGAGGATGGCAGCGAGGGGGCAGCAGCAGCTTCACGGGATGGTGAGAAGTTTCACTCTGACTGCAGCCTTGAGGCCTCCAACATGAGGACCCTGGCAGGAGATTTTAAGCCAGCCCCTGCAGGCTTCACAGCCCGGGCCCCTGAACCCCGCAGCATGGCCTTTGTCTCTGGCTTGGGCATCCAGCGGGAGCTGAAGGCCGAGGTCAGTGTGGCTGCTGCAGCAGGGGCAGGGCCCAGCACCACCACCACAAGCATCTTCCAGTTCCACCTGCCACAACCAGGTGTGGCCCAAAGCTTCTACAGTGTCCAGCCAGAAACGGGTGCTGCCAACAGCATGGTGCAACTGAGCCCAGGCACCATGGTAACAGGGACCCTACACAGTGACCAGGCCCAGCGTCCCGGGCCTTCACGCTGCCCTGAGCCCTCGTACCAGTGCAGCCACTGCCAGAAAACCTTCAGCTCCCGCAAGAACTACACCAAGCACATGTTCATCCATTCAGGTGAGGGGCAGGTGTTGGTCCCTCTGGGGCTTCCAAGGGGCATGGACCCTTGGGGACAGGTCAGGGGGAGATACCCCTTACTCCCTGTCTCCATTCAGTGGGAAGAGTCTGGGTCAGTGATTCTCAAGTAGGGTGCCTTGGCATCCTAGATGCCATGTGATCCTTCTAAAGACACTACACAATATTAGCACTGTTAGGTGTGCAGACACGTACACATGATTCTTACGATAAACGCACAGATTTCAAACAAGAAACCTTACTGTCAATTAGGACATTCTGACCTCTTATGGTCTTTCTGAGTTCTTTGCAACGGAATAATTGCTGTTATTTTTCTGTAGTCAAGAAACAAGTGAAAGCTAAAACCTGGCACTTTTCAAGAGTTGCCTTGAATCTAATAAGGGGCACCTTGCATCTAAAATGGTTGAGAACTACTGATTTGGGCATTGGAGTCTGAGGCTACAGACACTGCCCCATTGTTCTCCTGGAGTGGAAGGGGAATTTGCTCCCTACCCAGGACATCTGGTCACAGAGGCATATGGCACCTGGAAGACATTACACTTATAGTGTGGTATATGTTTATCATGCCACAGATTGCAACATGCCACACATTCAGCAAAGTTGTAACCATATTTGTGGTTTGTTTGTATTGCTCATAGATTTGAACATGTGGCATGCACCATCAGGCTGTATGCTGTGGTTTTAAATAGCCTGTATGGGGAGCCTATAGGTTCCCCCTGCACAGACATTTAAAGACAGGGTGTGGAGGCTTATATGGGGTCTGTAGCAAGGGAAAGTAGGCTCCATGATGCCTAACTGAATGTGCCACAGTGTGGAAGGTACAAGTCCAGGACGTGTACAGCCAGTGTGCAGGTATAGAATCATAGAAAGTTAAGTTTGGAAGGGACCTCAGGAGGTCATCTAATCCAACCCCCTGCTCAAAGCAGGACCATCCCCAACTAGATCATCCCAGCCAAAGCTTTGTCTAGCCTGGGCTTCAAAACCTCCAAGGATGGAGCTTCCACCACCTCTCTTGGTAACCTGTTCCAGTGTTTTACTACCCTCCTAGTGAGAAAACTCTTCCTAATATCTAACCTAAATTTCCCTTGCTGCAACTTGAGATTTGCTCCTTTTTCTATCATCTGCCACCACTAAGAACAGTCTAGCTGCATCCTTTTCAAACCTGCCTTCAGGTAGTTGAAGACTGCTATTAAGTCCCCTCTCAGTCTCCTCTTCCCTAGACTAAAGTCCAGTTCCCTCAGTCTTTCCTCATAAGTCATATCCCCCACCCCCCTTACCATTTTTGTTGCCCTCCTCTGGACTCTCTCCAATTTGTCCACATCCTTTCTGTAGTGGGGGGCCTAAAACTACAGTACTCCAGATGTGGCTTCACCAGGGCTGAATAGAGGGGAATAATCACTTCCCTTGCGCTACTGACAACACACCTACCAATGCAGCTCAGTATGCCATTAGCCTTCCTGGCCACAAGGGCACACTGTTGGCTCATATTCAGCTTTTATCCACTGTAATCCCCAGGTCCTTTTCTGAAGAATTTCTGCCCAGCCAGTCAGCCCCCAGCGTCGGTGCATGGGATTGTTCTGTCCTAAGTGCAGAATGTTGCATTTGTCCTTGGTGAAACTCATGAGATTCCTTTTGGCCCAATCCTTCAATTTGTCTAGGTCGCTCTAAGTACTAGCCCTACCCTCCACCGTATCTGCTACTCCCCCCAGCTTGGTGTCATCTGCCAGACTTGCTGAGGGTGCACTCTATGCCATCTTCCAGGTCATTGCTGAAGACATTCAACAAAACGAGCCCAAGGACTGACCCCTGGGGCACTCCACTTGATACTGGCTGCCAACTAGACATCAAGTCATTGATTACTACTCTCTGAGCCCAATGCTCTAGCCAGTTTTCTGTCCACCTTACAGCCCATTCATCCAGCCCATACTTCCTTAGCTTGCCTGGGAGAAGGTTATGGGAGACTGTATCAAAAGCCTTGCAAAAATCAAGGTATACCACATCCACCAATCTCCCCACATTGGAAATCAGGTTGGTCAGGCATGACATGTCCCAGTGAATCCATACTGACTGTTCCTAATCACCTTTTTCTCCTCCAAGTGCTTAGAAATGGATTCCTTGAGGTTCTGCTCCATGATTTTTCTAGGGACTGAGGTGAGGCTGACTGGTCTGTAGTTCCCTGGAATCTCCTTTTTTTCCTTTCTTAAAGATGGGCACTATATTTGCCTGTTTCCAATCATCTGGGACTTCTCCTAACTGCCATGATTTTTCAAAGATGATGGCCAGTGGCAGTCACATCAGCCAACTCCCTCAGCACCCTTGGGTGCATCCCATCTGGCCCTATGGACTTGTACACGTCCAGCTTTTCTGTGTAGTCCCTAACCTGTTCTTTCAACACTGAGGACTGCTCACTTCCCCACCCAAATTGTGCTTCCCAGTGCAGTAGTCTGTGAGCTGACCTTGCCTGTGAGACTAAGTTAAAAAAGGCACTGAGCACTTCAGCCTTTTCTGCACCCTCTGTTGAAGTTGCTTCCCCCATTCAATAAAGGACCTACACTTTCCCTGATCATCCTCTTGCTACTGACATACTTGTAGAAACCCTTCCTGTTATCCTTCACATCCCTTGCTGGCTGCAGCTCCAATTGTGCTTTGGTCTTCCTGACTTCATCCCTGCATGCCCATGCAATGCTTTTATATTCTTCCCTAGTTATTTGTCCAACTTTCCACTTATAAGCCTCCTTTTTGTGATTTAGTTTACAAAAGAATTCCCTGCTAAACCAAGCTGGTCTTCTGCCATACTTGCTAGTCTTCGTGTGCATCAGGATCTTGCACTCTCAGTAAGGCTTCTTTAAAGTACAGCCAGTTTTCCTGGACTCCTCTCCCCCTACAAAAGGTAAGGATGGGATTCAAACCCATGCATGTAGCACACACTGGATTAGTAGGCTACAGCCTTCACCACTTGGCCACCTTGTAGCTAGGAGCTATAAAGTTCCCCACTCTCCAACTGCATGCTTCCAGTGGAACCTGGGGCTGTCCCTGACTAATCCCCAGAGGCTGCACCAGGTCTCAACTCCAAGGCCCAGGACTCTCCCCAAGCCAATCCCTGGAAGCAGCCCCAGATCCCTGCCATTGAAAGTTGCACCAATGCAGCCTTACATCAGATAACCTGTTCCCCAAACCTGGGCTCTCCACTCCACAGTTATGTAACTGAGATGTGAGGAATTTTATCTCTGACCCCAAAAATCACACTTTCTGCCATGCTCATCTGGCCTGGTTCTTCAAATCCCAATTGTATAACCATTTTAATGTCTGCTATGGATCTGTTCTAAAAAGAAGCTAGTGCCTGCAGTGAGTTACAGCTCTTTCCTGCACTGGAGATTTCTTGTCCACAGAGCAGGAACAAAGGTCCTAGAGCCCAAATGTGCATGAAGACACTGAAGCAGAGGCAGAGGTAGAAGCAGTGCTTGGGGAGGGCGTGGGGTTGATTCATGTTCATGGAGTTGTGTGGGGGGAGAAGGAGGGGCCTGATCTAGAGAGCTTCAAGCAGGGAGTAGTTCTGAGAGCTGTGAGCAGTTTTATAGCTCCTCTTGCCATGGAGCACAAGAGGCAAAATAGCCCATGGGGTAGGAGGGAAATGCCTAGGTTTTGCAGTGTCAGTATGACCTGGGGCTGTGTCCCAGTGACACCGGCATTACCAGGCAGCGATGGGACTCCATCCTGGTGATGCATCACTGCTCTCTGCCATCAGCAGGTGTCTGTGCTTGTCTGAGAAGGTCTTTCCAGTTATTCCCATTTTCCAGGCCTCTGCGCTGTACTAATTTAGAGAGTCTGGCTCCTCTCTCCTGAGGGATCCCAATCAAGGTCTCCCCAGATCCACATAGAGGAAAGGATTTGGGGTGAAGGTGCACAGACTCCAGGCAGGGTCACCCCAGGCTGTAGGGGGGGAGTCCCTTCTTGAGAGGAGCATCCAGGCTGGTTTCTGATAAATGGTTCATTTCTTTTGGGGGCCTGTGATGTGGGAAACTGAGACCCAGGCTGCAGCCTTGCAGCAGACACATGGGGAACCAGGGCCAGGGTGCAGTGTCAGGCAGAAAACACCAGGACTCGGGTGCAGTATTGCAGCTGAGATGGGGCAGCAGGGACCTGAGGTGTAGGGCCCCAGGACTAGGCTGTGGCATCGTGGCAAAGGCATCTGGAGGCATGAGAGGGGTACAGCATTATGACTGAAGCAGGCATCAGGGACTGTGGGCTCAGTGCCACAAAGCTGACTGCTATCTTTTGTTGCAGGTGAGAAACCCCACCAGTGCTCTATCTGCTGGCGTTCCTTCTCACTGCGGGACTACTTGCTGAAGCACATGGTGACGCACACAGGTGTCAGGGCCTTCCAGTGCTCCATTTGCTGCAAGCGCTTCACTCAGAAGAGCTCCTTGAATGTCCACATGCGCACACACCGCCCTGAACGCTTCCAGTGCTGCATTTGCAACAAGTACTTCTCCCACCGCACCCTGCTAGAGCGCCATGTAGCCACACACACAGCCTGGAAGGGGGGAGAGGCTGATGGGGCCAGTGGGACCGTGACCTGGAAGGAGAAGCCTGATACAGGAGAGGGTGCTGTTGTGGCCACCTGGAAGGGGGACCCAGCTGCTGAGGGCACGATCCCCAGCCACACAGCATGGAAGGGGGATCCCACTGCCACAGAAGGCACCATGGCTGCCCACCCAACATGGAAAGGAGACCCAGGTGCAGAAGGTGCCATCACAGCCTGGAAGGGGGACTCTGCCACAGAAAGCCCTCTCCCCACCCACCCAGCCTGGAAGGGAGACCCTTCTGGAGATGGGTCCATTCCAACTCACACAGCCTAAGGAGAAGGGCCCAGCAGTGCTGGGAATTTGCCAGGGGGAGACTCTGCTGACCACCTACCAACCAAACTAGCCTGGGAGGGAGCCTGACAACCCTCTGGAAGGAAAAGACTTCCTAGACCTGGTCCAGGGAGGTGTTTGGGGCACCAGGTATCCACATCCTTTGCACCTGATAGATGCATTCTGGCCAGCAGGCTTGGGGGCCATCCTCCTCTTATCTCTAAAGGAGGGTGCTTCTTCTGTGGGCTCAGCCTCCTTGCAAGTTTCCAGAGATGCCCGCTGAGTGCCCTCATGAGCCTCTAATTCAGCCTTGATAGGGTTGCCCCCTATCAGGAGCCTTACTGTCACCCCTAGTAGAAAGTCTCTCCAAACCATGACTGCAGAACCATTGGGACACCTTAATCAGGAGCCATCTCAGGTCCCTGGAGTGAGCATGGAGTGAGGGCTCACTGGAGTGAGAATGGAACTAGGCACATGGCAGGTAGTAAATCTCATCCCTCCAGCAGCTCCTGGTTTATTGGAGGAGTTCAGAGGCAGACATGAGGCAGCATTCCAGCTATTCCTTGGCCATAAAACCCACCACTCACTCTGCATATGGTCCTTCTATCAACCAATAACTATATGGCTGTAAGGTTGCAAAATGTTGACATAAAACAGATGCCTGCCCAAGTCTGCAGCCAGCCTAAAATTGGCTGCAGAAGGAGCATGAACTGCGCCATTCATTATTCCAGGTTATTCACTCTGAAACTTTTTGGTAACTGCTTAAATGGTGACATCATTAACTACCACGCTGTTGGTATTGTCAGCAATGCCCACCTCATGCTTGTCCCATGAGCTCAAACTGTCCCTCCAGCTCCCAGATCTCCCAGTTTCCCTGCCCCTTCCCCCCCTAACAGCACGTACAAATCAATTCATTGCCATTCAGCTGAAGTGCAGGGGCATACAAAGAGATTTAAGGGCAGAATAAATAGTGTTTAATATCAAATAATAAAACACAGAATAGCATTCTGATTGTGTATATTAAAGGGTTGCTAGTGACTGCTCTGTCCAAAGGTGTTCTAACCATGAGTGACACCTGGGAATGCTTACATGGAAGGAGATGAGAGGAGCACAGGATCACTGCTTCTGGCTCTTCAGGTCCAGTCTCCTGCTGTCATAAGCACTGTGTCATATGAGCCTGCTCATAAATTTAACAAGGTCCACCTTAAAAGAATGGTTAGGTTTTTCCCTTCAACAGATTGCAAGGCAGCTCCCTGCTCCAGGAGTTGGAAGCCTTCTTCACAGTTCCAATACAGAAATGTAGTCATGCCCAATTCATCCCATCCATGCTGGTGCCAGCATTGCGCTTTGGCTCCAATGGCCTTTGTCATTCCCTGGTGTTTGCCTCCAATGTATTTGGGGAGAACAGTCTCTCTCTTTGTTTTGCCAGATGGAATAAGTCAAATTCCTCTAGTCTCCTCTCAGAAAATCAACTCTCCATTCCTCTGGTCATCCTAGGAGCCCCACTGTGAATCTGCTCTTGGATTAAATATTTCCTGAACGGGGGTGACTTGGATCATTGTGTTCTAGTGCGGGTACCAACAGGATTTGCTGTTGTTTCCTCTGAGTTCCTTCCATGGTAGTCACACACTGGGTGGTATCAAGATCCCAGTGTTGCTGCCAGTGCATTTCAGTTCCTGCCTTTGCATTCACATGACGACCTATCTCCCACACCACTCTGGACAAGGTCTGGTCAGTCTGCTGTACTCGGACTGTGGAAGGAGATGTCTCCCCACAAATTCATACAGTCTGCCTAGATGCTACAGAAGGACATTGGCAAAGTTGCTACAGGTTTGAGGGCTGGCAGTGTGGCCCCTCTACCCTAGAAATGTAAAGCCATGGAGACCCTTTCTGACCCCTAGGTTGAGGTTCACCTGGCAGCCCCTACCTTGCCTCATGTTTGCATCTATAAAAACAAGGTGGAGGGGTTGAGGAGGAAGTGATCTGCTGGGCAGACAAGGCCAGGTGGATGAGGGGCATCCTCCAGCAGGAGACTGAAGAGACCTGCCAGCTCAGGAGAGGCAAAAGATGAGTGGAAAACAGCAGAAGAGGATTCCCACTGAGGAAAAGAAACAATTTCCTATGTTTGAAATTTGTGTTCTCAGCTGTCTCTCAACTCTTCCCTGCTGAAGAAACCTGCATGAACATCAGCTGGAGAGCACTCTCCACACACAAAGGTGCAGGCCAAGAACTAGACACTGGAATACACTGTTGCCACTAAACTGAGTGTCACAGCTCTTTCCATGACCACTGCCCCTCTTAAGATTACCTGGGGCAGGGTTGTACTTCTTGGAAATATGAGGGTTGGAGGCAGTGTGTTCTCATTTTTTTGGAGCCCAAGTCATTTGTGTTTGGGAAGATGGGGTGGTCTTTTAAGGGCAAGATGAGTGAAAATAGATTCCAGTAGGGTTTGGGGTTACAAAGCAAGGAACGTTTAGCTACCTGTCACACCTTCCCATGCTCCAGGTCCTTTTCCCAGCAAAAGGAACTGACAGGGAGCTGGCCAGCCCCTTCACATCTACCTTCTGCTTTCTCCATTCACACATCTGCTCCCTTGGAAGGGCACTGGACACGCCCATGAGCTGTGGAGCTGGAGGGGATCACAAGCACTGAATGTACAAATGAGAAGAATCCAAACATGGCTCGTGGGTGCTCATCGGAGCAAAGCCAGTCTTTCTAGTCCTGTCTCTGGCAAGTATCGGGGCTCGGTAGTCAGTAAAATGCTGCTTCATCCTATGTCTTGTGTGTTCTTGCTCAGGTCTTGCCCATGTGTTGAAGGTGATTTTTGTTTTTAACCAGTGGTTTTTTTTTTTAATCTGTATAAAACCTTGTAGGGATTTCATGGATCAAAAGTCTGCCCTGGGCCTTAATAACCCATCAGGCTAGCATGGTTAAGACTCCAGTTTCTGTAACCAAAAGCTCACAAGGAAGGAATATGGTTGTCATCATATCCAACTGAGTTTAACTCTCCAGCTGAAATGACTGGATACTTGTTCACAGGGTGGTTGAAAGGGCCAGCCTTTAGCACAAGTCTAGTGCTGAATACTGGTATATGGTTCTGGCCAAATGCCTTCACTGCTTGTCCACCAAACCCTCAAGGACGGAGGGCAAAATTTTCATGAATGCTTATGAAACTTCTAAGTAGATCATGTTATTACGATTTACTGAATGTTCTAATCACTCCCCCCGCAATATTGTTTCATGTTAACATACAATTTTTTTTTGGTCAAATTGCAAAGGCAAAGAAAAAAATGGGATTTTGGGAATCAAACAAAATATTTTCTTTGACCTGAACTAAAAAAGCTTTTGTCTCTCTCTACCTAGAGAAATTGTGGACTCTCCATCTTTGGAAATTTTGAGCAGATTGGACATACATTAGTTAGGGATCTTGCCTTGAGCAGGGGGCTGGACTAAATGACCTCATGGGCCGCATCCAGAGGAACGTGGCTGTATGGTATGTGGTGCCACAAACATGACTGTGGTGCCACATACCACGCATTCAGATGTTCTCCACGCTGCAAAGTGCTGCCTGTACATGTGCTGCTCCACATTTTTTTCCATGGTTTTTTTTTTTTACCCCTGGGGTCAAAAAACCCAAGAAAAAAAAAGTGGAGCAGTGCATACACAGGCAGCACACGCTGCTCAAAAGCAGAGCTGGGCTGCCCAGAGCTGTGCTGTGACTACTGGCCAGGCTCCACACAGCAGAATCACTACTGCAGCAGTGCATACACAGGCAGCACACGCTGCTCAAAAGCAGAGCTGGGCTGCCCAGAGCTGTGCTGTGACTACTGGCCAGGCTCCACACAGCAGAATCACTACTGCTGCAGCCCCAGGAGGCCTCCAGGACCCCAGGTAATGCTACTAGGTCCAGCCCAGCAGTGGCACCAACCTCCCCTACCCCACCCAGAGTAACCTGCCATGTGCCAAAGCGCGTATCGCACAGGCATCCCCGGGGAACCAACCATCCACACCACGTGTGGATGAAGCCATGAGGTCCTTTCTGTCGGGACCCAGGGCAGCTGGCCAGCAGCTCTCCCTGACTCCCACCCGGGCAGTTAAGGGTTCGTCAGGTGGGTACTTGTGACGTATGGAGTGGAATTAATTAGGCGGATGCTTATCGGTTGCAAAGCAAGATTATTTACTTACTCCATCAAGGTGGTGAAAGACGGAGGTCAAAGATACTTGGTTAGTTACAGCTTAGGGTTCGTAGGTCGGTCTGCATAAGTAAATCAGTTCACAAAACTGGTTGGGCAGAATTGTCGGGTCGGGGTCGTCGATTACGTCTGAGAAGGTCGAAGACGGGGGGGACGAACTGGCAAGTGATCAAATTGC
>NW_005842246.1:212323-213960 GCF_000455745.1 Alligator sinensis
AATTAGAATCGCCAATTGTATAGTGGTCTTCGGCTAGGTGTTATCATAGAGTCACTCCTTGTTTTCTTTGACCAATTATAATGATTTATGTACAGCACAGAAGGCTAAGTTTCATTTCATGTTGGTGTCGCAGTTATAAATTTCTTTTTGACATGCGCAGCAAAAAACTGTTACTATCTTCTTGTTAGTTAACTCTTAGTTAACCCAGTGCAGACTAAAACTGTTTTGAATGGTTTTACTTGTTTGTGACATGGGCACTACTTAATTTGGTTTGTGACACTTTCCAGCCCTACTTCCCTATGATTCCCACAATCCTACGTTTACTATATGATCCTTTTTTTTTTTTAATTAGTTAAATTTCAAAAGAATAAACTGTTTTGAATCAGAAATAGAAACATTTCATTAGAAAATGTCTGGCATGAAATGTTTTGATTTTTGATCTTTTTTTATTAAAATCTGCCAAAATCACAAGGAATTTGTGAACTATTTTACAGGAGTTTTTTAATGACTTTTTTTTTAGTTAAGCAAGATGTTAGACAAGTTTTGAGGTACAAAATGTCCTTCCTCAGGTCACTGGACCATCCCTGGACCATCCAAGCAATCTCAGCACTACAACAGCGCTTCAAGTTGTCACAACCCAAGGGTGTGATTTTTGTTTGTGCGTGCTTCGGCACTGCTAAATTATTTCCCGCCACTCGTAGCTTTCTTTGCAGGGTGCATTTCTAGGTTGCAAAAGAGAAATGCACGGTGCAAGGAGTTCCCGCCATTCGTATACAAATTGTGCGGGCCGGGAGCGACCCGAGCCCTTTTCCGCGCTGCACGCGGGCTGTGGCCAGCAGCCCGGGCACGCCGGGTCGGAGAGGGAAGGCCGTCAAGCTGGAATTAGGCACAAAGCTTAGCGGTAGTTTAAAAGATTGTTTACTTACACCGAGATGGCTGTGGTGTAGGCTGGAAAACTTGCTTGAGTTGCGGTTACAGACAGGAAACAAAACAAAACTCGAACCTGCAGGGCACGAGGGTACGTCGCAAGGGGTTTTCGGCGATGGGAAGATGCAAAACACAAGGCTACGTCGCAATGGGTTTTCGGCGACGGGAAGATAAACCTGCAGGACTCGAACCCGGGTAGAAGAGCTCTGAGATCGGTCAAGGATTCACACGAAGTTTGCTAGGCTCCGTGGGTCCGGTTCTCTTGCGCGCAGGAAGGGATACGTCTGGACTGCGCTCGGCAACGGGGAGAGGCTAGAGGTTGATCAGACCTCCGTTGCCTGCTTAAAATGCGTTGGGTCTGTAAGGATCCGCAGCGCTTAGAGATCTTCGCACAGCGTGAAGTCTCCTCCTCCCTTGTTCGTGGAGTCCTCCAACTTGGGCGGAAACCACCCAAGCCTCTTATACGGCTAGCAAGCCAATCACTAGCTGCCACGTGTGAATAATTTAGAACTGGCCAATAATGGGCTCCCTTGCACCGGGGTTCTCTTTTGCAGCAGAAAACTCCACCATGCAAGGAAGCGATAATTTAGCGGGAACAATTTAGCAGTGCCGAAGCACACAAAAACAGAAATCACACCCTTTGGGTTGTGACACAAATTTGTGTCCCACTATTGGCCAGTTCTAAATTATTCCCACGTGGCGGCTAACGA
>NW_005842246.1:214018-219580 GCF_000455745.1 Alligator sinensis
GTAAACATCTTGAGGAGAACTCTAGGTGCGCTGCGGAGCCTATCGGACCCAGCGCGTGTACCTTAGAGCTGGCTATAGGGGTGTGATCAGCCTCTCGCCTCTCCCCGTCGCCGCCTGATCCCTCGACGTACCCTTCCCTGCGTGCAAGTTCCACGGAGCCTAGCAAACTTCGTGTGAGTGTATTCAGAGCTCTTTGCTTCGAGTTACTTTCTTCGGTTGACACGACGGGCTCACGGTTTAGAGCTTTCAACGGGATTGGGCTAGAAGGTTCACGGGAAGGAACTCTAGTCCGCCTCTCTTCTTTCCTGTCTGTAACTGCAACTCAAGCAAGTTTTCCTGCCTGCACCGCGACCATCTTCGGTGTAAGTAAAATAATCTTTAATCAACCACTAAGCTTCCGTGCCTAATTCTAGTGTGCCGCCTGCCTTCCCCAACCCAGCGTGTCCGGGCCGCTGGCCACAGCCCGCCGTGAAAAAAAAACCCCCCGATGGCCTCGGACCACTCCCGGCCCGCACACAAGTCAATCCAAATCTTTTCATATGAAAAAAGTTTCAGCTGAAAAATGTTACCCAGCTCCATTATTTGCATATAAAAGTTGAAAATGCCACTTTAACTATTCCAACAAGAATGGAGTTTAAGGGAGATTGATATAAGGAACCATTATCATTGCTTACAGATGTGGAAAAAAAATAGTGCTTTGCTTTCAGCTTGGTGCATCCCTGTGCTGAGCACAGGGCATACGTAAGAACTTCCTCCCAGCCTCCTCACTTTTTGGGTTGTTTGTTCCCCTCTTCTCTCTCTGCCCATGTGTCTATCAATTGGTTGCTACACAACCACCTGGTTGCCTAAGGGATCCCCTAGGGTGGGGGGATTCCCCTCTCCCTGTGGCCAGGTCTATTGTTAAACTTCCCGCCTTTGGCCTGGGAGTGTGGTCAGTGGTCCTTCCTCAACGTGAGAGCTGATGTTACTGAAACCCACTGGTCAGCATCAGTGATGTTGAGAAAATACCTGATGTTGGTTGAGTCCAGGTGGTGAGGTCAAGAGGGCTATTTAAGAGGATCCCTCCAGAAAGAAGGCAAGCAAACATTTTTAAGACACACACGCAGAAGCATGGACCTCTGCAGCTCTCTCATCTGGATGCAGAAGCGAGTAACTTACCAGAAACCTCACTAGGAACTTAGTTTAATGTATTCTAGTTACGTATCAAAAGACTACCAAGCCACTTTTGTTTGCTCAGGGTTAGGCTTTTGCTAATTCTCTGACTTGTACCCCTCCCCATGCCTACCCTCTCTACCCAATAAAGCTGTCTGTTATAGCCAGCCTTGTTGTACATGCTTGAGAGGAGTTGGGCAGGCCTTCTTGCTCCCTTTACTTAGCTGACTAAGGGAGGCTACTTTCTATGCTTCAGGCTATAAGAAGCACCCAGATATATCCTTCTAAGCAACCCCTAAGTCTACAGGATCTGTGTATCCCAGGCAGCACAGGGCCCAGACAAAGACCTGAGTCTGGATGGTGGCAGCGGTATCCCAGGCCTGCAGGCGTGCTCCAGGAAGGGGATCGGCCAGAAATAGGCACCCCAAGGGAGGCACTCGAGCTTGGTTTTTGGTGGGGCGCAGCAAGGCAAGTGATTCAACACAGGAGCACCGCCTACTGGCCCTTCACAGTGCGTGCCCAGAAGAGGCATCCCATCAGTTTGACCTTGCTCGTCCACAGACTATATAGCTCACATGCTTCAGTGGGATTTTTTGGTGCTTTTACCAAATAGCTGATTGAATCAGCGTTTGACAAAAGCACCAAAACGCCCCACTAAAGTGTGCAAGTTGTACAGACACTAGGGAGCTAGGTCACTAGGTCAACCCGATACAATTCCTCTTCTGAGAAAGTACTGGGGGGGGTGGGGGGGTTCTCCACATCTGTCAGCATCCTATATAAATAACACTGGATCCATGTGATGGTTGGAACTGGTATTGCTATTTCAGTGAAAAAAACACATCTGTAGGAGGGGTGTACGAAACGGGCCCTATTCGATTCAGGTTCAGATTCGGCCTGAATCAGGGCCAGTAATTCAATTAATTGATTTGAATCACTGCCCAATTCAATTCGGCCAAATCCAAATCTGAAGATTTGATGCTGATTTGGAGAATCAGCAATTCAGACATAGACACAGCTTTAGAAGTTTTTTCTACATACCTTGAGGTAGCATGTGCGGCTCATGATTGCTGCGATGCTGGGGTGGATGGAGTGTCCCACAAGAGTGCGGGGGAGCCCTCCATGTGCTCGGCAGTGAACCTGGAAGTAGACCAGAAGTACTTCTGGTCCATTTCGGGGTCTGCCAGGGAGCGCACTGGGGGGGGCCATGCCTCTCCACCTTGGCGATCAGCTGCAGGGGGACCCTGGGTGCCCCCCCAGACCCAGGAGGCACCAATTGCTGAACCTGAGAGGTGCAGGAGGTGCCCCCAGTGTGCTCCCCAGCGGACCCAGAAGTGACCAGAAGTACTTCTGGTCTACTTCCAGGTTCACTGCCGAGCACATGGAGGGCTCCCCCGCACTCTTGTGGGACACTCCATCCACCCCAGCATCGCAGCAATCATGAGCCGCACATGCTACCTCAAGGTATGTAGAAAAAACTTTTAAAGCTGTGTCTATGTCTGAATTGCTGATTCTCCAAATCAGCATCAAATCTTCAGGGTCTGCTGCCAAGCAGGCTGGAGAACTCCCTGTGCTTCTATGGAACGCTCCATGCACCCCAGCATCGCAGCATTCATGAGCCACCTGCTACCTAGAGGTATATAGAAAAAACATTTAAAGCTGTGTCTATGTCCAAATCTCCAAATCTTTCCGAATCTCTCCAACTCAATTTGGAGGGTTCTGATTTGATTCAGAGAGATTAAAGGGTCCTCTTATTTGATTCAGATTCAGAGATTCGGCCACCAAATGGGGCCGAATCTCCACCAAATTGAATCGGACTGAAGCTTCACACAGCCCTAGTCCCTAGCTGACCTAGTCACAATAATGATACAAAATGGGCCCGGAGAATAGGCCCAACCCACATAAACATGTGAAAATATTGTTCCTTAGTGGCTATTGAAAACTCAAATTTAGAATTTTGACAACACAGTGAAACTATCCTGCACAAGTGGAACAAACTGTCACAGTAAAAGCTCCATGTTATCAGTGTTACTGGGCACCTCTACATGTTTTAATGTGCCATGGTTACGGTGCATTAAATTTAGTACCAAATTGCAGCAAGAGGGGTTTAGGTTAGACATTAGGAAAAACTCTCACTAGGAGGGCAGTAAAACACTAGAGCAGGTTACCCATAGAGTTGTCCCCAGGATTCCTTTTACCAGAGACCCCCAAGGATTGACATGGCCCCTTATCCAATTTGGTATCAAGTGAACTTTATTAGTAACCCCTAGGCTTATTACAAGACAATTATCCTTGCAATATGACCTGGTAAGCGGTTTCTTCAGGCATTACAGCAGCAACCTTCAGTGGTACCAGCCTCAGATCCTCTGCTGGGTGTGTGGGATGTTCGTTTCTGGATTCCTCGTTGTTCAAACAAGAATTCCAAGGTTGCTCCTGTCTCCCCAGGGTGGCAACACAAACCCACACTGTCTCTTTGTCCACTACTTTGGTAACTTTCTCATCTCAAACTGTCCAATCCTCAAGTTTCTTACCTCATCTTTTTAGATAAAGTACTCCAATCCTATTCCATTTTTGGTTTCCTTTCCTTTTAGGGAAACTACTGTACCTGGTTAGCCCACTATACCAATCACAGCACTCATTCTTCCCAATGCCTTATAAGGCACACTGTACAGTTTAATTGCTTAGTTCTGGGGAGGCCTAAAGTTATGCTAAGAGCTTGAGCATAACTCAGTTTGCCCGCTACAAGAGGTTGTGGAATCTCCATCCTTGGAGGTTTTTAAGACCCAGCTAGACAAAGCCTTGGCTGGGATGATATAGTTGGGGGCAGGGAGTTGGACTAGATGACCTCCTGACATCCCTTTCAACCTTAATTTTCTATAATTCTATGAGTTGGAGTTTAGACTGCACCACACTAGACTGAAATCCTTTTAAAAATTTGTAACTGGTATTCAGTATGGATCCTGAATGAGCTAAGTGAAGCTGATCTGAAAACATACTCTTTTGCCTATGCACAAAGGGGTCTGTTCCTTTCAGTCCCTTAGCAGATAAAAGTCTTGACAGGCCGCTGAATCTGAGAGTATAGTGTCATGTTTGAAAAAGGGAGGACTGAGACTCAAGTTTCCTGGCTTCTCCCTCGAGCATGCCAAGCTGCAGCCCCTCTACTGCCCCCTCAAGAACCATTTATTGAGGTTATGGCTGCACTTTTCCCCATACTATTTATTTTATGCACACCCCATAAGCAGCCCCACTAAGTCCCAGGACCTTCTAGTGAACCACTTCCTGATCTTGGCCAAGCTGTCCATCTATCAGACCAAGAAGAAGGAGCTGGCCAGGGGGAACCCAGGGGACTGTGGAGCTGTCTTCCTCTCACTCACCTGTGCATGTTTCCAGGCAACATTTCAGTGGGCAGGTTCCTTAGATGCCAAACATTAGAGGGTCAGTGGGCACTAGCCAGTGTTTTCTGTTCAGTGTCCCCCCCTCCTTGGAATCCTAGAAATTAATCTTTGACCTGCACTCCTGTTCCTGTTTTTTCTATGATTTGTGCCAAGGATTTAGTTGTTAGGTAGTTAACGGCCTCCCTCTAACCACTGAGTGGGGCTTGTAGTTTGCTGGTGGTCCTAGGCCCACTATTATTCTAATATAATAAAAGCTTTAGTCTGTCTGTCTGGCCGTAACACTTTATTTGCACTCTGATTGGTTGTCTCAGCAGCCAATCACAATGCTGACTGAAACAATCAGAGTGCTCCAAGAGCGTTCCAGACAGGAGTTGGTGGTGGCGGAGTGCCGCCAGGATGGAGGGGACGGAGGGAATGGAGGGGACAGAGCGGTGGAGTGAGGCCAGCAGCAATGGCCTCGCACACCACCCCCCCAGCCCTGCTCCCTGGAGGCGCGTGCTGCCCAAGGGGGATGGAGGAGATGGCAGGGCAAGCTTCCCCCAGCTTCCCTGCCCCTGCTCCTGGGAAGCGACGGGTGGCACAGGGTGGTGGGTGGCAACCAAGGTAAGCAATAGATTTATAGATTCATAGATGTTAGGGTCGGAAGGGACCTCAATAGATCATCGAGTCCGACCCTCTGCATAAGCAGGAAAGAGGGCTGGGTCTAGATGACCCCAGCTAGATACTCATCTAACCTCCAGGTTAGATGAGTAAGGTAATAAGCAGTAAGGTAATAAGCAGGTAAGCAATAAGGGGCCCTTTGGGAAGCGGAGCTGGGGGACAAAAAAGGCACCAGTCACAGGGCTCAAGTGCCTATATACTAATGCTAGGAGCATAGGGAACAAGCAGGATGAACTAGCACTCCTGCTTGCAGAAAACACCTACGACTTAGTAGGGCTATCTGAAACCTGGTGGGATTCTTCCCACGACTGGGCTGTACACATTGAGGGTTATAGGCTGTACAGAAAGGACAGGGTGG
>NW_005842246.1:223005-239048 GCF_000455745.1 Alligator sinensis
ACTCTTTCCTGCCTATGCAGGGGGTCGGACTCGATGATCTATTGAGGTCCCTTCCGACCCTAACATCTATGAATCTATGAACACTCTGTCCCTGCCTCGTCATTCCTGATGCGCAATTGGCTAGTGTCTGCATAATAAGCAGACCTGTTTCAGGACAGGAGTGCAACCTAGTGCTTAGAGCAGGTGGGCTGGAAGTTGGGGATCCTGGATTTTGTTTCTTTCTCTACCGTTAACTAGTGGTAGGATCTTTGAAACACTGAAGCCCTATAAACAGCAGTCAGGGTGATTCACTACTGTACCAAACTCTCCATGGATGTGGCAGATTCTCTATCTCTTGGAGTCTTCAAGTCTAGGTTAAATGCCTTTTCTGGAAAAGATGTTTCAATCAAACAAAAGTTCTTGCAAGTTCAGTACAAGGGGAGATGAGTGAAATTCTCTAGTCCATGTGACACAAGTGGTCAGATTGGATTTTGTGGCCTTCAAATCCAAGAATCCTGGTGTTCCCTGCACTCAGGTTCTGGCCTTTGAGCATTTGCTTCTGTGAAATATGCTGCACATATTTCAATAAATGATGTGCAGCTGGGCTGCCACAAGCCAAATTACTGTTTATTAATTTTATACCCATAATGCCTAGCAGACCCAGTCAGGAATCAGAGCTCTGCTGTACTATGTGCTATAGCAAAATGACAGCCCTTGCCCAATGGAACTCACCATCCATGGGACAGGAGTACAGAACAGGGTAAGCTGAGAGGATAAAGTAATGAAATGGATGGATCAGAAAACCCCATCTCTCTTGCTTACTCTTTGCCCACTTAATAGGAGTGGGTACTTGACGGCAGCAGGATTTGCACACAAAGCAAATGTTGCAGAGCTTTCAGGGACAGTAAATATTGATTTCATAATTATGTACAACCCACCAACGATGGTGGGTTGCACCTGCTTTATCAGGGATAACCTTCACTCTCAGTCAGACTGCTAGCATGCTGATCTGGAAATGCTCCGAGCTGGGGAACTCCAAACTGAGTTATTGCCAGCAACAGCCACTAATTCCAAATCTAGGGGAGAAAACCCAGCACATGTTTGTGGACAACTGGCAGGCAGAAGAGGCAGCACTTTATTCACTGTATTCCCTGCTGCCAATCCTTTGTTTGACTCTTTTCTTGGGTGGGCTGGAGAACACCTCATCCCTGAAAGCCCCATGCTGAAGCAGATTTTAGCAAATTTGAGAACCAGACCAGTATAACTTAGAAGTAAGGTACACGGAGGCTTGGCTAGGATTTTTCAGCTTATAGAAAAGACAACTATGGAATGATACAAATAAATCTAAGGAGAACACCAGGACTTAGGGGAACAATTGTTCAGAAAAGCACCCCCTGGGAAGACAAGGCCCAATGGACACAAGCTAGTCGAGGAAAAGTTTCGGCTAGACATAAGGAAAAATTTATTTTCTTTACAGGTAACTAGAATCTGGAACACACTTCCAGCAGAGGTGGTGCAGTCGCCTTCCTTGGCAGTTTTCCCTGGCTGCCAGACTCTTCCTCGGTGTTCGGGCCCCCAGATCTGCACGCAGGATGACAGCAGACTGCCGCTGCCGGCAAGTGATACGAGTTTTGTTTTCAACTATTTGAGGTGCAGTTTCACAAACACCTCTGCACCTATCTCCTTGAAACTTGGTAAGCTTTGTGCCCTCAGAAGGGCCTACCATTTCCGCAATTTTTGTCCAAATCAGGCAAGAAACGACAAAGTTATAGGTATTTTCATGATTCCCCATTATAGCCTATGGGCAAAACATCAAAACACAAAACAATTTCGACAAAATGAAACGGAACAGCGCTTTGAAACAGAACAAAATGATGAAATGAAACACTGTCCCTTTGAAACAGCGAAATGGAAGTCGAAACGAAATGCTGCTGTTTCACACAGCCCTAGTTAACACTACCACCATTCATCTGCCCCGAAATTTCCAGAGCAGTGGGGAGGGAGCCCTGCAGGTCAGATGACATGGCCCCATGCACCAGATTGTGCAGGCGCATGGGGTCACTCCATGGACAGATCCAGCACACTGGGTTGCACTGTGGCCAGATCCAGTGTATAGGGCCAGGACAGCATGCCAGACCATACCTGCAGACTGACCCCACACAATGATCCCATGCTGGATCCAGCCCATAGACCAGCCCTGCATCACTCATCCAGCCCACAGGGCCGGAAAGTTAAGCACCACTGAATTAAACAAAATCACACAAGATAGGTCCATCATGTGTGGGCCCTCTCCCGATCCTGCCTGGGTCGCCATGTGCGAGTTCTCTCCCGATCCCATCTGGGTCACCATGTGCGAGCCGGGGGCGAGCCGGGCCCGTCTTTGTGCACACGGGCTGTGGCCAGCAGCCCGGGCACGCGGGGTTGGAGAAAACCGCAGTGCAGTATGGTACGCTCGAGCTAGAATCAGTCACGGAGGCGTAATGGTTGATTGAAAAGATTATTTACTTACACCCAAGGTGGTCACGGTGTAGGCTGGTCAGCTTTCCAGGCACAGCTCCGCTTGAGTTCTCGGTGGAGGACTCTAATAGACTCGGTTCCTTGACCCCGGAGTGGTTTAGGCTCCGCGGGTTCAATAATTCGTTCTCATCGGCAGCGGGGAGAGGCTAGAGGTTATGTGCCTCGGAGTTGTTAAGGCTCCGAGGGTTCGGTAAATAGGTCCCCCGGAGTTGTTGAAGCTCCGTGGGTTCGACAAATTAAACCTCTGTTGCCCTCTTAAGGAAAAAAGCTGGGTTCATAGGGATCAGCAGCGCTTAGAAATCCTCACGCTCCTTTCCCGAACTCCACGTGCTTTCTCGCTCTCCGACTTGGGCGGAAACTACCCAAGCCTTTTGTACGGCTAGCAAGCCAATAGCCAGCCGCCACGTATGCCTACATTTAGAACCGGCCAATAATGTGGCACGAATCTAAATACAAATGGCAGGAACTCCTTTGCATCGTGCATCACTATAATGCAAAAGGAAGGCACTATGCAAAGAAAGCTACAGAACTGGCGAGAAAAACTCCTGCATGCGAGTTCTTAATTGCAACAGAACACTCCACCGTGCAAAAGAGCTGCAATTTGGCGGGAACATGATTTAGCGATGCCGAAGCACACACAAACAAGAAAAACCACAACTTTGGGTTGTGACACATCAGTAGGTATTAAACACAATGGTAGGATTGCAACCTTCAGATTAGGACATCTTAGCCTCTAAATGCTGGAAGCTGTGAGGGAAGAGAAACAGGGGTAAATATTTTTTCCCCTCATCATCCACAGTGCCACACAGCTAGCCACATCTGTACCTTCCACTCTGAGATACAGAATACTGGGCTAGATAGGCCTGCGGTCTGACCCAGAACGGAAGCTCTTATGTTCTTCTTTTAAACAGCGAGGATTAAACTTTCTTAAAGATGTGGTGGATTTTCTAAATCTGCATGCATGTTCAATTGAGGGTTAACTGGCTAAAATGTTCAGACCTGTCTTATGCAGGAGGTCACAAACTAGGTGATCTAATGACCTAGTCTAGCCTTAAAAAGATCAGGGAATCAGAAAATAGGGCAAGAAGGGACTTTACCAGATCTAACCCCTCTGCCCTCTGACTCAGTGAATCTTTTGCATGCATGTTCCTCAGTCCAAAATTGACACACAACCTCTAGTCATTTAGATTGGAAAACAACTTTGGACTCAGTTTGCCCAAGACAAAATATAGTAACAAGGAATTGGCCCCGTGGCAACTAATAACTATGAAAACACCCTCCTGGCTCCAAGGACCATTCTAATTGTCCCTCCACAGAGTGCAGCTGCAATTTAAGACTGGAAACTTTTAATGGCCCCAGCATAACTACTTTGCAAGTGGCTTTCCTGAGGCTTCCCTAAGCACTTATTCTTCCCCTTCTCCCCCAGAGCTTATTATGCCCTCTACCATGAAGCACCTGGAGATGACTCACTTTGTAATTAACCCCAGAGCAAGTTGCTTTAATTATTAACAGTTATTCCTGTCTCACTGGTGAGTGATTCTCCTGTGGGGGAACACATCTGCACAGATGGAGGCATGCCAAAGAAACGACATTTATCTGAATACTCACCATTCCCAGCACATGCTCTCAGAGCCCAGTGCAATGATTAGGACCACAGTGGACTCAGATATGCTAATGCAAATCAAAGGGGTTTCCTAAAGGACTGTGTGTGACCTGGTAGAAAGGGAAGGACTTAGTGGTAACAGTACAGACTTGGTAAGCCTGTCTTCAGTTGATGTAAATTGATATTGCTGCATTGGTTTCAGTGGGGGCAGTGCACATCCTGGCCCAATTACTCCAATGAAGTACTGCTGATTTACACCAACTGGGAATCTAGCCCATAAACTCTGACAGAGCGTAGCCAGTTTACCCCAACTGGGGGCCTGGCTCCCTGATGCCAGCAAAGTTGGGCTGAGTTGTACCAGCTGGGAATCTGCCCCTTAATGTTTACAGTAAAGAGCACATTTGGGTCACATAATCAGAGAAGGAACCATGTCACACTACAGCCAGAATATGCCCTGCAGCGCTGTGACCCCCATGAGTGGGACTCACTGTGACCCCCAACAGTGCCCCACTCCATCATGGCAACATCCCTTTCCCTGATGGTGAGGAAGCTGAGCTGAGGTTACTCTCACATTTATCAGAAACCAGATGAGTTTGCCTTTCTGGGTGGGTCCAAGCATCTGGCTGTTGGAGCCCTTCAGGCTCATGAATGCCTTTATCCTTGCCACTGCGCCCTAGCAAAGTGTTATCCCTGTTTACAGATGATGGAACTGAGGCACATAGAGAGGGAGCAACATGCCCAAGGTCACACAGAATGGTTGTTTAAAAGCTGGAACTTGAACCATCATCTCTAACTGAAGTGTACTCTGTCCAAGTTTGCTGATGATACAAAACTGTGGGGAGAAGTGAACACACTGGAGGGCAGGGAACAACTATAGGCAGACCTGGACAGGTTGGACAAATGGGCAGAAAACAATAGAATGCAATTTAACAAGGAGAAATGCAAAGTGCTGCACCTAGGGAGGAAAAATGTCCAGCACACCTACTGCCTAGGAAATGACCTGCTTGGTAGCACAGAAGCAGAAAGGGATCTCGGAGTCCTAGTGGAGTCATCAGTGTGACGAAGTCATCAGGAAAGCTAACTGCACTTTATCATGCATCAGCAGATGCGTGACAAACAGAACCAAGGAGGTGAGACTTCCCCTCTATCGGGCGCTGGTCAGACCACAGTTGGAATACTGCATGCAGTTTTGGGCGCCACACTTCAAGAGAGATGTGGATAACCTGGAGAGGGTCCAGAGAAGGGCCACTCGTATGGTTAAGGGCTTGCAGGCCAAGCCCTAAGAGGATAGAGTAGGGCACCTGGACCTCTTCAGCCTCTGCAAGAGAAGGTTGAGAGGCGACCTTGTGGCTGCCCATAAATTCATCACGGGGGCACAGAAGGGAATTGGTGAGGCTCTACTCACCAAGGCGCCCCTGGAGGTCACAAGAAATAATGGCCACAAGCTAGCAGAGAGCAGATTTATACTGGACATTAGGAAGAACTCTTTCCTGCCTATGCAGGGGGTCGGACTCAATGATCTATTGAGGTCTCTTCCAACCCTAACATCTATGAATCTATGAACTATAGTGCCTAAACCAGAAAGCTGCCTCTGGGGTGAGTCACACAGAAGGATCTTCATGCTGCTTACAATCCATGCAGTATCTTCCCCAGCCTGCATTACACTAAGAAGGTTCTCAGTAGAGCTGTACAGAGAGGGGACTTTTCATTGTATGGGAAAATCCAAAATTTCAAGTACTTCTTTTTCCCCCATTTGTTATAAAAAAAACAAAGCCACAAGTTTAAAATTAAGCTTTGCTGGATTGGTCTGCTGGACTTTTGCTCATAAATGATCTAACAGTCAACAAATTTCCAAATAACATCACCTGCCACCATCACAGAACTAGAATTCTGAATAATTTTAATCAGGAAACATTTTTAATTTTGATTTATATTAAAATAATAAATGTAATACATTAAAAATAATATTCAAATGTAAAAATGTTACAAATACTTTCATATAAAAGTAAAAAAAAACTATTTCTACTTTACTGAAGAATCTCCATGTTACTGAAAAAAACCAAGAAAGTAAAAGATGCGGAAGATGACATGCTTCCATGAAATGTTCTAATTTCAGTCAAATACTTCTTTTTGATGGAAAACCATTACACTGAAGAATACATAGCCACTCTTTTTCCTAAAATTATCTCCCATTTCTACAATACTCTGTCCTTACAAACAGTAGTCCTATAAGGCTCATTTTCTGAGGAGCAAAAGCAACAGCTACATGTTCAGCCATACAGTAGGGCAGGGGCGGAAATCTCAGTCAAGGACATGCAGTTAAATAAATCCCTGAATTTTCAAGAAAGGTTGTTTAATCTCCATGCTGAGCAATTGGAACCTGTCAACTTGAAGTCTCACCCAGTGTACTTCCAAAAAAGCCTCTCCTTTTCATGGTTTCTGTGGGCCAGGCTGTCTAAACAGATGAAGGGAGGCCTTCTTGCACTGCTCCATGTGATCCCCTCTACAGGTTTCCTGCGCTTTATACGGGTTCCGTTTGTGCAAATTCGCTCTTATGCGATGCCCCTTTTTATACCAAAAATTTGTTACATAAAAGGCAAATTCACTCTTATGCAATCAGTGTGGTGGAAGCCTGCAGTCATCTGCTTTGTGCGGTGTATTGTGGGAGTGATGCGTGCACCAAAATGTAGTCTCCTGTGTGGAGACTGTGCTCCTCACTTGTTGTCTGCGACACATGTTTCTGTAGTTGCCATCCCCTTTATGGTAACATTCACCACCACCTTGTGCTCATGTGTACTGTCTGCTGTCAGTGAGTACCAAAACTGTCTTGTAAAAATGGGTCTGGTGGTCAGTACAGTCAAGGTCTTGGAACGTATCCCTATTTGTTACATTATACAGTGGGTTACCTTTATGCAAATTCGAGTTATGCACAGTTTTCCAGGAATGCATGTACAGCATAAAGCAAGGGAAACCTATACTCCATTGCCTAGGCAGCCAAGCCCAGCCTGCTATCCAGCTTTTTAAGCATAGATGGGTTTCAAGAATTTTTTTGGAAAAACAGAACACCTTTGGTGCATCTGTGGATTCTATTAATTAAATATACTGATCTCTAGCATTGCCACCCGGTACTGCCTCTAATTCTGAATTGACTGGTGACACCATCTAAGCCACTCGTCATTTCATCACTGCTTTGACACTTTCCCTTTTCTGTATGTTTCACGCCCGTTTAGAATTCAGATCTGATCCCCTCCAGTTATGGGACCATGGAAGGAGCATGTTTGTACTGCTCCAGCCTTGCAGATGATAACAGAGGATTCTGTCCTGTTTTTAGCATGATCTAGGCCAGAGGTGCTTACCCCCTGGCCTGCAGACCAGATGTGGCCCATCCGGCCATATCATCTAACCCGTGGGGCTCTCCAAGGGTCCAGAAACTGGGGAAGCAGTAGCAGTGTTAATTGCTGCTTCCCTGTTGCCAAATGTCCAGACCCATGGTGGGGTCCCATGAGCCAGATAACATGGCACTGCATGCCAGACTGTGCCAACCAGTTCCTGTAGGTGGGTGCTGTGGGACCAGATTGGGGAAGGGAGCAACACATGGTTGGATCAGGGGGGCATGGAGCTGGATTAGGGTGGTGGGTAGTGCATGGATAGATTGGGACAGCATGTGGCCAGACTGGGGCAGCAAATGCCGCAAGATCAGGCCCCATGGACTGACCTCCCCTTTGTGAACCAGCCTACTGCCTGACCCCACACCACTCACCCAGCCTGCAGGGCCAGAAGATTGGGCACTGTTGTAGGCAGTGAACTGTAACATTCAGCTCTGCAACACATTATAATGAAGTAGGTTCTTGCTTTCAACACACCTAGGTCCCTAGAAAGGAGTAATGAACACCCTAAGCCTGAGAGGGTGAATCTTCTCTACTTTCTGCCCTGCCAGGAGCTATCTGCCCCTTGCTCACACCCCCTACCTCCTACCACACACAAGTATGGGCCCCTTTTATCTCCCCACCATCCAGGATTTCTCTGTCTCTCTCCTTTTTTTTTTCCATACCACCCTCCAAAGGACCGTTCTCTGCTGGAATTAGAAGAGACAGGTAGGTGAGCCATGCTCTCTCTCCCCTACTCCATGATGTGCAAGATGTAGGGAGGAAGCCTGTTAGAAAGGAGACAAATTGAAGCCTCTTCCCACTCTTCTTTCTCTCCTTTCCAATGAGGAGATTACAGCGTAGGCCTGAGAACACCCCTAGAAAGTCCTGCCTTGGACCCCCTGGCTGCAGCTCTGCTAAAGTGTGGCCTGGAAAATACGCCAGCCAAACCTAAACCTAAAGATACTGTGAAACAGAGTAGGCACTAGTCAACCAACCAATGTCCTTCTGGCCTCAGTGAATCAAGGGATAGCAAATCCACAGCGGCCCACAGGATATCACCTTTGCGGCCTCATAATCAACTTCAGCTTCCAGCCATTCAAACACAGATTAAATGCCTCAATCCAGACTGGGCCCCTACTGTGCCAGGCACTGCACAAACACTCAGACCCTTCACGGAAGAGCTCAAAGTTTCAGTAGGTGGGATAGGCTCAGGAAAGGATAAAAGAAGGTGGTTTTCCATTCCAAGCTCCTTGGAGTCAAGTTTATTTCTAGAGCTTATGCAGCACCAGGCACATTGGTAACCCTGTAATAAACCACTGCTGAGTCAGCCCTGCAGGGACCTGTGGTCCCAGGAAGCCCAGACACTTCAAAGTTACTTGTGCTAACTACAGTGGGTAGCATGCTGCTGTGATGTGAACAGCAGGCCTGGGAGGCTGAGACACCCCAGTTCCATCTCTTCAGGGTGGTTAGCATACTCTCTTTGTACCACTGTTTCCAAGGCCCCCCACTTTCCTGCACATTATCTTCCATAGGCTGGGCTCTCTGCTCTGATTACATTTCCCCTAGCACTCCATGGCCTAACCTCTCAATACAGCAGGGGTGGGCAAAAAAACAGCATGCCAAATGATTCTATCTGGCCCACAATTGCGCTTCTGAAGGAGAACTGTATCCAGCCCACAGCTGCCCTGACTTTCTGCATCTCTGGCCCTTCTCTCTTCCCTGCGCTGTAGCTGGCTGCAGCAGCAGCTCTGGCTCCAGTGGCCAGGCAGCCACTCCCCTCCCCGGCCTGGCCCACCCTTCCTAGTGTTACCATATTTCCAGTTTAAAAAAACAGAACACCTGTTGTGGGGGTATATATAATTGTGGGGGCAGTGATATAACAGTGCCCTGCCCATGCCCCTCACTCCCAAGCCACAGCCCCCACCAGCCCTGCTGCTGTCCCTCACTCCTGACCCACAGTACCCTGCCCCCCCATCTTTGTTGGTGCCCCACACTCCTGAACCATAGCCCCCAGCACTGCAAGTGCCCTGAGCTCCCAACCCACAGTCCCCCACCGCCCTGGTGCCTCTCACTCCCAAGCCACAGCCCACCAGCCCTGCCAGTGCCCCCCCATAGATTCATAGATGTTAGGGTCGGAAGGGACCTCAATAGATCATCGAGTCTGACCCCCTGCATAGGCAGGAAAGAGGGCTGGGTCTAGATGACCCCAGCGAAATGCCTATCTAACCTCCTCTTGAAGACCCCCAGGGTAGGGGAGAGCAACACCTCCCTTGGGAGCCCATTCCAGACCTTGGCCACTCTAACTGTGAAGAAGTTCTTCCTAATGTCTAGTCTAAATCTGCTCTCTGCTAGCTTGTGGCCATTATTTCTTGTAAAATTTCATGTGCCCCACAACCCCCTGGACAGTCCACAAGCCCTGGCCCTCCAACCCCCACTTCCCATAGACTTACCTGTATCCAGCTTCTGGGGCTGCTCATACCATCCACCCTGGCTGCATATTGGTCATGTGCGAGTGCATGCCCAGATGCACGTGGTTACCTCCTGACTCCAATCACCCTCCCCCCACTCCTCCCAGCCCCAAGCAGCTCCTTGGTAGAGGAAGCCAAGAAGTGCTGGGAAAAACTTTGCAACTGAGCAGAGCAAAATCCTGGATATTTGTTCATATTAAAAAAAAACAAACACCTGGACAGAGATCAGAAGACCCAAAAAGAGGACATGTGCAGGAAAACCCAGACATATGGTAACCCTAACCCTGCCCCACCCTTCAGCACCGGTGTAGGCTCCAAGGCAGGGGCACTGAGCTTCTGGCCAGGCTTTTCCCTGGTAAGGCTATCTGCATGCAACTCCGACCTTGTGGCCTTTCGCAGACTACACAGTCTATCCCATGGCGAGAGTCCAAGCACAGGTATGGTTTTCCCCGCTGGTGGGAGATGGGGTGCAGGGAGAAGAGGACCAGGAGGTACAAATTATCTGAGGCCAGGTAGGGGCCTGGCCTGCTGTGGCATGGGCACTGCTAACGCGATGCCGCACGGTGTTCCCACATGCCACCTTGGGCCTTGCCATGTGGGCACAGCTGGAGCAGCTCCTCCACAACCCCGAGTCCCTGAATGTGGCCGAATCAGGCAGGAGCCATTCCAGCCACTCCAGCTGCACCCACATGGCCCAAGGTGTTGTGCAGGAACACCCCTGACCGAGCCACATAGCTGGGACTCAGAGTAAAGGGGGTGCAGGAAGAAGGGAGGAACACAGTGCAGCACTGGCCTGGCTGGGTCTGCATTACCCTTGGTGCCAGGCCCCCTTCTCCCTGCACCCCCTTTCTCACCCCGAATCCCCAGCCCATGGCCAGGCTGGGCTGATGCCACGCTGTGTTCCTTCATGTCACTTCACACCACATGGCCACAGCTGGCGCGGCTCCTGCCCAACCTGGCTGCATGCTGGGAACTCGACACAGGGGAGAGGGTGCAGGGAGAAGAGCTTGTGTGTGTCTGTGCATGCATGTGTAGGTCTGTGTCTGCACATGCGTGTGTATGTGAGTGTATCTGCACGTGCATGCAGCCTTCAGCAACTCACCAGAACTCATTAAGTGGCCCTTCTGCCCAAATATTTGCCCACCCCTATGATAAAGGGAAAGCCTTGGCCATGATGCATCATGGAAAATGGGGTCCAGCTGGGAAGCATGAGAGACCTGAACCACAACTCCTGTGAAGCACCACAGTGAAATCCTAAGGTAAACTCATCTTGTGTTTTGGGAAATGGATTTTGTTGTTGTTGTTTTGCTTTGTTTTGTTTTTTTGACGAAAGCAAACATTTGATAAAAGTTGTGTTTGATTAAACAAAAAAGTCCCACAAAAAACAAATTCCCACAGAATATTCTGAGAGTTGAATGTGCTCCCCTTGTCATCGTGGCACAGGGCTCAAGGTTTGTTCCAAGCTGGATCCTACCATGCGGCATGTGTGTTGACTCACTTGGTCCTCAGGGCACTTTTCCCAGCTCTTTCGCTGGCCTGCAAAATCTGTTTCCTCTTCCGCTCCTTGCCTGGTTAGACCTGAGGAACAAGGGCTATTTTTTGCATTGTGTGCACCTAGCCCACATGTGCAAGCATTACCACCCACTCCTGGATGCCTTGCACCCACTCTGGCATGGATGGCTGAGTGGATGGAAAGCAGCTAGAAGCTGGAGCCCTGCACACTGTGGGCAGGAGCCACCTGAGTAAAGCTTCTTCCCTGCTGGGAGTGGTGCAGTAGGGGCAGGAGAAGCCACCGCTGGAGGCAAGGGAAACTAAGCAGCACCCAGGCGGCTACAGCCACACCAGGAGCAGCCCCATGGGAAGTTGTGCACACTGGCCCGGACTGGTGTTGGTAGCCCCAGGCTGGAGCACAGCACGGGCTGCCCCAGGCAGGTCTCAGGCCTATGTAGAATGCCACAAGGACAGCCATGAACCAGATCCAATCAATTGGCAGGCGCCCTCCCACCCCGCTATGGGCTGGATCCAGCTGTATTTTGTCCAGCCCTGGGTTAGCAGAACCAGCAGCTTTAACTGGGTCTGTCACTGCTGCTAGTCAAAGAACTGGATGATAGTAACTGTCCAACAAAACAGCGCTCTGCACAGCCTCCTTCTGGAATTTGGCAGGGTAGCATCCTGAGTGACTGATCAGACAGAGGGTGCAGATATACATAGGCCTCACTGGAATGTGGATGAATTGACCATGGTTAGTGCATATGCAAATCGCACAAAGACCCTGCTGTGGTAGCCAGAACCAGAGGGGTTACTATCATGAGCAATAAATATATACTCTTGGAAGCATTCAGGCAATTGTCTAAGCAGTTAAGATTAGCTAATGCAAAGCTTGCAAGTTTGTAACCTGCAAGTGGAATTTGTCTATCACAATTTAACCAAAGTGTTGAATCTAATTGTTTGCACTGATCATGGGACCACTGAGCCCCAAAAAACAAGCAGAGCTACAAGATTAGCTGATCTAACAGGTTTCTTAAAGGTCAAGCCGTAACAAGATCTGACCATCTAATATAATTAGCACATTCCAAGGAATTTAAGAAATAAAAAAACCAAGAGTTAAGCTTGGGCAGAGTAATGCTAATTTCAAACCTCAAAGTAATGTGGTGTAATTCGTTTATTGAGTGAACCCGAGTTTGGGCAGTAACCTTTCATGATAACTTCTAACACCTTTTGATCCCATAGGGTGACAGCTATAGGGCAAGATTGTGAGTGGCTCTAAAGCCAAGAGATTAGCATAAGATAAGGCATAAAGGAACGCGCATGTCAAGTGACCAGTTAGAAGGACGGGACAGAAGGACCATTGCTGTACCAAGCCTGGACCCCAGCCTCCCAATGCGACTGAGGACCGGACCCTGACCAAGGGATCTTCCCAGTGACCCCTCGGACAGCGTTGATCGGGGACGCCTGACTTCGCTGGAACAACTTGGTGCACACCTGGCATAGAGGGACTGCCAATAAGTTGCCAGCCCATGTGGGAACTCTTTGTCATTCTGTCCATCTGTTGTTATCATTTGCTATTAGCTCTTTATTACTGTACTATCTGTTTGTCACATTAACCTTTCTGTTAACTGTTGTATGCTAAGCTATAATTAAATTTGCCTTTACTCACTCCCGACTCACCTCCTTGATCCCGAACCCAGCAGCTTAACAGCTGATACACTCACAGCACCTAGCTGCCTGTGACACCCTGCTAATATCATTGACCAAAGTAGGACTCCACAAACATGGAACTAGGCATATCACATATTACTTGCGTAGAAGTGCTGGGAAAGTAACTTGTTAATCCTTATAAGTACCTCACAAGGTCAAAAGATAGAGGGTGAATTTATAAGAACAGTACAGGACACAAAAACAGAGATCAGAGTAACCTAGCAAACAGGTTTCCTTATCTGGTAGGAAGGTCACGCTGATTGGTGAGAATTGGGATGTGGATAGTGTCACCTAACGATGTTTTGGTGAGACCTGGGATGTGTCTGCTGTAACGTAGAGGTGTTTTGATCAGTGTTTAAAAAGGGGCCTTAATACTCTGTACTGGGGTTATACATTTCATATCCATACCATGCCTGCAAATAACCTGGCTAGCACTACGGACCAGCTGGTCATGGATGCTAATGTCTAGGCTTGCTTATAGACAATAAAGGTGGCCAAGCTTTTTGTCATTAACAGAAGTCTGCAGTCTTTCTTATAACAATGAGACTGTTAGGGGCACATCACAGATGATAACCCGATAGCACACATACACAGACCATGAGGAACCTCAGGAAGCTTGTTTTGATCATTAACACCTAAGCCCCTAACATCACTAATAGGGTCAGATCCATCCACTCAGCCATCCAAGCCAGGTGGGCAGAGAGGGTGCAAGGCAGCCAGGAGTGGGTAGTAATGCTTGCACATGGGGCTAACATTGCTAACAGGGTCAGATATAGACAGATTATAGTATTGTATTATGTGTAGGACTCTGGGGAGTCACCATTTAATCTAGATCAATTTAGCTACTCTGAATAAAAATGAAACAGCTACATAATGTACAGCCTTAAACAAGTATAAAGCACTCCACTTCAGGGTAAGTTTCCCCTTGGATATTGAGGAATAACAACACATCTACTCCCCTAGTTGCAGTAATTTATTCTTGGAAAAATTTTGGCTCCTCTGCCCCTTAGTGGTCAATTGCTGCAATAGCACCTATGGCTGGCAGCTAGCTTGGGAGAACTAGTCTGCTTATCACTTGAAGACTGCCATACTTGTATTGAGGAACTCCTGTGTAGCCCAGGTAACTCGGGTATATACTCTCCTTCTCCAGTTGGAGGAGATTGTTAGCTGGCAGGTGTGCTGTGGGGGAATTGCAGACCGCTCAGTTTCCCTCCGTCCCTAAAGAACCAGGCTAGGACAGTCAGGGGACTTAACTATATAGACATTTATTTACATTAACTTATCACAAGAAAAAGAAACGTGCATATATATATATAAACAAATAAATGAACAATACCCTCTGGGTAAATGCCATAAAACCTTATACCAGTGCTCCAGATACAGGTAAGTCACAGGTAAGTATCTGATCTGAAACAGATAAACCCCAAAATAAACATAGATAGCCAACATATAAACTATAGATAAGTATGGGTGAACAATAAATAAGCCACAAATAAATACAAATAAACAACAGGTGAAATAATAGCAACAGGGGGTCCCAGCAGAGCCCTAGAACTCTACTCATCTACTAATTTACAAACATGAGAGTTCACAAAATATAAGGTATGACATCACACCATTTATGGCGCAAGAACCCCAAAGATAAACTCAATCCCAAGGGGAAACCCCAATGCTCTTGGGCTTTCCCCAAGCCCTACAAAGAAGCTGGTAACTTTAGGGGGGCCCTCCCAGTGGGCCCTCCCCTTTCAGGAGCCCTTAACTAACCATGGGGGGACTCCCCCTCCCCTATGGGAATCCTCTTTTCCCTGCAACTCACGGCTCCCAAGTCTGGAGGGTGGCTCTCGTCCTCTGCACCAAGCTGCTCTCCGTCCTCTAGGCCAGGCTGCTCTCTCGCCTGCAGTGGACTTCAGGGGGGGTCACTGTTCCCTGGAACAGGGCTCCTCTATGCAGGGCTTCTGGGGCCTCTGGCTCGGCCCGGTTTACTGGCTCAGTAGCCCGAGCACTGTCTGGCTTCCTGGACTCAACCTTTTGGTATGGGTCGGGTGCCTGGGCTGCCTTGTGCAGCACCAGGCTTGGTCCATTCCTGGACCCTCCACGCAGCGCCTCTTGCACTGAGCTCCCAGCCTCGTTCTGGTGGTTGAGGACCTGAGCCACCCAAGCGCTCCAAAGGTCCTACTCCATGCACTGTCCTGTGCACCATGTCTCTGGCCGTACACCAGAGGTTGCAGGCCCAACCCGCCTCATGCAGCTCCCAGGGCCTGGATGCCATGTGTTATGCTGCGCACTGAGAACCTAGCTGCTGGAGCCGTCTGCTGTTCCCCTCATGGAAGTCTTCAGGGATGGTTCTGGGCTACTGCTTCACCCTGCTGAGCAGCTCTCCTCAGCTCTTCTAAGCCCCGCTCTTCTCTCTTCTCTGTCCCGGATATGTTTCCCTCATGCTCTGTGGGGCAAGCTGAAGGAGACAGGGGCACAGGTGGTCTTCTCATCTGTCCTTCCAGTGAGCGGACATGGACGATGCCATGAGACCTGCATCAGAGAGGTCAACTTGCGCCTTCAGAAATGTTGTCTCGAGGCGGGCTTCGGCTTCTTGGACCATGACCCATACTTCAAGACAAGAGACATGCTCGGGTGGGATGGGCTTCACCTCTCCCCCAAAGGTAAGACGTGTGTTCTCTTTCAGGTTGGCTGATCTCCTCCAGCGGGCTTTAAACTAGGCTCATTGGGGGAAGGGGAGGATGAGGTCGGAGGGAGCCTCAGAACACCAAACCAAGTGTCACCCACAAGAAGAGCCCAGCCAAGACTGACGATGAGCACAAGAAATACCCAGGTAAGAGACCTGAATAGTCCTGGGATTAGGGGGGCAGTGCATACACCTTCAGGAGGCCTTAAATGCCTATACACTAATGCTCA
>NW_005842246.1:239259-252050 GCF_000455745.1 Alligator sinensis
AGGCAGTTAAGTCAAAGGATGTGGTCATCATGGGTGACGTAAACTATCCGGACATTTGCTGGGAAGAGCAGTCAGACAGGTTTGACCGCTCATGTAGGTTCCTAGCCGTGTTACAGGACCTCCATCTAACCCAGGAGGTGCACAGTCCCACCAGGGGAAATACCTCATTAGACCTGGTCCTGGCCACAAGCAACGACCTGGTGAGGGGACTGCAGGTGCTCAATCACCTGGGCGATTAGCAATCATCGCCTACTGGAATTCACCAGCCAGTGCGGGGCGGCAAAGGCCTGCAGCAAGACAGCAGCCCTGGATTTCAGGAGGGCGGATTTAATTGAACTAAAGAGACTAGTCAGGGAGGCACTGAGGTCCTGGAGGGTTGGGGAGTTGGGAGTCCAAGAAGAGTGGTTGTTCCTGAAGGAGACGATCCTCCAAGCCCAAAGGATGGCAATCCCAACACGGATCAAAGTGGGCAAGAGGGCGCAAAAGCCCCCATGGCTCACCGAAAACATACAGGAATGTCTCCTAGCTAAAAAGGAGGCATACAGCTAATGGAAGGGAGGGGCCATCACCAGGGTGGACTATACCTCTATTGCTCAGGGCTGTAGCAGGGCGGGCAGGAAGGCCAAGGCAGAGATGGAACTGGGACGAGCTACTCAGATCAAGGACAAGAAGTTCTTTTTTAGATACATAGGGGGTGAAAAGAAGGTACCAGGTAACATGGGGCCTCTGCAGCACACTCTAGGAAATCTGGTGGTCTAACCAGATGACACAGCTAACCTATTTAACAATTTGTCTCCATTTTTCTGAGCAGCAACCAGGTCTTCCCCCGCACCGGGATCCATGACAGACCCAGGGGAGGGGCAGCCAGGCCCAGGGTCAGAGAGGACCTAGTCAGGGAACTTCTGGTGGGACTGGATGTGTTCAGATCAGCAGGTCCTGATGATCTCCAACCCAGAGTGCTGAGGAAATTAGCAGAGGTCATGACACAGCTTTACGAGCACTCGTGGTGCTCTGGCGATGTGCCAGAGGACTGGAAAAGGGCCAATGTGGTCCCCATTTTCAAAAAAGGGAGGAAGGAGAACCCAGGAAATTATAGGCCCATTAGTCTTACCTCAATCCGGGGGAAGCTCTTTGTAAAAATTGTCCAGGTGCACATCTGCGAGGGGCAAGCAGGGGAGTGTATGCTTAGGGGCAACCAACATGGGTTCATTAGAGGCAGGTGCTGTCAGACCAACCTGGTGGCCTTCTATGACCAGGTCACAAAATCCTTGGATGCAGGTGTCACGGTGGACGTAGTCTTTCTGGACTTTAGGAAGACCTTCGACACTGTCTCTCACCCCATTCTCTTAAAAAAATTAGGAGATCATGGTGCCAATGCCTACACAATCAGGTGGGTCACCAATTGGCTGGAGGGCCGCACCCAGAGAGTGGTGGTCATTTTCAACCTGGAGGGATGTGAGCAGTGGGGTCCCCCAGGGCTCTATCCTTGGGCCCGCACTGTTCAACATCTCCATCAGCAACTTGGACGAGGGGGTGAAAAGCACCTTGTTGAAATTCACAGATGACGCTAAGATGTGGGGAGAAGGGGGGACGCTAGAAGGGAGGGACAGGCTGCAATTGGATCTGGACAGGTTACAGGGGTGGGCAGATGAGAATAAGATGGGTTTCAGTACTGACAAGTGCAGGATGCTACACCTTGGGAGAAAGAACCAGCAGCATACCTACAGGCTGGGGAACTTCCTTTTCGTCAGCAGAGGCAGAAAAGGATCTTGGAGTCATTATTGATTCCAAGATGAACATGGGCCACCAGTGTGGAGTTGCAGTCAGGAAGGCTAACCACACCTTGTCATGAATCCACAGATGCATCACGAGCAGGTCCAAGGAGGTGATCCTCCCCCGCTATATGACATTATTGGTCAGGCCGTAGATGGAGTAATGCATCCAGTTCTGGGCGCTGCACTTCAGGAGGGATGTGGACAACATCAAGAAGGTCCAGAGAAGGACCACCCGCATGATCGGGGGCAGCAGGGTAGGATCTACGAGGAGAGGCTACGAGACCTAAACCTGTTCAGCCTCCACAAGAGAAGGCTGAGAGGGGACCTGGTGGCCATCTATAAACTGGCCAAGGGAGACCAGCAGGCAATGGGCGAGTCCCTGTTCCCCCGAGCACTACTGGGAGTAACAAGGAATAACAGCCATAAGTTGAATGAGAGTAGATTCAAGCTAGATATCAGGAGTCGCTACTTCACTGTCAGGGCGGCTAGGATCTGGAACCAACTTCCAAGGGAAGCGATGCTCGCTCCTACCCTCAGGGTCTTCAAAAGGAGGCTGGACAGACACCTAGCCGGGGTTGTCTGACCCCAGCATTCTTTCCTGTCTATGGCAGGGGGTCGGACTTGACGATCTGCTCAGGTCCCTTCCGACCCTACCCTACCAACTATGCTGGGCATGCAGCTCCTTTTATACAGTCCTGGGCTCCGCACCTGAAGTCTTCCAGACCTGAGTGTTGCAGTCTTCAATCAGGTCAGGGAGGGGGAGGGGGGAAGAACTCCTCTCCCCCTCCCCTCAGGAAAGGGGCGTGACTTAACTCCTCTGTTGCCTCCTGATTGGTGGATGAACTGAAAAGATATCACAAAGAATCATTGCTTCTCATAGAGATTTTCCTAATTTCGGCAAGAAGAAAACCAGGTCCAATTGAGTTACTCCTGTACAAGTATAACCAGTGTGAAAAGGAAGCTGGTGATAACAGTATGGACACAGAGTATGGTTATCGTAGTGATTTATCCTGAATTTAACTCTACAGTAAGGACTGAACACACAAACAGAATAGAATGGGCAGTATCTGTGGGATGATCCCTCGGCTATGACTTGTCCTACTCTTTTGACATGGTAAAGGGCTTTTGTAAAAGTTCCATCTCCTGTCTACTTGGAAATTGTGACCAAACACCACTGGTTTTTCACCTCCTATTCCACAGCCCCAATCACAGCCTGAAAACAGAGTTTTCAGTCTGGAAAGCTTCTAACATCAGATAGATATTATGGGTCTGATCAAACTCTGGAGCACAACAGCCATGCAAGTGCTGTATCGGTGCAGCTCAGAAACCTGCAGAGACATTAAAGATGTTTAGGTGCCTGACTCACTGAAAGCCAGGAGGTCAAGCATTTCACTCCTTGAAACTCCATCTGCCCAAAGGATATTCAAACAGCTGGACACAGCCTGATGACTCTGAAACTCATGCTAAGCTTAGGCCTACTCACAAAAGTTAAAATACAGAATAATAATACTAACTGCAAGAGGATGCGAGTTCATGGCTAGGCCATCTAAGAAGGAATAATGAAGTATCTCTTCCAGCTTATCTTGCTATATTCAGAATGATTTCAGGCAGACTCGTAGTTGTCTGGTGTATAACCATATGAAATGTCTATCCTTGATTAATTAGTATGGTAAATATTTCTTTTGCGACTAACTCATGTTTATGTGCAGGAAGAGACATTCTCCATAGGTAATAGATGTCTCCTCCTGATTTAGAATGTTTTTCCTGGCTGTTAATCAGTTTCTTGATATGTTCAAACTGGATAACCTCTTGTTACTGAAGAAGGTAACTCATTCAAATTAGAAATTTCTGATAACCAGTAATGAGCAGGTTTTTCCTGTCAATTACTGTTTGGGACTCTCTCTTAATTTACACAACTAAAAGAATGCTTTGAAGATGCTAAATTAAGGGTATAAAAAGGCAGTAAAACAGCAAACAGCGCACGTGCTTCAAGAGTGAGAAATCTCTCTGACAACAGTTGCTGATGCGCCCGACTTACTCAAGAAGTTGAAAAGAAGCAGACCGCCTCTTCGTCACTTGTTTGGTGAGAAATCATCACCTTATAGCTAATTACTGGACTTTGATTTGGTTTGGGCTCACTTGACTTAATTTTAAATACTTGCAGTAAATAAAGCCTTTCTGTCCCTCATCAAACAAGGTGTCATGTCAATCCCTGGACTAGTCCAGAATCCTAGGTTTTTATTTGCGAACAGGCCTGGCAAAATAGAAAGAGGGAGAGAGACGGACAGAGGAAAACGAAGAGGAGATTGGATTGTCTTCTCTGAGAACATGGGGGAAGATGGTACGGGAGAGAGAAAAAATGGTTTAAGCTGAAGAACAACATTAGCACAAGGACAAATGGCCACATCTAAAATTAGGATAGCAACTGGAAGGTTCCTAGCATCAGATGACTTATTCTTGATCAGCTTCCCTACAGGAAGGCAAACAGCCTAACAATGCTTAAGTCAGAACTTGACTTATTTATGGAGAGGACTCATAACCACAGTGCCCAAGAGAGGAAAGTCCTGAACTTTGCGGCCCAGGAGGCCTCTTTCAGTCCTAACTCCTCCTAAAAGGATTTTTACCTTTTGTTTTCATTAAAAAAACAACAAACTGTATGTATAAGTAGAGTTCCCAGGGAGATGCAAAAGAAAAACAATTAACAGGCAGCTATTGCATACAGCCTCCAACTGCAACCTGAACCAAAGACCTGAAGTGGAAACTCAGGGGTTCAGGGATGCTGTTGGCAGGGCAAAGGTAGAGGGAAACATGACATCCCAGATCCAGGGGCACAAGCAACACTGGCTATGTGGGCTGACAGAGAAGCTTTCCTTTGCCATCTGAATCCAATGGTTCTAAGATACTATACTCCTGCTGCACAGTCCAGGCAGCAAGAGGTCTTTAACAGAGGTCCTCTGGACTCACTGGTAGAATCACAGGAAGGTAAATGTTGAACTGGTAACCCAGCCTCAGGGTAGTGGCACTACAGGGCTTGCCTCAGGCCAACAATGAAAAGAAGAGCTTCTCGAGTAGATTTGTTTTTACAAGACACAGCACACTCCATTAAGTGCACAGCATCATCCTCATCACGGTGATGGCAAAACGTAGGAAACCCAAGCTAGAGGTGACAGCACTATAGGAATGCTGGGCCAAATTGTTTTTATCGTGCCTTGGAGTTTCTGGATTTATAACTGAAGATGAAAAGGCATCATCTGAGACATCTCAGGTATTAAGACTACAAAGGGTCTTTTTAGGTCATCCAGCCTGACTACTTGTAGAGCCCAAAATATTTTGCCACATTACCTCTCAAATGAGAGTAGTCATGCTGTACTGAATGCACTTCATCTTGTTTAAAGTGGGGAAGCTAAGCAGCCCTAGTTGTGGATTCTACAGGGATGGGAGACTGTCTTGGAATCCGAGGTACTTCGATACAACCAAATGCTTGGTAAATAATAAACCAGCAAGGATCAACCTGTTTTTGGCAGGCATGCCGCAAATTAGCCCCACACTCTTCCCCAAGTGGCACTAAGATCCCTTTCCCTTGCTCAGTGTCTGCTCAGCTTTCTCTTCCCTTATCAAGCTGCTGCTCTATTTTCTGGTTCCTGCCCTATGTTCCCTGCCTGATCTGATGCTCTGCTTTCAACTCCCTGCCCTATCTGCCACTGTGCTGCCTGTACCCACCCCAATCTGACATGGGCCAAACAGAGGCTGCCCATGCCACTTGTGGCACCCATGTTGCAGATTGGCTACCTTGTACTCAGCCATGGCTACCTTGTACTAAAACATCAACCAAGAATGAGTGCTAAGGCTTCTTTTAACCCCAGTTGTTACTGGTGACCTAACAGATGGAAATAAAACAGAAATTTCAGCTCAAGCTGTGTGTTTGGCTAATCATCTGCCAGAAAAGCACCTATGTCACAATTTAGAGAGAATCTACCAGTGCTGTCCTTTGGCATTTGTTCCAGTGGTTAGCCACTGAACAAAAAAAGTCTAATTTCCAATTCAGATTTGTCTGGATTCAACCTTCTAGCCACGAATCTTTGTTCTGCCTTTCATTACTGGATTTAAAAACTCTTTAGGAGGCTGGTATTTCTCCTTGTGAAGATACTTATACACAGTCATCAAGTCAGAGTTACATTAAATATATCCATAAGGAAGACTGCGTGACTCCAATAACATATAGGCAATTCCCAGTAGCCACCTTACAGAGATCAATATAAGCATCCCATTTAAACAGAGCCCAAGCAAGAAAGAATGCTTTGTTGGGAAGCAGATGAATGCACAATATACAGTTCATTGTAAAACATCTATCATTATTCTCAAGTCACATCCAGAGATCCCTCCAAAGAGACAAACTGACATGGGGTGGGGAGAATGGTTTTTAACTCAAGCTCACTCAAAAGAACTAACAACCCAAGGTTAAATCACAGCAAACTAGCCTTGGCACACTCAGGTTAAGAACACATTCTTTTATTTTTCAATTCATTCATACAAGTTCTTCATAATTTTATTAGCTACCATGATTCATATTAGCCAACTCGTTAAAGAGTTTTCCTTTTTTAAAAGAAAAGACAACTTTGTGACTCAGGGCTTCAGAGAAAAGAAAGATAGGAGTGATGCTCACAACAACCATAGGTATATATTTGAATTGAGTAAATGAGCTGGAATTTAAACTAGAAGGAAGCCTTTGAACTGCAAAGTCTAGAGAGAAAATGGAAGGTCCTAAAGTTGATTCCCAAGCAATTTTTCCATAGAAGCACTGTACCGCATGTCCTTTTTATCCAGCCTAAAGACTTGTTAGCAATATCTTGGGAAATAAACCAGGGGCCATAGGAGAGAAAAGTACTGGGGAGCAGAGGCCCACTCTGGACTAACAACCAGTTTCATCTTTCTAGGCAAAGGAAGTACCATTTTATACCACCTCCCTGCAGTTGGATTTTAAAATCACAATTTAATTACTATTATTTGAGTTCAGGCATGATCACTCAGTCTTTCACCTTCCTCCCACCCCACCACCATCCAGTCCACTTCCATCCCCACCCCAAAAACAGAAATATTAGCTAGGGATATTTATATTCTGCACTGTAAACCCTGTATTGTACCTGGCCAGTACATCATTCCCCTTAAAGAACCATGTGCTCAGGTACAGCTCTTAAGAGGTACACTGATATATCAGCTGCCTATCAGATCAGCACCAATAAAAGGGGAAATTATATTATCAGCTATCAGCTTTTTTTGACCATTGTAACCAATAATGTTGACTGATAATTATGCCTTCTGGCCAGGGCTCTGGATACCTGGGTTCCCTCTCCCCCACAGGGTCAGGCACCCCCCAGGAGCCTGGGTTCCTTCGGGAAACAGTGGGTTTCTTCTTGCAGGCAGGCAGCATTCTAGCCTGCAAGGGGTCCTGCTTGGGGCTGCCAGGAGCGAGATGTGGGGGACGCTACATGCATGTGCGCAACTGCACACATGCATGTGGCCAGAAATACAGTCGGGCAGTGTGGAGATCAGCTCCCTGCAGATAAGTCTATGGCAGGGAAGGGGCAGATTGAGGCCCCCATGGTGAGGGAGGGAATGGGGCAGGGACAGGAGCTGGGGGTGCTGCCCACCCAAGGCAGTGCATGGGACACGGGACCTGGGCAGGGAGTTGGACAGAGCCATGAATGGCTTGTCCAGGGGGCATAGGGAAGGAAAGTGGGTCCCACCCCACTGCATGCACCCCCCAGGGAAGGCATGTGCCCCCCCCCCCCCCAGGTTTATGTGTGGGTTAGATGCAGGATGCTTGCTGTGGGCTCAGGACTCTTCACTCTGCTGCCTTTCCCTTGTGAGCCATGTGCCCCCTGCACTCCCAGCAACAGTCTGCCTCCACCGCTACCCCAGCGAGTTGTGCCCCCCACCAGCGAGGGGCTCCCAGGGCAAAGGAAGCAGAGCAGAGAGCCCTGAGCTCACAGTGGGCAGCCCGCATCTGCCCTCACCTCGCTCAGCTCAGCTCTCCTCCACTTAAAGGCATCTCCGCACTTATAAATGGTGGTGGCAGCACTTGAACTGAAGCTAATTCAACAAGCTTTAGTGTAAGCACCACCCCCCCCACCATTTTTAAGTGCAGGGATGCTAATACATGTGATGCAGGACAGGTTTATGTTAGTATTTTAAAATGCCTTGAATTTTAAAGTAAATCGATTATCGGATCAGCATTGGCCAATATGGTTGGTTAGTAATCAACTAACAGTATCAGTCAAGAAAATCTTTATTGGTGCACCCCTAATAGCCCTTATTAAATAAATATTGAAACAGGAAGAAATGAAACTGAATGAGAAGTAACTCCAAATTTTGGGCAAAGAATTACAGCTGCCAGTCACTTGCTGCAACCTCATCAATTTTAGAGAGGGCTGAGAATAATAGGGGCACCAGGAAAGACTATTAGCTCCATGGAAGGCAGCAACAAACCGCTCACTCCCAATTCTACAGCTGTGTCAAAGCTGCAGCTGCTTTTACTACAGCTTCAAGCCTCCTGCAGAAGATGCAGCTCTGCTGACAGAAGCTTGTAAGACACCTCATTTCTGCTGGCAGAGCAAAGTTCACCCTGGGAAGGTTCTGCCAGTATAGCTGTCAGCAACAGGGTGCAATCTTTCCATGTCACTAGCTGACATGGAAAAGATTGCACAGATATGCCAAACCTATGTAGACAAGGACTCAGGGAGTGATCCATTGCTGTTACTCATGAAAGATGGGGTCTCCTTCAGAGCCTAACTTCACCATTGTGTTTTTAGCAAGCCCTACATGCATTCAGGCCCACACCTATTTGGCCATGGTTTCCATCTATACTCCATTGTGCAGCCACCATCAGTCAGTACCTTAGGTGTAGAATGTCTCCTTGTTCTTTAGCCTCCCAATGGATCCACTGAGTTCCTTCATTTCTTGTCCAGTTCATGAAACTCAATGGCTGTGGGGGGAGTGGGGTAAGGAGAGAAAGGAGAAAAACATCTGTCTTCTGCTGGACCTTTCTTCTGCTGTAGGTGGTAACATGCATGCAAGCCTTTGATCCCACAAAACAGTCCCTTCAGCAAGAGGTGGTTGGCAGTACTGGCAGCAATATGCAAAATACACCAAGGAGAAGAAAAGCAAGCCCAAGACAAAATACATCCACAACATTAGACCTACCTACACCCTTACACTAAGGCTCCAGTTGAGCCTTGGTCGCATGTTGGCCCATTCTGCAAAGGTAGCATTTCTCCCACAGCCTCCAGCACCACTTCTGCCCCAAACTGCAATGCCAGACTTGGGTGCAGAAGTTCAGAGTAAATCCTCATGTGCCTCCAGCTGGGTGAAGAACTCATTTCCTGAGTAAGTGCTTTTCTCTGGTTTACTATTCCATCCAGGAAGAGCACAGACCAACTGCAGACATTTCCTCAGCCTGACAAAGGGTATTTGTACCCAGAAGCTTACAAAGAAGATTTTTTCCAACTATTTGAGTTAGCCTAATAAAAAAATATCAGATTTATCCAAAGAACTTTGTCCGCCTATATCTTAGACCAACACAGCTACAACCTACACCCCTTCCTCTGGCTTAGCGATTTCACTCCCCATCCCCCAGCTCTCCCCAGCAGTCCCTGCCATTTATAACACCTCCTCCCAGTGTATGCAAACACACAAAACACAGGCTTTTCTCCCATGGTTTTCACTGTGTAGGTATCTAAGGTATTAACAGGTGCAATTCATACGCAGATTAAGCCCTGTTCTGCTGGCAGGGCTTTTTCTTCATTGAGGACCTGCAGTAAACTGAGAAATCACAATAAAGTTTATTCCACGTGGATAAACTTAGTCTCTTCTCCTCCCAACTGTGGATTCTCTCAATTCTCTGGAAGCCATTTGCCATCTGTTCATGCTCACTGATAAGTGTAGATTCTCCAGCAAGTAATAAGCACTGAGTTGACAAAGCACGCATTGGTCACCATCCTGCATGGATTCTCTGACAAGTATTAAGTGTTGGCTCAAATAGAAGCCATTCATCCCCAGGGCCAAAGTCACATATGGATTCTTTGATGTATAATAAATATTGAGCTAAGTCACAATATGACTGTGGATCCTCCAAAACATAAGCAGCATTGAATGCACACAGAACTACTTGCTATCTGTCTGTGGTCACTATTATGCATTGATTATTCAAAGGCAGTAAGCACCAAACTCGCATGAAAGTCATTCTTCAAGGTATCCAGTTAGTGTTATATATAGATTCTCTAATGTGCATTTATTACATGTGGCTGAAGTCACCATCCCACTTGAATTCACTCATGTATAATAAGTGCTTCACTTGCACAGAATGAGCTTATCCCCATGTCTCCAATTACTTCTATGCATGGATTATCTGATGTGTATTGAATTCCTGTGGAAAGCTGATAACCACATGACCAGGTGGACTCTCCAAAACACAGTAAAGGCTATACTGGAATAAGAGCGACTCAAACACACAACCATGGTCACCACCACATGGAAATTATCTGATGGATAACAGAAGCCAGGCAACCTTCTCTGAAAAGCATTTGCTCATGCATCCATGTGGCTTTCCCCAACATGTATTCAGGTCTGAGCTGCACTCAAAGCCCCTCCCTCCAATCAGGCACATTTTCACCATCACTGCCCCTCCCTGGAGGGGCTCCCCAGCACTTAGTGAGGCACAGGCATGATTCCCAGGTCCCCCCTGACCCCAACCCTGTAACAGAGGCTGCCCACTCATATCATCTTGCCTGCATGGGTCCCATGGTGTATGAGGAGGGCAGAGCTCTGACTGAAGGCCTTGCCACACTGGGCACACTGGTAGGGACGCTCGCCGGTGTGAATGCGCTGGTGGCGGATGAGGTGGGAACTGCGGCTGAAGCTCTTGGCACACTGTGGGCAGCGGTAGGGCTTCTCCCCAGTGTGGGTACGCTGGTGCTCCAGGAGGCGGGAGCTCTCACAGAAGCGCTTGCCACACTGGGCACACTGAAAGGGCTTCTGGCCAGTGTGCAGGCGCTGGTGTTGAATGAGGTTGGAGCTCCAGCTGAAGCGCTTGCCACACTGTAGGCAGTGGTAGGGCTTCTCACCTGTATGCATGCGCTGGTGCTGCAGCAAATTGGAGTTCTGGGTAAAGCTCTTAGCACAGGCTGCGCACTTGTATGGCTTCTCACCTGTGTGTGTGCCCAAGTGACGCATCAGATGGGAGCTCTGGCTGAAGCCCTTCCCACATTCTGTACACTTGTAGGGCTTCCCCTGGCAAGGGCGGGGGCAGGGTGTGGAGCCTCCAGCATAGGACAGGGCTTGGTCAGGGGAGTCCCCCTGCTCACTGTCCTTCGCCCAGGACAGCTCGTGGGCAGGGCTCCAGCCCAGCCTCTCCTCCACAGTATTGCCCTGAGCACCCCCAACCTCAGCCTTGCTTCTCCAGGAGAGGTCCAGGTCTGGGTCCTGGGGTTTATCCACTTCTGGTCCTCCTAACAACATCCTGTGGGGCTCCACCAACTGCTCCTGGGGACACAGCTCCTCATGCTCCTGCCTGCTTCTAGCACCTGTGGGAGGCAAAGAAACAAGTCACTCCTTCAGCAAGTCACTTCTGAGGCTTAGGGAGTGGCACGAGATGCACAGGTGAAAGCCCGTTACACCCCCACACCCCAAAGCCCCCCAGCGACCCCCAACTGCTGCGGAGACCACCGCTGACCCCCAGCAGCAGCCAGAGGTAAGCAGGGCCCGTGGTGGGAGGGGACTAGCCCAGCTCAGCTGCAGGAGGCAGCTGAGTAGGAACTGGGGAGGGTCTCGCCCCAACCTGGCCCCTACTTTGCCCAGCCCCCCAGGGAGCCACGCAACCAGAGCCGTGCGAACAGGCTGCACAAACAGGCACTCTTGTCTGCCCAGCGCATGAGTTAGCGCGGAGTTCATGCAGGAGGGGGAGCAAGAGGGCCCGCAGCCCTGCCTGTGGGCCCCCCAGGGAAGCCAGTCCCAGCCATAGCCAGCCCACCAGCGGCATGACACAGATGGACACACACTGCACCCCGAGGGTCCCCTCAGGGTCTGCGGCCCCCCCCCCTCTGGCACCTGAGAGACCTCCACCCAGATGGTTCCAGGCTCCACGCAGATGGAGCCCCTGGCTCTTGGCTGCGGGGGCTGCCCGTCCCTTTTTCAGGCTCTGGCGCCTGGGAGCATGGTGACCTCGCCTTGTGGGGTCTGCTCCCTTTTGGGGTCTCTGGCGCGCCAGCTGGAGGAGCTCCAGGCCACAGTCCAGAAGAGACTGCGTGCCATCAGGGACTGCAAGCAGGAGACAGCCTCCTACTGCCAGGCCCTTCTCCCCAAGGAGACAGAGGGTAGACTACAGTCTCCCTCCAGGACAAGGGAGGACCCGGAGACCTCCCATTCTGTCCAGCTATGGGGTTGGACCAAGGTGGTCAAGGGCCCCAAGGCCCGTCGCACCAAGGCCCCTGCCCCGCTGGAGCTTTGCAACAGGTGCAAACCCCAGCAGCCTGCTAAGTTGCCAGCTCCCGCAGGCAACACAGGCTCAACTGTAGTTACCGCCCCCACAATCCCCAAGACAAAATGCAAAGGGAGACCTCCCATTCTGTCCAGCTATGGGGTTGGACCAAGGTGGTCAAGGGCCCCAAGGCCCGTCGCACCAAGGCCCCTGCCCCGCTGGAGCTTTGCAACAGGTGCAAACCCCAGCAGCCTGCTAAGTTGCCAGCTCCCGCAGGCAACACAGGCTCAACTGTAGTTACCGCCCCCACAATCCCCAAGACAAAATGCAAAGTGTTTGTCATGGAAGACTCTGCCCTGAGGGGGACAGAGGGGGCAATCTGCCACCCCAACCCCTCAGCTCAGGAAGTTTGCTGCTTCCCGGGAGCCTGTATCCGAGACATTGCAGAGAAGATCCCTAAACTCCTCCAGCCTACTGACCACTACCCCATGTTCCTCATCCATGTGGGCACCAGTGCCACGGCTCTGAGAGCTCCCAGCCAGGTC
>NW_005842246.1:252060-258407 GCF_000455745.1 Alligator sinensis
CATGAGGCGCTACAGGGATTTGGGAGTGAGGCTTAAGGGGTTGGGGGCGCAGGTGGTGTTTTCCTCGATCCTTCCGGATTCAGGCTATGGGCTGAGGAGGGAGAGCAGGATCCAGGTAGTGAACCAAAGGCTGCGGTGCTGGTGTCATTGGGAAGGCTTCGGCTTCCATGACCACAGCCCGCTTTTTGGTGAGAGAGGCAGTGAGCTGCTGGGAAGGGACAGCCTCCACCTCTCTCTGCTGGGGAGGAGGCTCTTCTCAGCCAGACTGGCTGACCTGCTCCACCGGGCTTTAAACTAAGCCTGGCGGGGGATGGGGGGGGGCACTACTGCCACTGCTGGTCTGCTGAGCAACCCTTGCAAAGCCAGCAGGCCAAGGCACTTAAGGGAGCTTACCCCTGCCCCAGCCGTAAAGCAAGCTGCGGGCAAGGCAAGGGCCCCCAAGGGGACACCTGCATGCCTGTACACCAATGCCAGGAGCTTGGGGAATAAACAGGAGGAACTTGTCCTCCTCCTCAACACAAACAACTACGATGTCATAGGGATAACGGAGACCTGGTAGGACTCCACCTATGACTGGACCATGGGTATAGATGGCTATACCCTGTACAGGAGGGATCAAGTGGACAAAAGGGGCGGAGGTGTAGCTCTATGTCAAGGACAGCTACGCGTCCCTACGAGCCGACATCAGCACCCAGGGTGGACGACTAGAGACCCTCTGGGTTAAAATCTGTGGGGAACACGGCACAGGAGATACAATGGTGGGAGTCTACTAGAGACCTCCCTCCCAGAATCAAGAGATTGACCAGGAGTTCGCCAGGGAATTGGCTGAGGCCGCATGCTCCCAGTCCATGGTTGTCATGGGAGACTTGAACTACCTGGACATATCGCGGGAAGAGTGTTTGGCCAAATCCAAACGATCACAAAGCTTCCTCAAGTGCATGGATGAGCTCTATCTGACTCAAGAAGTCTACGGGCCAACAAGAGGCAAAGCACTGCTTGACCTGGTACTGGCAACCAGGGACGACCTAATCAGCGACCTAACAATCAAAGGGAAGCTGGGTGACAGCGACCACGAGCTGATCACCTTTCACCATCCACCGAAAAGATGTCAAGTCAGTCAGCAGTACAGAGGTCCTCGACTTCAGGATGGCTGACTTTGACAAGCTCAGGAGACTTGTCAGTGAAGCCCAAAGGGACCACGATCCCAAAGGGAGGGGAGTCCAGGAAGAGTGATTGCTCCTCAAGGGAGCGATTCTAGATGCACAAGCTAAGTCTATTCCGTCTTGGAGGACAGGCAGCAGGAGGGTACAGCAGCCCCCTTGGCTCTCCAGGCAACTAGCGGTCCTCCTGCTTCTAAAAAGACAGACCTACAAAGGATGGAGGATAGGATCCACCAGCAAGGAGGAATACTCTGCACTGGTCTGGACCTGCAGGGAGCAAACCAGGAAAGCCAAGGCTGCCATGGAACTCCAACTGGCTACAAGTATCAAGGACAATAAAAAGTCTTTTTTTTAGATATGTGGGGAACCGGGGGAAAAGCAAGGGCAACACTGGACCCCGCTAAACCAAAACGGAGAACTGATGACCGATGCCCAGAAAAAAGCCAACTTGCTAAATGGGTACTTTGCATCAGTCTTTCACAAGTCCCATGGGACGTCCCTGCCCATTACGAGACAGGGACGCCTAAGTGAGGGTGGTTCCTTGCCCTCCATCAATGCTGACCTTGTGAAGGAACAGCTTGAGAGGCTAGACACCTTCAAGTCAGCCGGTCCTGACAATTTACACCCCAGAGTACTCAAGGAGCTGGCTAGCATCATAGCTCGGCCCCTGGCATGGATCTTTGAGAGCTCCTGGCGGTCTGGAGAAGTGCCCAATGATTGGAAGAAGGCCAATGTGGTGCCTATATTCAAGAAAGGGAGGAAAGTGGATCCAGCAAACTACAGGCCCATAAGCCTGACCTCTATCCTGGGGAAGGTCTTAGAAAAGATTAATAAAAAGGCCATTCTTAACGGACTGGCTGATGGCAACACCCTGAGGGACAGCCAGCATGGGTTTGTTGTGGGTAGGTCTGGCTTGACCAATCTCATTTCCTTTTACAACCAGGTGACCCATCACCTGGACAAGGGAGAAGAAATTGATGTCGTATATCTCAACTTTAAAAAAGCTGTAGATCTGGTATCCCATGATCACCTTTTGGCAAAACGGGCCAACGGCAGCCTCAGGTCCACCACAATCCGCCGGCTGGGGAATTGGCTCCGTGGTCAGACCCAGAGGGCGGTGGTTGACGGAAGTCAATTGTCGTGGTGCCCTGTGACCAGTGGGGTCCCTCAAGGCTCTGTCCTTAGACCTATTTTATTCTACCTCTTCATTAATGATGTGGACATTGGAGTCAGAAGCGGACTGGTCAAGTTTGCTGATGATACCAAACTTTGGGGTAAAGCATCCACACCTGGGGACAGGAGGGTGATCCAGGCTGACCTTGACAGGCTCAGGAAATGGGCAGACGAGAACCTGATAGTGTTTAACACTGAAAAATGCAAGGTTCTCCACCTTGGGAGGAAAAACCTGCAGCATGTCTATAGGCTTGGCAGTGCTACGCTGACTAACACTACGGATGAGAGGGACTCGGGGGTCAGGACTGACCACAAGATGAACATGAGCCTGCAATGTGATGCTGCAGCCAGTAAAGCAAGCAAAACGCTGGCTTGCATCCATAGATGCTTCTCAAGCAAATCCCAGGACATCATTCTCCCGTTGTACTCAGCCTTGGTGAGGCCACAGCTGGAGTACTGCATTCAGTTTTGGGCTCCACAATTCAAAAAGGATGTGGAGAAGCTTGAGAGAGTCCAGAGGAGAGCCACGCACATGATCAGAGATCAGGAAAACAGACCTTATGACGAGAGGGTAAGAGCCATGGGGCTTTTCAGCCTAGAAAAGAGCGGGCTCAGGGGTGACCTGATGGCCACCTATAAGTTTATAAGGGGTGTTCAACAGGACCTGGGGGAACGTTTATTCACCAGAGCGCCCCAAGGGATTACAAGGTCGAATGGTTATAAACTCCTGCAAGACCGTTTCAGGCTGGACATAAGGAAGAACTTCTTTACTGTCCAAGCCCCCAAGGTCTGGAATGGCCTGCCGCCAGAGGTGGTTCAAGCACCTACTTTGAACGCCTTCAAGAGAAACCTGGATGTTCTTCTTGCTGGGATCCTATGACCCCAGCCAACTTCCTGCCCCTGGGGCAGGGGGCTGGACTTGATGATCTTCTGAGGCCCCTTCCAGGCCTAAGATCTATGAAATCTATGAAATTCAACTGGGGAAGAATGGGCTGTTAGTGGAGATGGATGGGAATGGCTGAGGTGGCTGGGAAGAAGATGTAAGTTTGGTTCTTATACCCATTATCTCCTAGAAGTCATGGTTGTTCAGATAAGAAAAACAAGCACAGGTGAGACCAAGCCAAGTTCCCTTCAATGAAGCCAGCTCCATCCCTAGGCAGACTCAGTCTTGTCAAACCCAAGCATTCAATCTTCATGCTCTAGTTTCCCCATCAACTGCTCTGGAGCTATTTCCAACTTGGCCACCAGCCTGCTAGGTGATGTTTAGAGTCTTCACTTACCTGGCTCTGAGCCTGTTCTGCCCCCACTCAGTAAAACGGGGATGATGACACCAACCTCCTTGGCAAAGTGCTTTGAGATCTACAGTAGTACTTGTAAGTGTTGTTACTATCATGGATCAGGTCCCAAGAAACCAAGAGATTGGGTCAGAAATCATAAAATAGTTTTTACATATTGATTTAGGGGTTAAACATGTGGGATTTTTTCCAGGCTTTAGGAATTATATTTTCAACCTGTCCTCCCCAGCAACCACAACTGCAAGAAACTGACATTTTTTTAAAAAAACGAACACACTAATAAAAGAAAATTATGATTATGTGAGATAACACATGACCTGAAGACCTCGAAGCTTTGAGGAGGGGGGGAAAAACAAAAACAAACAGGAAAAACATTTTGAAAACACACACACAAAATATTTTTCATTTCAAAACAATATTCCATTCTAAAATGGAAGTCTGTCCGTCTGTCCGTCTCTCTCTCTCTCTCTCTCTCACACACACACTCTTAAACTTAAAATAGAAAGCCCTGTTAAATTCTAAAGGAAAACTGTCAAATTCTTTAAAATGAAGTGCTTGGCCAAGTCAGAGTTGCATTTCCCAAAAAGAAACCAGAATTTTGGCATTCCATCCCAATTTGGGATTAAATTACATTCTCTTTTCTGACCAGATCTTTTTTTTTTTTTGCCACCTTCTCTTCTGACAGGGTTTCCCATGCAGTTTTAGTAATAAATTAGACAAGAAAGTGTTTGAGATGGCCTGAATAGAGATGATACTGCCTCAAGCAGGTTGGACTAGATGACCTCTGGAGGTCCCTTCCATCCCTACTTCCGTATGATTCCACCACAGGTTTCTGTATGGATTAAGTGTGTCCCTCACCTGTGCACATGGCTCCCTGGATCACCCTCTCCTTGGAGTCTAAGAAACCCACAGAATGAGGCTCCTCCCCTTGCTTCATCCAGGACTGCACTTTGTCAAGTCCAAGCACTGGAAATGCTGCTGCAGGGGGGAAAGGAAAAGAGATGAGCTCACAACCAAAGGACTGGGAGCAGCAAAACGTCCCATAGGCTTGCAACTGCCTCTTCCCTGTACCACAGGCTGGGTACCTTGCTAGTATATGCCTCCTGACATGGAAAAAAACAACATATCCCTGGAAAGATACTGGATCCTTCAATGCAAGTGTGTTTGATCCTTTGTGTATGAGTGTCCTTGTTCCAACACCTGCATGCTGTACCAACATCAGTGTGCTGACAACACCTGGCTGAGCACTCCCCCTTGGGTGCTTACCACACTGCTGTCTGAGCAGTGTCTAGGTCCTGCCTTCTTGGGACTTCTCTGCCTGCCATCATTCCCGTAGCCTCCCAAAAAAAGAAGCTTGCTACCCATTCAGTCCATGATCAGGGTCCAGTACAACCCCTCAGATTCCCATCAAATCTTAAATTCCCCCCTTCCCAAAGCCTCAAGAACATGAGCTTTCTGGTTCACAGATATCCTAACTTAGCACCTGATTTTTTAAGTAAAAGCAATGAAGCACAAGAGGCTACAGATCATGAGAGATCATGAGTTCTCTCTTCCTTCTGGGAGTCTCAGAGCATTCACATGAGGTTCAAAAGACAGGCCAGCAGCAGGTCATCTGCTCCGACTCTGAACAGCCACCATCTCCTCTCTAATTACCAAACTCAGCTCTCACTCCCCCGCCAGCCTGAAGCTTCCTGTGTTTCTCCCCACAGACATCCCTTGTAAACCCTTTTGATGCCCTTCTTTGCCACTTCCCTCTCGTGACTGGTAATTTGCTACTCTATCTCCCTTCAAACAAGAGGAAGAAGTGGCTTCTCCCAGCTCAAGTAAACCCATCATCCAGAGACTTGTACACCTTGTTGTTGACTATTAATGACCCTCCATTGTCCCTGGTCTGGCCTGGACTTTGTTCAGCCCTGCCAAGCCCACTTTTGATATGCAAAGAGGATGCAGAAGTACACAAAATTTCATTGTACCAAGTCGGTTAACATCAGCCAGAACTGGTAGATAGTGCAAAATACTCCCAATTCATTTCACAGCATCACCTCTTTGACATGTGACATAAGAGACAGGCCCTTGCATATCAGCTTCCTATAACAGGAGAAATCAGCAGAGGCAGAGTCTGTGCAGTTTTTAGTGCAAGTTGCTCACTTACACCCATCTATGTGCAAGTACCCCAGTCCTTGAACAGAGGTGATCAAAGGGCACACAGCAGGAGCTCTGCCTTCAGGAATCATTGCCCAGCACTTTCCCCAGATTTGTCTATACAGGGAAAATAAACAGGGTAGCTCCCTGTGTGGACATGCTATTCCGGGATACAGCTTAGCTGCATTTAACAACCATTATTGTGCTCCCCATGTGAAGCCTATGCTACAGAGTTAAATCGCTTCCACCAGAAGAGAAGAGAGCCGCTTTACAGCATGGGCACTGCTCTCCCCCAGGTATGTTCTGTGGGATCCCTAGGCAAAGCCCTGCACCCGCCTCCGACTCATGGGCTCGGCTCCATTTCAGGAACCGCAGAGAACGGCCTCCCGCTGCTGGCCCAGTTCCTCCTCGCAGCACTTGGTATTAACCTCTGACCCTCACCCCTGCCCCTGCCGTTGCTGCCCCAGGAGCCCTGCAGACTGAGCGGAACAGCCCCTCCAGGCCCGCGGGCGGCTCGTGCCCACCCACCTCTGCCAGCCAGACAGGTCGCCGCTGGCCCCGGCCCTTCCTCCAAGCC
>NW_005842246.1:258877-269017 GCF_000455745.1 Alligator sinensis
GAGTCACAGGTGCCCCATCTCCGTGTTATGCCCCGCTCTCGGCCCAGACTAAAGGGCGCTCCCGGCCCGCCCAGACCCAAGTGGGCGCCTGGGGAGCGGAGCCAGGTGTGCCAGTCACATCGCACCGGCTGTGCCACCAGCGACAGTGGGCCGACCAGCTCCAGGGACAGTGGGCCGGCCAGCCGGGGGGGAGGGCAAACGTGTTTCAGTTTGCAGTGACAATTTTCTCCCCCTGCCCCTGGCAGGGGCTAATTGTAACGGTGCGAAGGGATCTAAGGCTTGCCAGGCCGCAGAAGCGAGCAGTCCCTCTGCCCAGGGAGGCGGCTCCAGCCAGGAGGACCCCCAGGACTGCAGGGGTCCCCAGCCCTTGTCCATTCACACTGGGCAGCATCCACTGGTTCCTTGGACTTGTTTCAGGGCCAGCGGGGACTGTCCAGCGTGCTTCACTATGTTCACTATGTTCAGTTCTCATTTTTCCCCACCGTGTCTAGTCTATTTAGGCTGTAAGGTTGTCCAAGCAGGCCCCACAGAATGCTCTTTCTCTGTGTGATATCAAGCATATTGGGGCCTTTTGGAACAGCTGTAAAAAATGTGACTAATAATAATAAAAGACAGATTTTATAACTCTTTCTCCACTCCCCCAATCTCCCACATCTGACAGCTACAGAATTTAATATCCAATGAGGAATGGTAGGATCTTGGGAATGTGTTACGGACACTTGAATGATATTGCTGTCACTCATGATTTTTTTACAAGTCTTGAGATCTTTACTTCACTGTGATTTGGGGATACTTCCAGGTTTCATGCTTTTTTTAAACAAGTGCATTTCTAATCTTTATAGCAGAGAAATGGTGGAAGACAGGACCAGACTGTGCTCTTTTAGCGTCTTTATATAAAGGCAAACATGAAGAAATCCCAATGAATTAATTCATTAATTCATTTAAATTCTCGTTATTTTTAAGCCAAATTCATGATTTTGGAAGGGACTGATGCATTATTTTGGAACACTTGGAGTCAGTGATATTAAGTAAGCTTAAAATATGTATGATAGTAATAAATTTAAGGAAGATACTTCTGGGGAAAAGAAATACATCTTACAGAGATTACATACTGTACAGGGAAAAGAGCTGATAAAAAATCCTACTGAAAGTTTTTCCATCTAAAAATCCCATTTCACTGCAATCAAAATGTTTCTCAGGAATGGATTGATCTGCAGAAATTAGGTTTGGTTAAAAAACTAATGAAGCATTTCAATCATCATTTTCCAGTTCAGCACTTTAAATGGAACACTGATTTTTCATTTTGAATCAGCCTCATTTCAAAATCAATTATTATATATATATATATATATATATATATATATTTTAAAACAAAGATTGGAAAGAAAACTTTTACTTTATTGATACAGAATGTTCCAATTCACCTGAAATTATTTTATTTTCCAGAAATTATATTTTGCAGGACATTTTAACTTTCATTTTGCTCTAATTCAGAATGAAGGCAAATTTTGAAATGTCAGATTTTCCCACCACAAGGGAATTACAGTTTTCAACTATACCTAATTGGGAATAAATATGAGGCATTTTCAGGTGGAGTCACTGGGAGTGATAATTTTGTATCACCATACTGTTTCCCAAGTGCTTGACCCTGAGGATATCAGAGTTACTGTAGCAGTCCAGGGCTACAAGCTGTCTCTTAGTGCAAACCTAGCCTGCCTTGTGGTGAAAGCAGTACTATACACAGGACTGGATACATGACCTTGGTTGTATTTCCCAGCACTCACTCCCATTTAATGTTTTTCATATATTTCATAGTTTTAATTCTCCTGGAAGCAACACAGGGACACAGCCAGGCGTGGTAGGAATGGTGGTACAATGTGTAGCACCTCTGATGGAGGTATCTGTCAGACTTCTGGCAAAAATTGTAATCAAATGCTCCAGGAAGAGCACACACCAACTGCTGAAGCTTCCTGAGCCTGACGAAGGGTTTTTGAACCCGAAAGCTTGCTTAATAACTATTCTCCAACCATTTGGGTTGGTCTAATAAAAGATATCAAATTCACCCAAGGAACCTTGTCTGCCAGTTTCACATCGGCACCCTTACCTGGAGTGTAACACAGGAGAAGTGGGCTGGCAGGTGCTACTTGATCCAGTCCCTGACAGTTGCAGGCAACCATGTAATAGACATTAAGTCCCAAAGTGACCACAGGAACATCCTCTCTAGTAACATTCCAGGCATAGTTACAGAGACTGATATTTTACATCCAACTGTAGCAACTAATCTTTATATTCAAATTGATTCCCCACTATCAATCAAGATAGTGGTATTTCCATTCTGGCATTAGAGCCTAACAGAACTCCCTTTAACCACCCAGAAAACTCAATGAAAATAGAAAACCAACAAAAGAAGGTTATATAGATATCTTCCATGGATACTTTTGGGTCCAAAGGCCCAAATCTAAACATTTTCAAGCAAAACAAAATCTTTTTAGTTTCCAACCAAAAAACTTTGGCATTCAGCTTAACATTTTTGGTTTTGGACCAAAAGGTTTAAAAAAACCATAAAATTTTCCAGAGAAAGCTTATTGTTTCAGAGGGGAAAAATCCATGTAATCAGTTCATTTTATCAAGACCCCAATTTTTGGTTTTAAAGGATCTTACAACAATAGGAAACTGGATGCAAGACTAAAAATAATGATGCAGACAACGTAGTAAGACTGGGACACTCCTGTGAAAGGAAAGTAAGCCTCCTGGTAAGCACTAGGAAAATATGGACCAGTTCTGTGCATCACAAGTTGTAGTGTGTTGAAAGGTGCAGGTTCAGTACTTAAGAGTTTAAAGCCAAAAAAGACCATTTGATCATACACCTAGTCCAGTGGTTCCTAAATGGTACTGCATGGGCTACTGTGAGACTGTGGTAAGTAACTGGCTTTCATAGGATCTTAATTTAAAAGTTTGCTTAGGTTGTATGGAGGTCCAGTAGATAATCTGAGGGTCAAAATTGGTCTGTTGCCCCCAAAATCCATGAACTATTGACCTAGTATAACTTCTTATATATAAAACTCCTTGCAAATTACTCAATTTCATGTCCACTGAGCCCAGTAACTTGTGTTTGGGTAAATTCCTAACTCTCTCAAAGCATAAGGGTGACTAAACAACTCCTGGTGTGTTTGTAGCCTGTGTAACAAAACAACAACAGTAATACTCCAATTGCCTGGAATGGACTGGGTGCTGTGTAACGGATGGAAGATGTGTGCATCCTGAAGAACATCCTTTATAGGCAAACTGCAGGTAGGGAGAGAAGAGTAGGGCACCCTAAATTATGCTTGAAAGACATATGCAAACAGGATATGAAGGCTTTTGGAAATGACCGGAACCTTTGTGAGGCCTTAGCTGGAGACAGGACAAAGTGGTGCTCCCTTCTCAATCATGGAGTCCAACATCAATGAGGAATGGTCACTCAGATTACAACTAAAACATAACTAAAAGAAACAGCCTGCCAGAAATGAGACCAAAGGAAATGCCATATACACCTGTGACCACTGTGACCCTGCAAGTCTAAACATTGGTCTTTACAGCCACAAGAGAAAATGCACTACTGGTCAGTAGAATAGCTGCAATATCCACCATCACTCGCTGATGAACAGATGCCAAATAGATATAATTCGAGGATGAAAAGAGGTTGCAATCTAAATAAGACAGCAAGACACACGTGAATGAAGAGTCACTTCACGTTTTATTGCAAAGTGTTTTCATGTTACTGCTTTGTCTGTCTGGGCAGAATAAATGTCCGAAAAAAGCTTTATAATGGATTTTCTATAACACAAGCTGGCTGAAGCTGCTCTACCCCAAATGGCTTCCAGTCCCTGTCCACAGCAAGGTCACTTCCAAGCTCATGGTTCTACTTCTGGTCCGAGCCCAGTTTCTATAACTGAATTTCTGTGGGCCTTGTCAGCCCATTCACTCTATGCTGTAGCACCCCTGCTTTGGGAACCACTGCTGTACAAATAACTGTGGAAAAGAATTAAAGAACTTGTTAGTGAAAGAGCCATGCCATGGTTTCAAGAATAACTTGGGCCTGTCCAGCACATAGCTCTTCCACCTTTACCCCTAGCTAATAAACTGCATTAAAAGAAACAAAAAAAATGATGTCATTCAATACTGTTCTTCCCTTGGCAGGGAACAAGAAGATGGCTGCTCTCACTGTTGCAGGGACCTGATGCAACTGTCACAAGCAGAAGAAGCAATCCACAAATGTGTCTATTAAAATGTGGTTCATGACATGAAAATTGTTCCATATGAAAGAATATCTTTGTCTATCTTAAAAAAAAAAAATAGAAAATTCCATCCAAGGATGCTACATTGAAAGAGTACAAAGGACATGGGACATGTTCTCCAGAGAAAATAGCATGTGGTTGTGGACTATGGCAATCCATATATACACAGGAGTAGAGTTAAGGTTACATGGGAAGCCATAAATGGCATTTCCTGACTTGACAGGCCACCAAGATATGGGGGAACTGGCCATTCACATTTTATGGCCCTGAGCTGTAATTTTGGCAGTGCTCAACTTGAAAGGCCACAGGAAGTAAGGTGAACTGGCATTTCTGGTCAGCCATGTGCAAGACATATCTATGTAGGGCTGATCATAAAATGGGAGTGTTTATTGTGGAAAATGTACCCAAAAGGGAAAAATCCTTTGTCAAAATGTTCTATTGCAAAGCACAGGATCTCGGTAAAAATAAAGTGATATACAATTTATTTTGCCTGGTAACTGGAATATTTTAAACAAACCCTAAAATATTTCAGTTCCAAAATACTAGAGCGTGCTGCCTGGAAAGTGTAATTTAAGTACCTCATCCCCAGTCTCCTTGATGGCTGGCTTACATCCCTCATTATCAGTCTGTGCAGCTAAGGATCAGCAAGAGGGGAAGCCTTGGTGCACCATGGGAAACCCAATCCAAGCACAGAGCTCAAGCTGTGGAGGAGGAGTGTAAAGCAATCACACTGCCACTCGCCTGAGGCACTGCACTAACCGTTGGCTGACATGGCACTTCTGTTCTGCCATTACCTTTTCACCTTACAGAAAATTTGCAAGAATGTGCATTCACAGCCAACCCACAGCTGACTTTGAAAAGAAGGCTGGCATCACTGCCCCCACTTCATGCAGAGGGGACCTGAGGGACATGGAGGCAAGGCAGCTCACCTGCAGCCACCCTAATGAACCCACGTCCTCCCAAGCCCCAGCCCAGTGTCCCATCTGTGAATGCCTGGCCCCTATTTGTAAGGCCGTGCTACCGTGTGGCTCCTCTGGTGGGTGATGAGCCCAGAACGCTGGCGGAAACTCTTGCCGCACTGGGGGCAGCGGTACGGCTTCTCCCCTGTGTGGATGCGCTGGTGGATGGTGAGGTGGGAGCTGACAGCAAAGCCGCGGCCACACTCACTGCAGCGGTAGGGACGCTCCCCAGTGTGGGTGCGCTGGTGAAGGCCCAATGTGGAGCTCTGGCTGAAGCGCTTCCCGCAGTGCTGGCACTGGAAGGGCTTCTCACCTGTGTGGACGCGCTGGTGCTTGGTGAGGTGGGAGCTGACAGCAAAGCCCTTTCCACAGTCCATGCACTTGTAGGGCTTCTCCCCTGTGTGGACACGCCGGTGCAGCACCAGCGTTGAGCTCTGGCTGAAGCTCTTCCCGCACTCTCCACACTGGTATGGCTTCTCGCCCGTGTGAACACGCCGGTGGATGGTGAGGTGGGAGCTGACAGCAAAGCGCTTGCCGCAGTCAGGGCACTGATAGAGTCTTTCTGCTGCAGGGATCCGTGGTAGTGCTGGTGGCTGCGGCTGTGGCTGGGGCTGCAGCTGTGGGGCCTGGGCAGGGCGTGCACCCTGAATAAAGCTCCCCCCACACTGGGCACACACGTTCTGCCCTTCCCCTGCTCCCATCCCCCGTGCCAGGACCTGCATTCTCTGTGAGGCAGCACTGCCTTCCTTGAACTTCTTCAGGGCTTCCCCGCCAGGAGGCAGTTTACCCCATCTTTTACCCTGCTGCCCCTCTGGTCTGGTAATGGCATGGCCCAGGGCCTGGTAAATATTCACCTCAGACCGTAACCCGGGTAAGGTCCCATGTGGCTGGGCTGTTTCAAGGCATCCCTGTTGGGGATTTGCATTTGTCATCCCGCCATCTGCTGAGACAAAGAGAAAACCCAGGTAATGAGACTTCAGGCTCAGACCAGGCCAAGCAGCCCCCTCACCCTCTAGAATCTCAGCTTCCTTTTATATTTATCTATAGAAATAAGTTTCTAACTGCTTTGGCTGTGGAAAAAACCCTTGAGAAGGCAACCTGAATGCCTACCAACTCAATGATACCTGCACAAGTGTGCAGAGAGTTTGAAAAAATTGCTCAGATTGTTGAGACTCTGCCACAAGAGTAATGAGTGCAGTAATGCCTGCCTGAATTTGGAGAGCCTGAAAAACTGATCCATGTTAAACTGGAATTGCCCTAGGCATAAACTAGCACTGGATCCTCCAGCTCTGTTTGCAAATAACCTGAGATAATTGCTTCAAGGGGAGGGAGAACTGCCCTGAGTTTAACCAGTAGAACCAGTACAGTTCTACCTTGGTTTTCAGAAAGCTTAAGAAAATTGAGAGTATGGCAGAGGACTGTCCTGAGTGGAACTGACACTACCTAAATTTGCTAAGTACCTGGAACAAGCACTCTGTGAGATTTAAACTGATCAAACGATGGCTGTGAGCTGTGTGGGCAGAGCTTATTTTATGGGGAAAAGGGAGGAGGGCTTGCAAAAGCATTTCTAACTATATCCTGGCTCAGATGGAGCTCATGAGGGCATGCAACTAGCTTCTGAGTTGCTCTAACTTAATTCTCATCCACATCAGTTTCCCTTATGAACATCCAAGCCCTTTGAGTCCTGGAGAACTAGATCATGGCTGTCCAGCTGGCAGTCCACAGATTGCAAGCAAACCCCTGCATGGTTAGCATGCAGCCTGCAGGCTCCTGGCATGGTCACCATTGCCCTTACCACAACAGCTGAGTTCTTCAGGCTCCCCTACCCACTTCCGGCTTCTACTTCCTTCCCCCAGTCCTGAGCAGCACAGCAGGAGAGCACTGCAATTCCTAATCTGTGCATACAGCAGGAGAGGGCTATGCTGGGCTGCTTGCAGTCTGTGAAAGAAAGGCAGGAACTAGGCTGCCCATGCTGTAAGTGGACTTATGGCTGGGAGGGAGGGGATGCTACATGTGTGTTAGAGGGAGCTAGGCTGCCTGTGCAGGAGTGGGGCAGGGGATGTAGAGGGTGCCAGGGGTGCCCATACAACATAATAGGAGGAGAGGGGATGACAGAGCTGGACTGCTGGGAGGGGAAGTGGAGCCAGGAAGGTTGTGTGCATGGTGGCAAGGAACACACTAGACTGCCCACAGGGCAAGAGAGCAGAGGAGGGGTAGTCCATACAGCCAGCAGCCCTCAGTCTCTGGTCTGAGCCTCATGCATGCAGCCCCCTCCTGCCTGGAAGTTGGACAACCCTGCCCAAGAGCAAAGAGACCATTGCCTTACGGATCTTGGAAGAGCACCTCTGTATTTCTCTAGAGAAGGGCAGTCAAAGCCCAACAGTTCCATCTTTTAAACCCAGTCCCTTTTAAAAAAGAATTATTCATCCTTTCTGAAGTAGATTATGCAAAGATTAAAAAACAGTATCCAGTTCTCAAAAGTGGCATGGACTGCCTCCTCCTGCAACTCCTGGTTATGTTGACCACAGACCTGCCAACTTCCACAATGGATGAGGCAGGAGTTTTACAGACAGCAACTCCTTCACTGCATAGACCCAGTCTCTCCCCAGAAAACTTCCAAGCTGTGCACTGAATGAGACAGGGGCTCTGTGGAAAAAATTATATTTGGTGCTCCTTTAGCTAAAGATAGGGTCATACAGATCAGGGACTGAACTCTGGTGCCACAGGAAAGTTTGGTCTGGCTCCGCCGCAAGACACATGGGCAGACGCTCGTCATGCCCCAGTGAGCACCAGACCCCCCCACCCCCCACCCCACCAGGACACCTGGTGGACCCCAACCCTGACCTCCAGCATAGTCAGGAGGCATGTGGGGCCCGTGGTAGGTGGGAGATAGTCAGCTGCGGAAGGCAGCTGAGAGGAGCCGAGGAGGGTCACACACCCCCCGGCTTCTACTTGGCCCAACCCCCCCAGGGAGCCATGCGACCAGAGCCTTGTGAACAGAACGTGCAAACAGGTGCACACTGGGTCCAGTGCATGAATTAGTATGAAGGTTCACGCAGGAGGGCGTGCAGGCAGGGCATGAGGCTCTAGGTGGCGAGCATGAAGAGAAGGGTTGGCACAGTAGTAGGCCGAACTGTTACCTGTACCATGGTGGTGACGTGCTACACCTTGAAGATCCCCTCTGTGGCTGCCCCCTTCCCCCCACCCGGTACCTCTGAGGCCTGCACCCAAACAGAACCCATGGGTCCGGGCTCCACTCACACAGGGCACCCAGCTCTTGGCTGTGGGGGCTGCCTGGCACATCTGTAAGCACATGGGATCAAGAGCAATGTCACCTCCCCTTGTGAGGTTTGCTCCACATTGGAGTCTCTGGAGTAGTGGATAAGGGAGCTCCAGACTGCTGTGCAGGGGGTGCGTGACATCAGGGATGGCAAAAAGGAGACTGACTCTTACTGCCAGGCTCTTCACCAGAATTAAGAACAGGGAAGAGCAAGGCTTGCTGGCAGGACAAGGGTATACAAGAGGAGCTCCCATAATGTCCAGCCAGGGGTCACTTGGATGAAGGCTGTCTCCGGCCCCAAGACACGCTACACCAGGGTCACCACCCAGCTGGATCTTCACAACATGTACAAACTCCTTGCAGAACCACTAGAGCCAAAAGAACCACCAGCTCCTGCACCTAAGGAAGAAAGGCAACCAGCAACCACTCCTAAGACAAAACACAGAGTGGTCATCATGGGAGACTCCTTCTTGAGGGGGACTCAGGGAGTGATCTGCCACCCTGACCCCTTAGCCCGTGAGGTCTGCTTTCTCCCAGGGGCCCAGATCCGGGATGTAGCTGAGAGGATCCAAAAACGTATCCAACCCTCCAACCACTACCCCATGCTCCTTATCCATGTGAACATGAATGACATGGCTTGAAGCAATCCCAGCCAAGTCATGAATGACTACAGGACTCTGGGAACAGGGCTCAGAGAATTGGGGGTACAGGTGCTTTTCTCCTCAATCCTTCCGGTTACAGGTCACGGGCCTAGGAGGGAGAGAAGAATTGTAGAAGTTAACAGAAGACATGAAGGCTTTGGCCTCTATGACCACAGTCCGCACTTCAGAGAGAGAGGCAGTGATTTGTTGGGAAGGGATGGCCTCCACCTCGCTTGAATAGAGAAGAAGCTCTTCTCAGCCAGAGCGGCTGACCTGCTTGACCAGGCTTTAAACTAAGTTTGCTGGAGGATGGGCGGATAACTACCAGTGCAAGCCCACCAAGTGTCAACCACAAAATCAGAAGGTCAGGCTGCACAAGGGAACTCACTCCTACCTCAGCCCAGAGACGGGGCTATTCTAGGAGTGCAGGAAAGCCTAGGGCCTCCGGTGGCAAGCTGACTTGCCTATACACAAATGCCAGGAGCTTGGATAACAAACAGAACAAACATTCTGCTACACAGAATGACTATGATCTCATAGAGATAATGAAGACCTGGTAGGACTCCACCTATGACTGCACCACAGGTATAGATGGCTATTAAGCCTGTGCGAAGCAGCTAGTATTTGCTTCAGATTTGGCCAATTCTGGGGACAGTGCTTCAATTCGGTGATTCAAATCACTGTCCCAAACTGATTTGGCCAAATCTGATTTGGAGATTCGACCACCGCTGAATCGGCCGAATCTCCGAATCAGCCCCATCCCCCGTCTGCTCTCCCAGCCCCGTCAATGGCTGCCCTGCCTAGCCCCAGCTCTTTGAAAAAAAAGCCCTCAGTCACCGGCTGCTAACAAGTGGGGGGCGATCACCGCTGCCCCCCTGTCATGTGAGGGGCTCTGCCATGAGCCCCCTGACCCCTGCCCACTCTCCCAGCACCCCCTCCCCCCATGGCTGCCCCCTCCCCCCCCGCTCTCCCCGGCCCTTGAA
>NW_005842246.1:269318-274936 GCF_000455745.1 Alligator sinensis
TCAAGGGGTGCTCAGGGGGGCTGGGGGAGCAGGCAGAGGATGGTCTCCTCCACCCTCCTCCAGCCCCCCCTCCCTTGCCCCCTACTTACCAGCACAGAGTCCGGGTCCAGCTCCCTGCGGCAGCAAGCGGGGACTGCCCAAATCTCTGAAGCTCTCCGAATCTTTTCCAAATCGATTTGGAAAGCTCTGAATTGATTCAGGCCTTTTAATTTGTCTCCTGATTTGATTCAGAGATTCAGCCACCAAATCGGGCCAAATCTCCTCCAAATCAAATCAGCACTCAAAGTTTCACACAGCCCTAATAGCTATACCTTGTACAGGAGAGACCGTGTTGCAAGAAAGGGCAGGGGTGTAGCTCTCTATGTGAAGGAGCAGTACACTGCTCTACAGGCAGAGATTGTCAACCAAGGAGGGCGAGTTGAGACCCTCTGGGTCAGAATACAGGGGGAACGTGCTGAAGGGGATATAATGGTAGGAGTCTACTACGGACCTCCTAATCAGCAGCAAGAACTTGACCATGAATTCACTATGGAACTGGCTGAGGCTGCATGGTCTCGGTGCATGGTTATTATGACGACTTCAACTACCCTGACATCTCATGGGAAGAGCACTCAGCCAAATCCAATTGCTCGCAATACTTCCTCACCTGCATTGATAAGCTCTATTTGTCTCAAGAAGTCTATGGGTTGACAAGGGGCAAGGCGCTGCTGGACCTGGTACTGGCCAAAGGAGTGAGCGACCTGAGGATCGAAGGGAAACTTGCCTCCTGAACTTGGCTGATTCGAGAACTCGTGGCACTCAAGCAAGGTACCTAAAGATTGGAAGAAGGCCAATGTGGTGCCTATACTTAAGAAAGGGAGGAAGGAAGATCTGGGGAACTACAGGACAATCAGTTTGACCTCAAGCCCTGGAAAGACCTTGGAAAAAATCATCAAGGAAACCATTAACAGGCTAACAGAAGGCAACACTCTGAGAGATAGCCAACATAGATTGTTGTGGGTAGGTCTTGCCTGACCAATCTCATTTCCTTCTGTGACCAGGTGACGTCACAGGAGAAGAGGTTGATATCATATATTTGGACTTCAAGAAAGCCTTTGACCTGGTGCTCCATGATGTCCCCATGGTAAAATTGGGGAACTGCAGCCTCAACAACCTTATGGTCTGATGGCTGGGAAACTGGCTCCATGGTCAGACCCAGAGAGTGATAGTCAATGGAACCAAATCAACACAGCGCATGATGACCAGTGGTGTCCCCCAAGGCTTTGTTCTTGGACCTGTACTCTTCAAAGTATTTATAAATTATCTGGATTGTGGTGTCAGAAGTGGACTAAGTTCACTGATGACACCAAACTATGGGGAAGTCACCCTAGAGCAGAGCTTTCCAAACTTTTCATGTTGGTGACACACTTTTTAGACATGCATCATTTCGCGACACAGTAATTCAGTTCCGGGGGAGGGGCCAAGGGAAGCAGACGCAAGTAAGGGAGCTCCGCGGTGCCCTTCCGCAAAATTTTCTGCATTTTGCGCGAGACACCTACACACTGCCGCCGACACACTAATGTGTCGCGGCACACAGTTTGGAAAGCTCTGCCCTAGAGGATAGGCTGGCAATCCAGGTCAACCTTGACAGGCTTGCAAGGTAGGTGGATCAAAACCTGATGGAGTTCAACACGGAGATATGCAAGGTGCTCCACCTCAGGAGAAAAAACCCACAATTATAGGCTTGGCCACGGGTGACTGGTGCCTCCTGAGTTGGGGGGGCACATGCCCCCCCCCGGGGGGCGTCCCCCGCAACCAACTGCGCTGACCTGGAAGCATGAGCAGTGCTCCCAGTAGTGCCAGCGGCACTTCTCCTGGCACCCCTACTCCCTGGCCAGTGCTCGCAGGGGGGGCACCAGTGCTCCCACCTGCCCCCCTGCCCATTGATTAAGCAGGAAGTGTTGGCTGTCAGGGGGTGCACCACGCTCTCAGGGGATGCACGTGTACCCCCATGCACCCCCTATGCCTCACCATTGGGCTCAGCAGTGTTATGCTCGCTAGCACCACAACTGAAAGAAACTTGGGGGTCATGATTGATCACAAGATGAACATAAGCCACCAATGCAACACTGCAGCCAGCAAAGCAAACAAAACTCTGGCTTGCATCTACCAATGCATCTCAAGCAAGACCCAGGAAGTCATCTTCCCACTTTACTCAGCCATAGTGAGGCTGCAGCTGGAATACTATATCCAATTCTGGGCTCCACAATTCAGAAAGGATGTGGAAAAGCTTGAGAGGATCCAGAGGACAGCCACATGCATGATTAGAGGACAAGGGAGTAGGCCTTTTGAGGAGAGGCTAAGGATGGGACTCTTCAGCCTGGAAAAGCGTAGGCCCAGGTGTGACTTGGTGACAGCCTATAAGTATATAATGGGTGCATCAGGAACTGGGACAACATCTATTCACCAGAGCACCCCAAGGAAAGACAAGTTCCAATGGTCACAAACTCCTGAAAGACCGTTTTAGGCTGGACATAAGGAAAAACGTCTTTACTTTCCAAGTCCCTAGGGCCTGGAAGAGACCCCCCCTAGAGGTGGTGCAAGCACCTACTCTGGACACTTTCAAGAAACACCTGGATGCCTATCTTGCTAGGATCATTTGACCCGAGCTTACTTCCTGCCCCTTTTGACAGGGGGCTGGACCCGATGATCTTGCAAGGCCCCTTCTAGCCCTAATATCTATGAAATCTATGGAAGATTAACTCTAGAGCAGAGGAGTTAGGGTGCAGGTTAGCACCATAACCATTAGTAAATACAGGAGGAAATACAATTTAGGGGAGAAATTAATCTATTAATTAATTCAGGTCAAATTTCCTGAATAGCTTCAGTCATAAAAAAATAGGGAAATTGTTCTAAAACACTGAAACAGTTTCAAGATTTTGAGTTTTCATTTTGAAATGGTATATTCATTTTGAATTTCTTTGACTTGAATTTTAAAAAAGGACGGGAGGGGAAGGGCCAATAACCTGAAAATGAAGCAAAACATTCTTGTTTGAGATCGAAGAAAGCATCTCAAGTTGACCTGAAATGAAATTTTTTAGAGGTTTGTTTTCTGTTTTACTTTTATTTTAACTGAAAAAAATAGTTCAAACACTCCTATTTGATTCTGACGTTTCCTAACATTTGAGTGCTTCACTTTGCAACCTTAATGTTTGTCTTCCATCTGTTATATTGTGTGTGTTTGGTATTATGAATATGAAGCCTATGATCACAAAGGGAAATATACGCATTAAATATAAAAAGCTGTCCTTAACAAGACTTTTTTGCAACAAATTATACAATAGCCAGGTGATATTCCAGGGGGTTGTGATACTGGTTGAGTCCTGAGTTCAGTTCCTGTCTCTGCTACCCAAGCTGGTGCGCTTTTCACTAGACCTGGCTCTGCTACCCATATTGAATGACCCCAGGGAAGTTACTCTCTCTGTCTCTCATCTGTAAAACCAGGCTTTTTTTCTTTTTCATTTGCAGTCTTAGCCAAAGCCTGGAACTCAAAGGTGTTACAGTAATGCTAATAAATAGTAATAATTGCCCCTGATTAACTTGCAGGAAAACTGAGGCACAGGAGATGGAGGAGGAGTGACTTAAAAGTCATCACCCAGGAAGCCAGTGGCAGAATAGGAACTAGTATCCCAGTCTTGTGATCCCCAAGCTGGTGTGCTTTTCACTGACCAACCTCCTAAGTAATATTTCCTGTCTCTCACCCATGTGCCTCATTGTTGAGATGGTACACTCTTTAGGGCAGACTGTCTCACAGGACTCACATGCACAGCTCCTGGCACCAAAGGGTCCTGGACTCAGTTAGAGCCCAGAGAGAATAAAACATTTTTTTCCTCAAACCAGACATTCAATAGGCAGATAGATAACACTGGGAAGGCAGTCCAGGTCGCAGACAGATCAGATTCTAGTCTCACCTTTGTCATTGGTGACCTTGATGACACCACTTACTTTTTCTGTGCCCCCCTTTCATTCCTTCAAGTCCTATTCAACAGGAATGAAAGGGCTGAAAGAAGTCTCCCCATTCACTCATTTGACCCCAACTCCATGGCTTTTTTCCTACAACACCTAGGATTCCAAGCCTCTCTCTCCTCCAAGCACCATTCAAGCTCTAGACCTGCTTAGGTAACAAGCTCAAATGCATGCAGGCCCCAGTTACCCCCAGTAGTGAAACAGCAGCAGTGACACTGGTCTCCTCTTCAAGTGCCTTGAGACAAAACAATGGTGAGTGCAAAAGCCAGTCTCTCATACATTCAGGGGAGAGTAGGGCCAAAGCCCCACAAATCTATGGGTCTAAAGAAGATTCCACAGGATAAGACTATCCCAGCACATCTGAGACTGAAAGCCTCTAGCAGCAAAGGGGAACTAGTTCTTACCCAGAGAGACCAGGGTCCCATAGCCATCAGGTACCACATCCCTGTAGACAGGCCTCTGACCAGGGTCCAGCAGAGCCCACTGGATCTCAGCAAAATACATCCGCCTTCCTCCAATGGCCCAGCCTCTGCAACAATAAGGTCCAGGCTCAGTGTCACCTGGTGCCCAGCCACAGAGTCCTACCCTCAGGCTAAATGGACCCCTTCTGCCTTAGATTGGAGTCCAAGGCCACACTGAGCTGGCCTCACATCTCCCAGCTCAGCCCAGAGCCCCCGTCTCCAGCCCCACTCCCCAGCTCAGCCCAGAGCCCCCGTCTCCAGCCCCACTCCCCAGCTCAGCCCAGAGCCCCCGTCTCCAGCCCCACTCCCCAGCTCAGCCCAGAGCCTCCGTCTCCAGTCCCACTCCCCAGCTCGGCCACATCCCTCGTTCCAATCCTAAATCCCGCAGATCAGTCCCATTCCACCGTAACCGGCCCTGCCTCCTTACAGTAAGGAGGATTTTGTTCCCCATCTACAGGGAACAAAATCCAAAATACCAGGAACACCCTGTAAAAGGCTGTGGAAAAATCCGGGGAAATGAGGGCACTGTCACCCTTGCTACTGCAATGACAAGTAGTTGGTTAACTCTGGTATGGGACATCTGGGTGCTGGGTATGAAAGGAAGCAGGCAGAGCATAGTGGTAGGAGGTTGTGTGTCAGCAACAGGGGCTGGGTATTAGAGGAGGGTCGGGTACAGCAAAGTACTCTTGGGCCGCAGGAAATCGATATGGCAGAAGGTGGAGATCTGCAGCTGTGGAGAGTCATGATGACCGTACTCCAGCTTCACGGTCCTTACACTCTCCAGATCACACCTGAAACGGAGGCACTGAGAGCACCCCTGATCAGACACCTGCCAAAAAGTGACCACAAGGGCACACCGCTCGAGTGGGGTTGGAGGCCTGCTCTTTGGTGATGCCCACCAAACACCAGGCCTAGAAGGGCCCTGGGGGGCCGCCTGGTCCGGGATGTGCGGGTCCTAAGGCATCCCAGCCAGGAGCCCACCCCACGGCCGTGTCTATCCCAGTTCCCCTGGCCTTCGCCCAGCAGAGCAGCCACCCCTCGGACCCGCCCCCCGCGGTTCGTAGCCAGGAGCGCCGGCGGGGAGCCGGGAGCCATCGCGGGGAGGCGGCAGGGGCCCGGCTCAAGCCTTCGCCAGGAGCGGGGGCACCACGA
>NW_005842246.1:275145-292801 GCF_000455745.1 Alligator sinensis
GGAGCCCCCTAGCGGCATCGCTCTGCGCTCCGCCGCCCCAGCCCGCGGCCTGGCCGGACCTGGCCAGACGGATATGCTCGCGTAGTAACGCAGGTGCGCGGGGGCAGCCGATGCACCCTGCCCGGGCACAGCCAAGCGGGTACGGGGCCGCGTCCTCCTCTTCTCCACAATCATATCTGTCAAAGGACCTTTTTTTTTTGGTGGCCTAAGCTGCCTCCAAGCGGGTCACTGCTGACATGGCCAGGGCGTTTCAGTGCCAGCAGTGCTAGGTGGTGCAGAGCAGGGTGAGAGCAGTTGGGCTTGTTCTGTGGCTCAGGGCCCTGAGCGCTGGACTAGTACAGGACCTGGAAAGCTGCAAGTTGAAGGCTGCAGCAGTGGTCACCAACCAGTGGATCTCAATCCACCAGTAGATCTCAGAGCCACATGGGCAACCAGTGCCTCCTGAGTTACGGGGGGGCACTTGCCCCCACAGCGGCCAGTCAGCAACGGGGGGAGGCCCGCAGCTGATCACAGGGAAGGGGACAGCTGATCACACCAACCTGGAAGTGCCAGTGGGCATGCTTCTCCTGGTGCCCCCACTACCCAGCCAGTGCTGTCAGGGAGGGCATCAGCGCTCTTGCCTGCCCCTCCCCCCGGGAATGCTGGCTGTCAGGGGGTGCACCAGTGCTCTCGGGGTGTACATGCACCCCTGTGCACCCCCTACGTGTTGCCACTGCTCTTGCAGTAGATCTCAGAGCCTCTTGGAGTCAATCAGAGGCTGGGGTGGGGCACAGAGTGCCCACATGCATGCATGCGCACGCTCCAGCCCAGCAGGTCAGTCCATGGGGGAGGGGAGGGGAGGGATGGGGCAGGGGCTAGATCGAGGCCCCCATAGTGAGGGACAGTGTTGCAGAGGCAGGAGCAGGGATACATTGAGTGGGGCCCTGGCTGGGTGTGACTTACCTGCTGGGGAGGTACGCCTCAAAATAATTTTTTCTTCCTCTGCTTCAATCTGTCGCCATCCCTTCCTGCCCCACAGACTTACCTGCTGGGCAGGGGTGGCGGGTGGTAGCAGCACACAGTAGATCTTGGGTTGCTTTTAAATGTCAAAGATGATCTCCTACTTAAAAAGGTTGGAGACCACTGCTCTACAGGTAGGTAAACAAGCCCTTATGGACCCAAGTTTTTCCCAGGGGAGAGCAATAAAGATGGTAAGAGGACTGCAGAACATGATTTTGGAGGAGAGGCTGAAGGAACTGGGATTATTTAGTTTGGAGGAGAGAAGACGAGAGGGGATTTAATATCAGCTTTCAACTACCTGAAGGGTGGCTCCAAAGAGGATGGAGCTAGACTGTTCTCAGTGGTGGCAGATGACAACAAGGAGGAATGGTCTCAAGTTGCAGCAAGGGAAGTTGAGGTTAGAAATGATGAAAAAGTTTCTCACCATGAGACCAGTAAACCACTGGAACGAGTTGTGAAATCTCCATCCTTGCAAGTTTTTGAAATAGACAGTCTTGGCTGGGATGATGTAGTAGTGGATGGTCCTGCTTTGAGCAGGGGTTGGACTAGTTCAGAGGTTCCCAACCCCCAGGTCGCAGCCCAGTACCGGGCCGTGAAGGGTTGGCTGCCAGACTGGAAGTGACTGGCATACTGCGGACCGGTAGCCAACCCTTTTTTATACTCGGTATGTAAAAGGGTAGGCTTTTATACTGAGTGTAAAAAAGGGTTGGCTGCCAGTCCACAGTTTGCCAGTCTGCAGTTTGTCGGTCCACAGTCACTTCTGGTCCGTGGTTTGCCGGTCCGCTATCAAAAATGTTGGGAACCCCTGAACAAGTTGACCTTCTGAGGTCCCTTCCAACACTAGTTTTCTATGATTTTATGACAGAGAGTGGGTGCTGTCTAAAACCAAGTGTTTTGCCCATTAGCGGAGGAGGTGTTCTGCTGCTGCAGTGCTGATATGTGTTACTCAGGAACAGCGTGTTTCTTGCACAACCCTCTGCAATAAAGCTGATTTGTTTTCCCAGGACTCTGTAAACTCCAGGAGCCACAATCCTGGACCAGAACCCCCAGCGCTACATGCTGCCCAACAGACCTGGACACAGGCATGGGCAATCCGGATGGCTGCCCATGGCCCAGACAGAAAGGGGGTCCCAAAAATGAAAAAGAAATTACCATTGCAAAACGAGTTTTAATATTGTGTATATCCAGGACTGGCAATGTTATCAATTGAGAACAAACTCTTTAAAGACATGGGTACCACAGATGTGATAAAGACTTTTGCAACAAAAAAATCATTATCTCTGGTGAAGGGGGGGCCTGATACTAAAAGTTTGCCCAGGGCCACCAGGAGTCTAGGTATGGCACTGCTGCCAAAACACAGACCAAAAGGCAGTCTCTGCCCCAAAGTACTCACACTCTCCATAAAAATTAGAGACACTTGAATGCAGACAAAAGAAAGGACACAGGAAGGCAGTCTGGGTAAGGGAAACAAACCAGGGCCCTAGAGCTGACTCACCAATGTCACTAGAGGTTCCCTATTGGATTATCCATAATCTGACCTTCACGTTAGGGATTGCTACCTCAACCCCAGGTTCCCAGAGTAGTCTGACCAGAATCTGTACCTGGGAGCTCCTGACTGTTTTCAGAAAGCACTGGAGATATAGGGCTGCAGCTTGTGATTAACTGCAGAGTTGTCTCTCAGCCTGGGCTATAGCTTGTAGGCTGGCTGTGAAGGATTGTAAGAAGGGGCTCTGCTACTTTGTTCTCCTTCCATCTCTTGTTTCCCCAGGGTGCAATCTACCCTTATCCTCTTCCCCCAGAAACATCTTTGCAGCAGGTGAGTTGGGGTCCCTCTGGCTGAGTGCATCTACCCTTGTGTAGAACTGCAGAGGGGCAGTTCCTTCTATGCAAAAGCAGGTCTGGCCTGTCCTCTTGAATCAGCTTGCTGGTGTTTTAGGAGCATGCCCTGCAGTGGTCCAGGTGGTCAGATGCTGGGAGGTGACAAGGAGCATGGAGGTAGGGGAGACAATGGAAGATGTAACAGCAATCAGCAACAGGAACCAAATGTGTTTGGCTGGAAAGATCTGTGCCTTAGGCAAGGGTGGATTAATGAACAGGCCCTCACTGCTGTGACATCATCAGATTTTTTTCTCCATCTTTAAAACTTGGAGGAACCCAGTCATTTGAATAATAATAAATGCATCATGGTCTTATATGTGTGCCTTTTTCATATTTGGCTGCATTGTTAATAATGGCAACTTTCTAACATGGTTAGTGGTACATAAGAGCGCAAGACAACCATCTTTGGGCTGTGGGCCCCAAGAATCCTTTATCCACCCCTAGCCTCTGTGCACTGGCGACACGTAGGGGGCGCACATGCACCCCCTGAGCGTGACGGTGTACCCCCTGTAAAAAGGCGCCGTTGACAGTGTTGGTGATGCCTGCAGGTAGTTGCCACTTGCCACACATCCCCTCGCCGCCGACACTGCCAGCAGCATCTATGGGCAGTCCGCTATAGCCACTGGCCACCACCAATGCTGCCGGTGGCGTCTGCAGGTAGTCGCCAATCACTGGTCAGCACTTGCTACCCCCACCCGCCTTCGACAGCACCGCGGCCACCTGCGGGAGCTCCCTGCTTACCGCTGCCATGCTCCCACCACCAGCAGCGCCGCCGCCACCTGCGGGAACTCACTGTGCCCCCCCAGCCTCTGGGGCCACGTTCATGCCTCGGTGCAGGCACCCACTGCTGGCAGCCACTGATGGCAGCTATGCCCCATTTCCAGGATTCCTCTATCAGGAAAAGGTAGCTCTCCAGCTATAGGTCATGTACCACTAGGACTGGTTCCAAAGGGAGGGCAGCTCTTTTTCTCCCCCAAGGTCTCTTTGACATGCTCAGGAATGAGATTGAGGTGGACCTCCTCCAAAATGATTGTGGAGGAACTTCAGTTGTGGAGTTCCGATGAAAAAGCAAGAGGGGCACCAAGACTGTAGTGGATTGTGTGAAGCAGCAGTTCCCCTCCCCCATTTCCTTTCCTCCTGCCCAACAGCCCCCTCCTCCCAACAGTGCCTGAGCTCCTGCTGCTCTGCGCATAGTCACATGTTGCTGCTGCCAGCCCAGGTGGCCTGTTTAAAATTTACCCTCTGCGGTGTGCTGAGGAAGGTGCTGGGTTGCACTCAGTCTGCCTGCTGTAGGTGTTAGGGTGAGTACCGATGTCTCCCCAGATGGGGCGGGGGGGGGTGGGGTGCCCATGTGTCCTTGGGTTGCATGCTGGCTAACAGTGCGTGTCTTTGTGCACTGTTTGGCAGCAGCTCCCTGCATGTTCTGGGAGCTACCCATTGTTTGCCTTGTCCAGCAATGTGTTGGGGTCTCCCAGGAGTGTCTTTCTGAGGAATGTGGTTGTTTGCAGGGACTGATAATGCCACCAGACCCCATGCAAGCTGCCTGACCTGCAGGGAGCTGCTCTCTGAATTGCCTGGTCACTAATGGATTTCAAACGGTGTCCCGCAGAACCCTAGAGGTCTGTGATAGGTCATTAGGGGGTCCATAAAGAGATCAGAGATAATGGTAGAGTGGGCCGGGAGGCAGTGTACCACCATTGCCAAGCTGGGTTGCCTGGCTCCTGTCAGTTTTCAGAATTAAGGGCAGAGGTTCTGTGGCAGAAGTAATAGAAATGGGTTTCATGACTTTAGAAAGTTTGAAAGCCACTGGCCTAGTGGAAGCACACCACTATTCTCCTGTGTGGGAGAGGCTGAGGTGAAATAGGACACATCTCCAGAGACTTCCAAATCCTGCCCCATTCCTAGAATGGGGCACCTATGCACCTAGTGGGGAAAAACATCAATCCCTAGACCAGGAGTCAGCAACATTTTTCAGCAAAATGCCAAAAACACTTGCAACTTCGACTTATAAAATGTTGGCATGCAAGGGGTGCTGCAAGGGGCCCAATCTTTGTTGTGGCAGTGCAGCCCCAGCCCCTTCCCCACCATCTGCCCAGAGGCGTGCTGCCAGCAATGAGCCAGACCGGGGCTCCATGAACCCCAGTGCAGCCACTTGCAGCCAAGCAGCTGCCTGCCGCAGTTAGCTCAGCCTCTGAGCAGGCCCCTGCCATGCACCATAGAGCCCAGGCTGCTCAAAGCAGGCAGCAAGGAGGCTACAAGCAGCTGCACTGGGGGCCATGGAGCCCTGGCCCAGCTTGTTGCCAGTGGCAAGTACGTATATGCCTTGAGGCAGACGGTGGGGAAGGGGCTGGGGTGCACTGCCACAAGGATCGGGCCTCTTGCAGCTTCCCCACCATCCACCCCAAGGCACACATGCCAAGCAACATGCCTTCACATGCCATGCTCTGGCACAAGTGTCAGGAGTTGCCTACCCCTACCCTAGACCCTTGTCACATAAGTCAGAGGTGGCTGCCAATTATACTTTAGTCTCCCAGTAGGTAAAACAGAACCCAGCCGGGGGCAGGGCGGGGAGCGGGATGGAGCCGCAAGCGGCTTGTCCAGGCAGAGTGGGAGGTGGCTCCCACTGCTGCACAGACCCCAGGTGTGCCCTCAGATCTGCACGCGGGGCGAGGGTGGGCTACCACTGCAGGCTGGTGCCAGGGGCAGTGCCAGACTTTTCCCAGTAGGGGGGCTGGGCCGAGGCTACACTCGGGGCAGGTGGTGGTGGTGCTGGGAGGGGAGTTACGGTGAATTTTGGGGTGGCTGCAGCTTCTCTCAGCACCGCCACTGCCCGCCCAGAGGGCAGACCAGCCCAGCCCCCACTGGGAAGAACTCAGTGCCACCCCAGCCCACAGTGGCCGCCCACCCTTGTCGTGAGCGCAGATCCAGGGGCACCAGCCCCCCCATGCCTTCCTGGGGGGCACGCAGCGGCAAAAGCCACCCTCACCCCCAAACAAGCTGCTCATGGCTCCATCCCATGCTCCGCCCCAGCTGTGCAGCACCTGTCTCTGCCCTAGCCCCACTCCCTCACTCACCGCAGGGGCCTCAATCTGTTTCCCCCTCGTGCCTCTTCCCTCCCCCCTTGCCCCTTCCCCCACCACAGACTGACCAGCCCACGCTGCTCTCCAAGCCACCCGGCTGCATATCAGGAATTGTATTGGTATCGGTCAATATGGCTCATTAAAAATCAGCTCTTGGTATCAGCCCAAAAAATCTCTTATCAGTGCACCCCTAGTTTCCACCTTGGATTTGTAATTTGCATTACCATATCCACATTTCCATTTTATTCCCTACCATTATTCTCATTAATACCATCATCTTTACTGGAGACAGAGGCGAAGTGGCTATTCAGTACTTGGGCAGTATTCAGTACCTAGATTATCCTCAATCTCCATCCCATTTTCAATGGACATAGAGGTTCCAATTCTTCCCTCCTGGTTCTCTTTTTGTTTATATCAGGGATTTTCAACCAGGGGTATGCTTACCCCTGGGGGTACTTTGAAAGGCCCCAGGAGGTATGCGGCAGCAGTGCGGAGAAGCCGGTGGCACTTCTGGTTTTGCCAGTAGCACTTCTGGATTCGCTGCTGCATCCTCCTCATCCCTGCTTGTCAACTGGCCTCTGGGGGACCAGCCACCAGAGACTCCCCACCCCTTGCTCCTTGATTGGCTGCCGGGGGACTCCCCACTCGTCGGCACCCAGACCAAAAAAGGTTGAAAGCCCCTGGTTTATATGACTGAAAACATGTTTGCTGTCCATTTTGATTCTCTTTATAGGGTCCAACTCTTCACTTAATGGCCTCTGACTTTAGTGGTCAATGCTTTTCTCTATTCCTTGTAGATTCTCTGCTATTGTATTTAAAGTACTTGTTCATCTAAGGAGATCTGTAGCCCTTCCCCACATTTTTTTCATCTTGCCTGATGCAAGCTCCTCATAGTAGTGAGCTGTGTACTTTTGACGTAAAATAATTCCACACTTCTTTAACATTTAAATCCTTGAGGTCTTGAATCCAGTTTGACCTCCAAAACTAATTTATTTCATGTTTCAAGTTTTAATTTTTTAAAGTTCAAAAACCTAACTGTAGACCTGCTCTTGCCTAGCCCTCAATTTCTGCTGAACTAAATCAGTTTATGACCACTTGATCCAATATTATTTTCAACAGCCAGCTCTCTCAGAAGATCTTGAACAGTTATTAAAATCAAGTCTAAAATAGCCTTACTTCTCACTGGCTCAGTGACCCGCAGATAGGGAAACCATGTGGCTACCACAACCAAGACTGTATGTACCATACTGTTATTGTTAGTATTTTTATCCACTGTATATCAGTTGAAGTCCCATAATCTCACAATTTCCTTTAGCATTAAACTTTCCCATTACTTTCTAGAGCTCCTTATCCATGTCCAAGTGAGAGCCTGAGAGGCTATAATAAATGGCCTGCACAATCCCTAGGGGACCCTTCTTATTATCCCATATTGGTGTGGTTTTCACTCAAATATCTTCTGTTTGTCTATGTCATCACATTTAAATTAATTTTAATCTACCCTTCACTGATATTCAGTGCTCCCCCTGCCCCTTTACATTTCTGTCTTTCCTAACCAGTTTATGCTCTTCAGTGCCTGTGTTCTGCTTGTTACTATCAGTCCATCATGTTTCTGTTATTTCTGCACTATCCAGTGCTATGTCCCACAAACAGAGTTCTCATTCCTCCATTTTCTTGCCCAGACTCCTTGCACTTCTGCACAAAGGTATTAATTGTTTCTATCTTGCTTTCCCTGAGTTCCCACTAGGTTTTGATGCAGTCACTTTGCCATGTGAAATACTTGCCTGGCTTCCATAGTCACTGATGTTATTGCTGGCCATTTCATTTCATTCACCAGTGCTCCCTTTTCCTTGACAACCTCTTCATTTACCTTACTTCCTTTCTGTTTTATGTTTATTCCCAGCATGGAAATTTGTTGTGTCTAATGGGAGAAATAGGATCAATCCCCAGACCTTGATCATGTAAGCCAGGGGTAGCTGTTGACTATCTGAAGAAGAGTATTTTGTGCTCACATGCTTATCTAAAATCTCTTCCAACTATCTGGTTAGGTCAATAAAAATATCACCCCTCAAAATATCCTTGACTATGCTTTAGTCACCCAGTAGGTGAAATAGGATTTAGCCCTAGGTCCCCTGGATTGTGTTGTTTGAAAATTCAGTTATTCTGTTGTAGAAGGATACTAGACTAGTCTGATATGATTTCCCTGATTTCCTAGTTTAAAGTTATCCTGATCAGTTTGCTAACCTTGATCCTAGGAGGCTTCCTCCCCAAGGGGAGCCAGTCCTTTGAGAAAAGCTGTTGGTCTGTGAACGTCTGCCAGTGGTCAAACACTGTGATGCCAGTCCCTAAGTTTCCAGTGATCATCCTTCCATATCTTGTCCTGCCTTTGTCCTTCTTTTCTTGGGACAAGAAGAATCCCAATAAAAATCACTTGAGCACCTACCTCTTTAAGCATCTTCCCCAGCCTGGCCCAGTTTTCCTTGGTTCTGGTCAGTAGCTGAATCTACATGAGATGCTGACTGCACAGTTGTTACTGCGCAGTCATTTAGTACTTGTATATACTGTGTTAACTGGCATGAGTGGGGAATGCGGTGTGCCAGTTAGATAAAAATCCTGGTTACCTGAGGCAGGGGTTTTCAGCTGGACACGCCAGAGTGGGACGGGGGGTGGATGGGGGTGGCAGCCCAGATGCGGTGGCTGCCATTCTGCAAGCTTCCCCCTTCCTCCTGGCGTCTGGCCAAAAATGCCAGTTAATAGAAATTCTGGTTACTAAAATGCCAGTTAACACAGGTTTTACTGTACTAAATGACTGTACAGTAATCCCAGTTACTGGGCAGCAGCACTGACAAATGGCTTTTTTGTAATGCTGACTGTGCATTAACCTAAGACTACCACACGGTAGCCTCATGTCACAGTTGCTGCCGTGTGACACTACTGCGCAGTAGTCTCGGGCTACTGCACAGTCAGCATCTCGTGCAGATGTGGCCACTGAGTATCTGGAGTAACAGGGAGCTTAGATCTCCTGTTACTTTAAGGGGAGAAACTGCAGCAGCTAGAACCCAAGCAAATAAACACAGGCCAGCTGTAAGAGGGAAGGCAGCAAGGAGATGCTGCTGCCTAGGCCTAAGTGGCCCATCAAGGTAAAAGGCACACCTGCAGCCAGTCTGGGATGTCATTTGACCAGAAGGGACTAGTCTGGCCTGGAGGCTACTGAGGAAAAAAGTTCTGGGACAAGTGGGTTGCAGAGAAGCCCCTGGCTGACACCTGGACTACCTTGGGAGTAATGTTGGCAGTATGCAAGAAAAATAGCACAGGGAAGGGCAGGGGCAGGCAAAATGCGGTGCGCCAGGCTATTCTATCCGGCCCGCGGGGCCCCTAAAAAATCTAGAAAATGAATATTTATCTGGCCCTGGCTGCCTGTCATGTGGCCCTTGATGGCTTACCAAAACTCACTAAGCAGCCCTCCACCCAAAATAATTGCCTGCCCCTGGGGTAGGGGGAAGCCTGGTAGTACAGCCAGAAAACTGGGGTTATGTGTAAACCTCATGTAAGGCAAGTTTGTGTTACAGCCAATGGGTTTATGTTTTGTTATAGTTTATACTAGAGATCTAGGTTGGGATAATTAAGGGGAAATGGAGATTCCAGCAATGGAGCAGGGAAGAAGCAAGGACAAAGCAGGCTCAGAGCCTGGGAGCAGGCTGGAGAGAGAGACTGGGCCACTGAGCCCAGTGCCTAGAGCAGAGCAGAGCAGAGCAGAGATAGAGACAACACTATCGAGCCCAGAGCCAAAGCATGTGAGATGTGCCCAGAATGAGGCAGAGGCAAGGGCTAGAGCCCAGAAGCCAGGTCAACACAGTGGACCTAGGCTAGAAGATCCAGGGAGAGGAAAAGACGCAAAGGCAAAGACACCCTACATGGGAGACTGATTGGATGGTAGCATCTGCAAGACATGGGCATGGCTACAGGGGAGGTCAGAGGCCATGAAATTAGCCCTTGAGGGCCGTGTCTACATGAGTGTGGACGTTTGTTTCCCCAGGGACAAGAAGCAATGACACAGCTGCTGCTACCTGTCCCTAGGGAATGCCTGTGCCATGCTCCTTCTGGAGTGTGGCAGGTTACCCTGGGTGGGGTAATGGAGTCTGGGGCCAGCACTGGGCTGGCCCCAGCAGCCTTACCTGGGGTTCTGGGGGGCTCCTGGGGCTGCAGCAGTGGTGATTCTGCTGCTCAGAGCCTGGCTGGCAGCTGGAGTGTGGCTCCAGCCAGCTAGGCTCCAGTTTTGGGCAGCTGTCTCTGTGTGTGCTGCCCCACTTTATTTTCACATGGGCTTTTTTGATGCCGGGATTTCCCAGGGTTAAAAAAAAAACAACCCATGCTGCTACCTTGTAGTGTGGAGAACACCTGAATGTGCAGCAAGTGGCACTGCAGACATGTCTGCAGCACCACACACTGCACAGCTCCGCTCATCTGGATGCAGGCAAGGCAATCAGCATGCTAGAACACAGCCTGTTAAGAGGGGGAGGGCTCAGTCTGGGATCCCTGGTTAGCCTCTCTTTTAAAAATTAAATATTTACATCAAGGTGTGGCAGGAAAGAAGAGGAGGGTACCCAGAGAACCAGGATGAAGCAGCAGCTTTGTGCCCACCAAAGGTCATCACAGCCACCCCTAGGGTTCAGCACTTGCTACACTGGACATGTTGTATCTTCCAGCATGAAGAACAAATAGCAAATTCTTGCTCACTCCTACTGGGATCCTCTTCAGCTTCAGGTCCATGTCTTATATCTTTGTTCCTGGCAGAGCGTACAGCTACCTGTTTTCTGAACTTTCCCTGCCTGTTCTTCTTAATAGTGAATCCCCTACAACCTTGACCTCTTTTTATTTGTGTCAGCTTTACCATCTTGTTTTTTTCTTTTCATCCTCCCTTCCCTCTGCAATCTCATATTCTGTTCTCCCTAAATCTATTTCTCTTCTTCTTGGGCTCCAGTCACCTACGACCTTCATTCCCTCTTCCCTTCTGTATAGACTAGCTGACCCTCTCTTCTTTCACATTGTTCATCAGATCTTGCTGGTTTCTACCCTTCCTTATCTAACTTGCTGAGCTAATTCCTTCATTCTGTTTCCCCTCCACTAGCCAGTCACTGTCTCTACCTTTTGTTCATGATCACCTGCCTCCTGGGGTTTCAGCACTCACCTGCCAATCTACCCACCAGATTGTCTTTTTCATCAAGTGTGTGGTTTCTCAGTTGTATGCACAGCTGCATCTCTCCTTACCTCCATTACATGCTCAAAATCCTACCTAAAGTCCCTCATTGTCTTTAGCTGCATTCCCAGCCATTTAATATTCTCTTGAACACCTTCCATCAAGTGATAGGTCATGCCTATGTAGGTAACATATCCCCATTCAAAGACAATGTATATTTCACAGCTTTCACATCTTAGCCTCATTTTCCCTGCTGCACTTGATATCTCTTCCCTTGATATTGCATCTTCTATCTTGAATAGGTAGGAATTTTAAAAAATGAACAAAAACTTGGTTGTGAGCAGAGATGGGAAACAAGCCCCTGGAGAGCAAAGATCTCTACCACCTCTCTAGTATCCCAGTGCCTCCACATAAACCAGAAATGACTACCACACAGACTCACACAAATTCAGAAAACCTAGGTGAAGAAGGGCTTCTCCATCCTCATGAAGGCTACCCTGCTGGCAACCCTGCTTGCTCACTGAACAAGGCAAGAATCAATGTAGTGCGATCATGGGAAATTACTACTCTAACAAACAGGATCTGAGTCCCAGCTAGCCCTGTAGTGGCCCCTGAGCAAGTGGCTTTTGTTGGGGAGGTTTGTTCAAGTTTTTGAGGGGTTGGGTAATAGAAAGCCATATCTGTTTGGTATGCCAGACAACCAGATATCTAAGGTGCTGCTGGTACTCCTACTACCAGGTATGTAAGATGCTACATACCATGTAATTCTTGGGAGCTGGGTTTGAGTCCTGGCTGATACTGGCTGGAGTGCATGGAATTGGTTCCAGCTTTCTCAGGGAAGAGGAACTGAAAGGTTGCCTTTCCTGCAGCTAAATATGTAAAGCGACAAAAATGAGAGTCAAGCTTACCTACACACAGCACAAAGCATACCAATACCCTGTATTCCTGACTTGGCCATTTCCTTACCAAGAAGTCCGCTTCAGCCTGACCTGTGATTTGATGAATGAAGGCTGGGCAGGCAGCAGTGGTTCTTGAAGCCGGACAGCCTACCAGGCAAGGTGTGCCAGTGGCCTACAGATTGACTTTTATTAGTAAATGTTTAGGATTGTGAATCCAAAAAAGATGACAAAGCCGGTAGGGAAGTACATATTGCCCGAGCAAGGAACTAACATTAGAGGGATGGGGGTGAGGAGGGGAACGCAACTAAGTTATAGGACATACAGTGTTAGCCAACTAAGCCTGGGGGTGGGGGGAAGGGGAGGGAGGGGGTTCGCGACGCTGAGAGAAAGAAGATAGATACACACAAACCCGTTACAATGGTCCTCAATGGTGGAGGAAGTGGTTCGAAGAAAGTGTCTCAGTCTGTATAGAGTCTCATCGCGGGGGTCCTCTTCAGGTGGAGCGGGGTCATCCGTTGCTGAAGAATCCTCTCAAAGTGAAGTCCATCTGGTACAGAGGGGGGGTTCAGGCGGTCTCCTCTGGGTCTGGTCCGGCGGCAGTTCATCTAGGAATCACACAAGATTCCTATTCTTGCAAGCTGAACCTGAGCCACCATTTTTCCAGAGACAGACTTTATGCATTTAGCAAGGTGTACTTAAAGCTCTGTTTCAGCTGGCCTTACATTCAGCAACCCTTTCTGTTTTCTTCTTTTGGCCCTAGTTTCCCTAACTTGTGAGTGAATATGTTTTCTCAACGCTGGCATTGCCCTGGTTTAGCTTGCTCACTTGCAGGCCAGCCTTTCTGTTCCCTATACCCTCAAAAATCGGGGTTCACTTTTCTGAACTAGCGGTAGCTCAGGGCAACGTCATTGTCTTTCTTTTTAAAGGGCCTGAGATTTAAAGCAAGGCCTGCTCCTGGGCTTTCCTGAAAGTTTCTATACAAAAAACTAGAACTCTTGGTTCCAAAATGATACCTTTTATTAGACTTTTTTGGTCTAATAAAAGGTATCGTTTTGGAACCCAGAGTTCTAGTTTTTTGTATGTCTTCTTGTCTCAGACCAACACAGCTACCGAGTACAGTACATTCCTGAAAGTTTTGCTTTCTAGATGGCTGAAGAGGGGTGGGGGAGTTGATTTGCCTTTTAACATCTGTATTTTTTCCTGTGCGCAGTGCAGGATAGGTCAGGCGAGGAGCTGGACATCTTGTTAAGGGGACTGCCTTGTTCTCTTAGTGAAGGACTCCCTCTCCAGCCTGGCCTGCGAGCGCAAGCAGACGGTAGGGCGGCCATCATAGAGGACAGTCTGGTTGTCCTCTGTTGATACGAAACTGGATGGCTTTATGTCCTGTTTTTTTCTTGAAGAGAGAAATAGAGGACATAAAGATGCCAGGTTTTGTATCAATAGAGGACAGAGTAGCAGAAAACTGCAGTGTCCTCTATGATGGCAACCCATCCTGCTAACCCGGGGCATCCCAAAATCTTGAGTCGGGCGCCACAAAGTCATGAGATTTTGCAAGAAATGCCAGGGCCTTTTTAGCTTGTCTCCTCCTGCCACAGTCCTTGGCGTCACGTTGGCCCAGGCTCCCCGCAGCAGCCCCCTGCTTGTGGGGGCCGAGAGTGCGGGGCCTGGGGCGACGGGCCCTTGCCTGGGGCTCGCGGCACCTTCCTTGTGTTGCGGGGCTGCGCTGCCGAGGGCTCCCCACAGCCGCCCGCGGCCTCCGCCTTGGCTTCGAGGGGGCCCCGAGCCCCCGGAGGGGAAGGGGGAGGAACCATCGAGCGCGCGGTCCTCCGCCGCGCAGAGCGGCCGCGGGGGTAGCCGGGCGCCGAGGGGCTTCCGGTGAGCGGTGCGGGTCGGCGGGAAGGGGGTGGGCAGCGGCCGCAGGGTGAGAGCCGGGCCGGAGCGCGCGGGGATTTGGGGGGGCTGGGACTCGTGGAGCCCACGGGCCGTGCAGGGCCCGAGGGACACCCCGCACCGACCTGCCCCCCCGGACCCGAGCGAGTGGCTGGGGGGCTGGGCCCCGGCGCCGCCCCCGGACTGCGCGGCAGGAGGGGCGTCGGCGGGGGGACAGTAGCAGGTCCTGGAGCACTTTGCCCCATGATGCCCACATTGCAGGTGGGGAGGCTAATTTGGGGTCAGCCGGCTGGCAAGGCCTGGCGGGGTAGAGTGGGCAGGCCCCTGAGCCGTGGTTCAGTGCTCGGGCCACTGACCCTGAACACAGGCCACTACTGCATGGATATCTGTATGGATATCTACATTTACCTATATCTTATGGGATTATGTAAGTGTTTGTTAACAAGTGAGAGCTGCATTTGTTTCCATCCTCCTCTGACTAAAGGCCCTGGGACTTGCAAAGGAAAGGGAGCCCAGACAGCCTGACTTAGTCCACTTCTAGATGATTCAACATAGTCTGGGAGAGTGCTCAGCACTATTGTGTTTGCATGTTTTCCAGGAGTACCTTGAGCCATGGGGCTGATAGCTGCCCCCTGCTGTCCCCTTTCTTATCCTGCCTCTAGGGGCAGGAACATTTGCAGCGAAGAGCCTTTTTTTGTTTTTTGGTGGGTATTATTTGCTCTCTGCTTCCAGTAGAGAAGGCAGCCTGCCCCATTGCACTGGGTGACGGGTGGCGAGTTTGAGGGCCATCCTTGATTTCCATGAGAGTGTGCTCCGTGGTCTGGAACTAGCTCCCAAGAAAGTTTTGCCTCCTGCCTAAAAAATGACTCGTCTCTCCTGTGCGTGGACCACAGCCAGGTTCACAAGTCTGTTGCTGCCTTAGGACTAACAGTGCTGAGTCATTAATTCCTAGTGTGGACACTCAATGTATTTCCAAACATGAATTATGCCATGACCCAGAGCAGACAGAATTGTTAATTGATGCCACTCAGTGCAGACTTCTTCCAAACCATCTATGTGAGAGACATTGCATGAGAAACAGCAGAGAGCTTAGAAAGTGATTCCTGGCCATGGTAGACAGAGTTTGAGTGAATCAGAGCAGGTCCTTTGGGTGAGACCTCTGATTCTTCTACACAGGGGACAGGCTCTTTTACTAGTCCGGGATTTGCCTTTCTTGAAGGGGCTGGTCAAACAAAGATCAGGAGCAAAATTGGGATCCTCTGAAAAATAGACTTAATTATGTTCACTTGACAGAAACATCACTAAACTGCAGGAACCCTGGACCCAGCCCTGACAGCCTCTTGCCTTTCCCCATGAAGAAGGTTTCCCATTCCCTAGAGATGTGGTCTTTCAGGAATGGGATGGCAGCAGGGCCTTAAGGAAAGGGGGAGCCCTTGAGTAAATTATCAGACCAAAAGGGAGGCTTTGAACAAGAACCTGGGGAAAGGTGCTGCAAGAGAAATTCCTTGCTTGGCCACTCTCAGCTCCTTTGATTTTGTAACCAGCCCCTGCTGGCCCTGCTCAAAACCCCCTTCCAGCCTTTGCTTAGGTCTCTGGGCCCTGGAGCAGGACCATGTGCCTCCTCTGGAGGAAGGGGAAAAGCTGCCAGTTCCTATTACCATCTTGGCTCTGCGTTCCACTATGCTGTTACAACTCTGATGGGTAGAGGTGAGAACCAGGCCCTTGGCCTTATGTACTTGGCTCTTGCCTGGTGTACCTCATCCATACATCTCAGTGCATTTGCAAGGCAGGGTAGGTTCATCCTACTTTTACAGAGAAGAGAAACTGAGGAGGGGCAGGGTTCTTAGAAATCAGAAAGTGAAGTATAATAAACATCACATGGGATTTATGAGGGACAAGGGAAGAGATGATAGGAATAGAGATTTTCTAAATGGATGAGAGGACAGTTTTGTCCTGATGAATTAAATTTGCCAGCCAAATTCTATTAGCCTATATGGCTTGCTCTTGTGTTGTTATTGTCTGTGGTGCTTGTTCTAGCAGCATCTATGCTAGATACTGTTCAGATGTAGAGGAGGACCAAGACCGTGACCAAAATGCTTACCAGTGTCTTGCCCAAGGTCATCCGAAGCAAGGCAGTAGCAGTGCCAGTATTAGAACCCATGTCTCCCAAGTCCCAGGCTTCCAGTGGGGGCAGAGAATAAGATCAACATCCCCCTCCTTTTCCTTGTGTCCCTGACTGGAGAAATAACTGATTCATGGCTGGATTTTCTGTCTTCACAGAAAGCTGCAGCATGAGGAGGCGGATCTCCAGATCCACAGAGGCTCCAAAGTGACCTGTGCCTAAAACCAGCTGGGAAGATTGAGGCTGCAGCACTTTGGGGGCATGGCCAGGCTAGTCCCTTCCCTGTGACACTGTCTGTTTGGTGGTCTGTGGCCAGCTGCTCTCATGGGGGAGAAGACTAACACGTGCCCATACTGTGGGAAGGGTTTCCGGCGCAGCTCCCACCTGGCACGGCACCTGGGCACCCACTCGGGGGGCAGTGAACAGTGCCTCCACGCCTGCCCCCAGTGTGGCCGGATCTTCACGCAGAGCTCATCGCTGGCTCGTCACCAGCAGCAAGCCCACGCTGGTGAGCGCCCCTACTCCTGCACCCGCTGTGGCAAAGCTTTTGGGCGCAGTGCCCACTTGGCGAGGCACCAGGAGACCCACTCAGGGGAACGCCCCTACCGCTGCTCCTACTGTGGCAAGACCTTTGGGCGCAACGCCCACCTCACCCGACACCACAGCACCCACACCGGGGAGCGCCCCTACCAGTGTGGGCTCTGTGGCAAGGCCTTCACCCGCGGCTCCCACCTTACCCGGCACCAGCTCACCCACACCGGGGAGCGCCCCTATGAGTGCACCCGCTGCGGCAAGGGCTTCACCCGCAATGCCCACCTGGCGCGGCACCAGGGCACCCACACCGGTGAGAAGCCCTTCCACTGCACCGACTGCGGCAAGAGCTTTACCCGTGACACCCACTTGGCACGACACCGGGCCACCCACACTGGGGAGCGCCCCTACAAGTGCGCCGACTGCGGCAAGGGCTTCAGCGCCACATCCCACCTCATCCGGCACCAGAGGACACACCGGGCTTAATGGCCCCACTTCGATACCAAGGGCCCTGGATGTCCTCACCCCCCTATAGATGCCAAGAGGGTGCTAGTTCCCACACTGCTGCCTACCAGAGAGCTCCCCCTTGTGAGATCCAAATGGTGCTGATTTCCATGCTGGCACCCACAAAACAGCTTCTCGCAGGCAGGGCAGAAGACGTGGATCCTGCCCTGCTGCAATGACTGGTTTGTCTGGGTGTTAACTGTGGGCTTCCCAGTGATGGGAGTCTAAGTGTGCTCTGGGTACACCAGGGATGACATTGCCAAGGTCAGTGTGTTTTATCAAGGGAAAGAAATTCATCTCTCTCCATACCATGGGATAGGTCTGCACTTCAGTCTCTGCTGGGTCTGCAGTGTAGTGTAGATGCTCAAGTTAGCTTTAAGTCAGCCATCTTGGGTATCAGTAGCAGAGTAGCACAGCCACATGGAGCTGAGCAAAGGCTGTATAACTTGCCCAAGAAGCTGAAGAATTGCTTGGCCAGTCAGCCCCCACCAAACTGTGCTGCCACAACCAGACTGCTACTGGTACCTAAACTGGCTGGGGGCAAGCTAGCTCAGGAAAG
>NW_005842246.1:292835-313659 GCF_000455745.1 Alligator sinensis
CCACCTGAGTGGTTGTCAAGCCTGGGACTTCATTGTAGACAGACCCTAACTGTACAGTGCTTGCTTGACCAGAGCATAACAGCTGGCTGGGCTGTGTATGTGTGTGCATGCATACAGACTTTCACTACCAGGACCTGTCTTGCAAAGAGGGCAGAATCCAGCTTTCCATTCCCAAGGCCTTGGCTATACAGAGATATTGACTGGACTAGCTATCCAGGTGAACACACTATTCCAGAATAAAAGGATTTTATTCCAAAATAATTCCATTCCATTCACAAATCAGAGGAGTTATTCTGGAGTATTTAAAATTATTCTGGAATAATTGTGCCAGTCAGTTTCCCCTTGTAGAGACTGTTGAGTCTGTACATAAAATGTATGCGTGCATACACGTGTGAGTACATGCATACATATGGGAATATGTGTGTTCACACAGCATATGAGTTTGGCAGAGGTGGTGCTTTCCTTGCCACTATCCAGCAAATTTACAGTGTTGCCAACTCTTCTGATTCTGTAGGGCATTTCCGCATAGTTGGTGATGCCACAAATTCCTGGAGTCATGGAATAATGTGAGAATCTCAGCTTCCTTTCTTTTTATTTAAGGAAGTTTCTAACATCTGTGATAATGGAGGAAAACTTGAAAATGTGAGCCTGGATGGCTCAGAGACCAGACCCCCTCTCGGGGAACCCAGATGTATTATATTTTTTTAATCTCTTTTTAAGCTAATCTACTGGTTGAGTGGGGTACACACACTTCTTGAAAGCTGGAGATGACAGAACTGAAATGGAGACTCTTCCAGCAGGACCCAGTGGATGTCCCTGGGGATGCTGAATACTCCTGGAGGGACCTCTGAGTCCCTGTCATCTGCTCCTTCCTGGAGCAGGTTCTTCCCTGAGGACACAGAAGCCTGTTGCTAAGAGCCCAAGTTCACTGTTGCCAAACTTTGTGAGTATAATCGTGACTCTCATGACATTTGATGGCCTTTACCTTTCAAATGATCCCATGATTCCTGACTTCAGACTCAAATGCTGCCTATTCATAGTGAGTGCTCTCTCCCATTAATTTCAGTGGAGACAAAGCCAGGTTGCCTCAGGGAAGATATGGGCCCACCTCTTGCTCAGTAGTTAGGGCTGGGAAGGCAGGGTCTGAAGGGAGCTGAGGCTGTGTAGGGAGATGTGTGGGTGCAGTGGTCTAAGAGGTAGATAGGGAGGGCAGAGGTCTAGGGGGAGGTGAGGGCATTCGTGGCAGTTTGGGGCTGCAAGAGCTGGGTGTGAGGATTTAGGGGGTTGTGGGAAGCTGTGGGTATGCAGGGAGATATAAGGGTGCTAAGGGGATGTGGGAAGCTCTGGCTGTGCTGAGCAATGGAGAGTGCACAGGAAGACATATGAGAGTTTAGAGATACTGGAGGGATAGTTGGGGAACAAGATAGGCTGTCAGAGCTGAAGGATGAAGAGTGGGGTGCTGCAAGGGACAAGTGTGACAATCCAAGCCTAGGCTGGAGAGATGCTGGGAGGTCCTGGGTGTTGCAGGCTGGGAGAGCTCAATGAGGTCCATGTGCTTGGAATCTGAGCACAAAACGCTTCCCACATGCTTCAGAGACAAACAGCTTCCCTTTTCAGGGCTCAACAACTGGACAGCAGATAGGTTCTTCCCTTCCCTTAGCTCCTGATTTCTGGATCGGTTTTGTTCATAATCTGGAATTGGTGGCAAAGCCTGTTTTGCACCAGCCTTGTTGACAGCTAGCTTCAGGCAAGGAAGGTGGCTTGGTGCTGCTCCCCTCTCTGGGCTTATGAGCACTGCTGGCTTCAGTGCAGGCTTCAGGAGGGGAGCAGTGAGGAGAGGCACACATCCTAGTACAGCAACATCATGGAGATACTGGGCTGCAAAAGCAGAACCACCATGTTTTCTTGGTTCTCCTCTCAGGTCTGAAATTTACTCTCCCATCTCCCCCAACCTCAAGAAATATGGCCCTGGCCCTGCAAACAGCTTGGGGTGTTCTACATCTCAATAGATAAGGCTTTTCCCAGACACTGCTGGGCTGCAGAAGGAAGCAGCCATGTTTAAAGGCTTCCTAGCAGATGGTAGATGATGTGCTAGCCCTCAAAGCTGCATCACTTTGGGTAGCAGATGCCTCCTGTCCAGTCTGGGCCGTGCCTGGGCCTGAGTGGTCACTGCCAGCCCCACTCTTCTAACCTGTCACAAATCAACAGAGGCTGCAAGCTCAGAGTGAGAGAGGGTGGAGAAGAATCATGAAGGACTGCTTGTTTCATGTGCTCTGCTGAAGGAAGGGCTGTCATCACTGTCAGGGGAGCCCTGTAAACAGTTGACACTGGCTCCAGTGGAAGTCTCTTAAGGGAGTCCCATCATGTGTGACTTGAGTAACCCCACCCCAATGAATGCAAGGAGCACTGGGCAACTGGGGGAGCCAGAGGAGACAACCTGCTCAGTTGCAATGGGAATCTGATCCTTGGCTGAGAGTGGCCATGGCAATGTAAAGTCATGGCCAGGAACTGAATGGAGTTGTCAGCACCATCCCTACTTCACCATCAGCACTGAAACTCCCCTCCAGTCTGGACAGCAGAGCCTGGCCTGGGAAAGTCAGTCCTGAGGACAGGGAGAGCTCTCTCTGTGCCCTGCCACAAAGGATGTGTGTGTGGAAGCAGAGTCCAGCCCAACATCAAAGGAAGGAGATCAGTTGTAGTCACCCTGGTATGCTTACCACTGGGAACAGGAGTGCCCAGCTCTCATTGTTTGTGAGCTACGGAGGTGGAAGAATAGGCCATGAGACTTGCATCTGGAACACCTGAGTAGAGGGAGATCTGGGACTGTCAGTGGGGATTGCTGCTCTAGGGAATCCAGGGTGGGGGAGGCTGGGCTTCAGGCAGGGAAGATAGTGGCATGCTATTAACTGGAAGCAGGAACTGGGGCCAGTGGTGATTGTGGCTGGGAGCTGCTAGAGATCATGGTCCTGAGGAATGATAACCATGGGCTGCCTTTTGCCACAGCTGTCATGGACCCAACTTTCCAGGAACCCCTCTGCTCCCATACCAATATGGTGCTGGCTCCAGATAAGTCTAGTTTGCCCCTCACCTCTCTGCTCCTCATTCCAGCTGTCTCTTGCATGCCAAGTCACAGACTGTGGGAATTTGGTAACAATCTTCAAATACCTGAAGGCTGGTTATATGGAGGATGGAGATAGACTATTCTCTATGACTACAGGGGACAGCACAAGGATTAATGATATTAAGTTGCAACAAAGAAAATTTAGGTTTGATATTAAAAGTAACTTTCTCACTATGAGGTGGTTCAGCACTGGAATAAGCTATCCTGAGCGGTTGTAGAGTCTGCATCCTTGGAAGTTTTTAAGAGTGGGTTAAACAAAAACTTTTATAAGAGGGTTTAAATGGGTATATTCCTGCCTTGAGTGTGGGGCTGGACTAGATGACTTCCTGAGGTCCCTTCCAGACCTACTTTTCTATGATCTATTCTTCCTTCCTCAACAGCAAAGGAGCTTGTTCAGCCATGCAGGCCTTCTCCAAGCCTGGTTGCAAGAGCAGCACCATATAATATTTATGAGTCTATGCCAGAGGCTTCCCACATCATCTGTGGGTTTCATAGAATCACAGGTGGAAGGTACGTCAAGTCAGTCAGTTTGTCACCTGTTGCTGACATAGAGATATTAACTAGCATAACTATTCTGTAATAGCTATTTCAGAGCAACTGTTTGGACACAGTTCCAGAATAAATGGGATTTTGTTCCAGAATAAAATCTGTTTCTGAACAGTGTCCACATGAGAGTTATTCTAGAACAGTGGTCACCAACTAGTTGATCTGAATCGACTGGTTGATCATGGAGATTCTGACAGTCGATCTCAATCGGTCAGAGGCTCCACAATCGGGAGTGGCAGGACGCATGTGGCTGGGCTGAGCCATGCCCCCTGCTGCCCAGGCTGGGCTGGGTGAGTGGGGTCAGAGCCCGGGCAGCTTGTCTGGGGGGCAGGGTGGGGGCAGGGCAGGAGCGGTAGACCCTGGGGTGCCCTTTACTAACAAAAAGTGATCTTCACCATAAAAAGGTTGGAGACCACTGTTCTAGAATGGGCTGAACTGTACCAGAACAGCGATACTTTCCTCTATAGAGACAAGACTACCCATATACTGTGGTGATTCCAATGAATTTCCAAGGGCTTGGGTTGGCTCTAGAAAGGATCCCCTCTGGATTCCAGATACCTACCTCTACAGCTGTCTTTTCATGCTTTATTTCTATCGTCTGAGAGTAGCAGGGATGGTAGAACTACTTCCCTACAGAACTGCACAGCAGAGGTGTAAATCACTTAATTCTGAAGGAGCCAACAGTGATTGCCTTTCAAGACGGCTTGTTTTTGTTTAAGGTGACAGAGCCGAGATGATATTCTTTTTATGTCCAACAGAGTGGAAAGGCTAAGACCTTTATTGTCTGAGTTGTTACCACATTTGTATTTCATAGGTCATATTTTCACTGGGCCTGGAGCTGGTTAAATGGGCTCATTCTATGAATGCCTGGAATGTAGCAACCTCTTGGGTTTCTCAAAACGTCCTTACCAACCTCTGCTCAGTAATTTTAGTCCCTTTCAAATAGCTACAGCCCCTTCTGCCCCAAGTTTGACATTGTGCTTTTGATGTCCTACTCTTTCTTTTTTTCTTCTCTATTGGGGAGGGGAGGGGGCTTCCAGAAAGATTAATCCCTCTGGGTTCTGATCATGAAGAAGTGAGTTTGAGCCTTGTTGCAAACTCATGCTGATCCTCCCTGCTAGTTAACTCAATTGTGAATGGACACCTGGTTATTCAGGCATAGAAGTCACAGGCAGTCAGATATGAAACTAATGACATCATTCCCCTGTGTGCTATTGACTACAGAATCTTGCCTGCCTTAATCTTGGTGTCCTGATGAGATACTCAGACTCTCATGGACTTCTGACTGTCTTTTCCTATTGTGCTAACAGTGTGTCTCAATTGAGAATAAATCTTGTTTATCCAATGTTTGTTTTATGCTATCTTCTGTCCTAATATCCCTGGGCTTGATCCCCAGGTGGCATAAGTCAATGCAATTCTATTTGACTTCAGAGAAGTTAGTGGTCAAAGTGGTCCTGGACTCAGGGCACAAATGAACAGGAAGAACAGGCCTTCCTGTGTTGTGTTGGCCCCAATCTTAAGCTATCATGGCTACAGTACAGCATAGAAAAAACAAAATGCCTGCTAGGTCCCAGACCCCCTGCCTTCCCCCGTCACCACAACCCAATGCATTGTGACCGGCACATGCAGTGGGAACCAGAGCTCTTATTCTGCACCCTCTGCAGACTCGGATAGTATTGCTGCATCAGCCACCCTTGGGGCAGCTCTTCCCTCCCAGTGACTGGCTCAGGCTCTGCAAAGTCAGGTGGTACCACCATGTCAGCTACACATGGCTTGCATTTTGAAAGTTTACTTCTTAACAACAACAGATAGTCTGATTGCCACCCCCCTCCCCCCAACACCCTCCCCATGGAAGCTGAGACTCTGGAGAGGCTATTGAAGGAGGGCTTATCTCTGGGGGAAGCAACAGGTGAGCATGAGCCTGGCAGAGCTGCAGCAGAGCTCTTCACCCTGTCCCAGGCTAGTACTTCACATGGCCCTGAGGGGCATGTGCTCTGGGGAATATGGAGTGAATGTGTGTTAGAGAGCCTTGGGGACCAGCTGTTTAGGCAGGACAATTTAGCAAGCTCTGGAATGGGGAGACTGTCCAAAGATTCTGAAATCACCTTGATGCTTTCTGCTAGGGCAAGAATAGCAACCTCCCTGCCTTCCACCCCTTTCTCCCCCAACAGTTGAACTATTAAGCCTTCCCTTCAATAGTTTTCTTCCCTAAATTGCCCTATTTGGCACCATCTGGCACCCAGGGGTCCTGGGTGGATTTCCCCCAAAACCACATGGAAGAAGCTTTTCCCTCCACTACTGTGTGATGGGGTCCCTCCCACCCCCCATCATGTCTAGCACCCAGAAGAGCTCAGGCTTCCTTTTGCTGCCACATGCTATTTCAGGCTCTGGGCTGGGCTGGCCTGGGCTGAGCTGATGTCCACTCAAGGCCCTTGGTTTTATGTACCCATGTGAAATCTTTTCAGTTAAGTAGCTAGGTCTATCCCAGGGGAGTTGCTATCTGTGGCTCTGAGTCCTTCCAGTTAAGGTTTAGAGGCTTTTCAGACAGTCCAAGATGAACCCAGGCACCAACTTAATGTGAGGACTAGAACCTCTAAAAACCCACCAGGAAATCAATCCAGCGACATGGACTGGGATGTGCAATGACAATGAACCTTATACTGGGATGGGAATCAGCTGACTCTCTCACAGTCCAATACCTCAAAACACTCTTCATGCAGGGCTTTCTCATACATGAAAACCTGACAGAGCCAGGTTTACCTCATCCATCCTCCTGGTTCCAGCATGGGTGGCTTACAAGTACAAGGGGAAGCTCTCTATCACTATATGCAACTGAGCATAAACTAGAGAAGCCACAAGGATAAAAAAGGTACATTGGCTGCTTACAGATGTTTAAACCCCCCCCCCCCCCCAAAAACACGCAGTTGCTTCAAACTCGCTTTGTGCCCCCCCTGCACAAAGCCCAGCACATGCCCAGAAGAGGCATTGTGTTAGTTGGACCTGGCTCGTCCAATACCTGTATGGACCAGGCACTTTAGTGGGGCTATTTTGGAGGGTTAAGAAGAGGGTTTATGATGATAGGTTCCTGACCCCCACACTGTACTGCATGCAGAGTTCTTGTAATATGGCTCCACCCCATGTAGGGCCTGCACTTAGGTGCACTCAGACTCCCTGGGGAGCATCTCTGTCCTTCCTGCTTCAGGGTGCCTCTCCAGACCCTCCTAGTTTGGAGTATCCATCAATGCCGTGGTGGGAGGAGGTATCAAGTGGGGGCAAAGACACATACCACATCACTAATGGGAACTGGCAGAGCCAGAAGAAGGGGTCCAAGAAGTCCCGACTCCCAGACCCTGCTCTGCCCTTGCTAGGGCTACAAATAGTATCCAAAGACGCTGACACCCAGCCCTCTCTGTTCTAACCATGAGGGCTCCGTTTTGCACCCAGGAGTCGTGGTGTCTAACCATAACCTACAGTGGATTGCGCATAACAATTTGCACCCAGTTCTGTCTGGACTGATGCATCATCTCCTCAGAGGAGTTGTTCCTGCCTCAGACCTAAATCCCTTCTTCAGTTCTACCCTGCAGGGCCTCCACTTAGGTGCACTCAGACTCCCTGGGGAGCATCTCTGTCCTTCCTGCTCCAGGGTGCCTCTCCAGACCCTCCTGGTTTGGAGTATCCATCAATGCCCTGGTGGGAGGAGGTATCAAGTGGGGTTCCCTAGGGGTCTGTCTTAGGTCAGGTATTGTTTAACATCTTTATTGATGATTTGGATGATGGAACTGAGTGCATGTTTAGCAAATTTGCAGGCATCAAGTTGGGTGGAATTGCAGACTCCGGAGGATAAGACTAGCATCCAGAATGACTTGGATAGGCTGGTCTGCAATCAGTCAGATTAAATTCATAAAGGACAAGTACAAAGACCTGCCCTTGGGACAGAGCAATTGCATGTACAAATACAGATGGAGGGATGACTATCTAGATCTAGGCTGTGTGGCAGGGTGGACAAAATGCGGCCCAGGGGCCGGATGCGGCCCGCCAGGCCATTCTATCCGGCACACGGGGCCCCTAAAAATTTTAGAAAATTAATATTTATCTGCCCTGGGCTGCCTGTCATGCAGCTCTCAATGGCTTGCCAAAACTCAGTAAGCGGTCCTCTGCCCAAAATAATTGCCTGCCCCTGTTGTATGGGCACCCCACTTCAAGATGTCGACAAATTAGAGTACAGCAGAGTGAAAAAAATCATTAAAGGTCTGCGATACTTGATTTACAAGGAAGGGCTGGAAAAACTGGGATTATTTAACCTGGATAAAAGAAAATTGAGGAGGAGATTTAATAAAGTTCTTCAAATACCTGAAGGCTGGTTATAAAGAAGATGGAGATAAATAGTTCTCTGTGGCTTCAGAGAACAGGACAAGGTGTAACAGTCTTAAATTGCAGCAAGGGAAATTTAGATTGGATATGAGGAAGAATTTTCTTGCTACGAGGATGGCTAAACAGGCTATTGTGAGAGGTTGTGGAAGCTCCATCCTTGAAAGTTTTTAAAGGGCAGGTTAGACAAACACTTGGCTGGGATGTTTTAGACAGGTGTGACCCTTCTGCCAGTCACTGGATGGCAGAAACAAGGGTCAGTTTCAAATTTACGGCTTTAAGACAAACTTTCTGTTCTGGCTAGAGCCCTACTCATAAGCCTGGGAAAATACATTTTAACAGAATGTTCCAAAGTGAACAAAATTCCCTACTCTCAAACAACATGAAACTAAAGCAGGGTTTATAACAGGGGAAAAGGGACAAATACCAACCTTTAAACCCCCCCCGTATTAAACATTAAATGAAACTTCAAACAGTTAAGAGTCACTATCAAACCAACCCAGGGGAGTTACCACCTATCCCAGTCTGTTGGGAAGGAAGTCTCACCCATGGCTTCTATCCAGGGGCTCTACCACCTAACCCAGCCAAAAGTGGCAGGTGCTAGGTAGGAAGGCTCACTCTGGAAACCCTGCTTCTCTCTGCCATGAAGGGCCACTGTGGTCCGTGGGCTCTAATACCTACAACATCCAAAGCACCAAGTCCTGGGTAAGGAACCCCACACTAGAGTTACCACCATTCCACTACTGAAGACGCTACTCTGTCTCTGGGGGTCTACCACTGCCACTAGGAGGTCACCAGTGCCTTGTTGGGGGTCAGAGGATGTTACTGTACCACTGACACTGGTCCTCTTCAGGTTACCTATGCAACTCCTGTTCTTTTAGTCTTCAACCTGCTCAACAGCAGGCTCAGGGATTTCAGCTCTTTTAGAAACTAGGGGCATCTACACAAGATGCTATGTCACCATAAAGCAAGTACTAAATGACTGTGCGGTAACAACTTATACAGTTAGGCACACATGTAGACATGCCCTCTGAGTATCAGGTTTCCACCTGACCACACCACAGAGGCTTCTACCCACAAGTGTCTTTCCCTTTGTGAAATTGATGATCCACAAAACCATTCAAGGAATAAATGCTGTCTTATGGTTCTCCTGCTCCTGTGCTGGAACTGAGGGCCACCCCACTGCTGACCCCTCAATGACCTTTGCCCAGTTTTCCACACACAACACTTGTGTGCCTACAAACTTCATAATTTTGGAAGAAAGAGTCTGGGGACAAACAGGATCTGATCCACCTGCCCTTTATGTTTGCATACTTCTATCTAAAAGCAGTAAAGACAGGCCTAAGTAGCCCCCCAAACATTCATATTAATGAGGGTATGCAAAGAAAGAATACACAAGTTCCGATAACATACATAGCATAATCAGGACTAGACAGGCATGTTCCTGTCTTGAGCAGCGGGGGTTGGACTAGATGACCTCCTCCCAGCCCTCTTTCTATATGATTCTACATTTCTATCGGAGGATGCAGAGTGGCACTGACTGCCAGGGTCCTCAGAGATAGTCCTTAGTTCCCTGCCAGAGGGGACGAAAAATCAGGGGAAGAACTGGGTTCAGCCACATGTCTAGGACTAAGGCTCCCCAGAAAGAGTATCTCCTAAGACTCTGCCCCCCCCCCTGCTCTGAGCCCCAACAAATTGGTTCTGTGCCTGCCAACTCCATCCCCAAGAGATGGCACATGGAGAGGACTCCTGCATCCCATCACACTGCCACCACCTAAGGAAATACAGTAGGGGCTGGCTGGAGCAGGCCCTGAATTACCTTCCCTCCTGTTCCCTGGGGGTCAATGGACATGGACAGACATAGGTTTTGAAGCATTCTAGGTTCCTTTAAAGTGCTCCAAAAATTGAAGGTGCAGATGCACACTCACAATGAAGTGTTTTAGGAATGGCTGTTCTGCTCCAAAAATGATCCCGGAAAAAAAAGGTGCAACTTTGAAATGCTTCACTGGGAATCACTTCATGTTAATTTGCACCTTCCAGCAAAGCAAAACAAGGACTTGGTTGGTCTTTCCCAAACACACAATGCTTTGCTTCCAAACCCCCATGGTTCCAAAGAGCTGCCTCTGTGAGTCATACTGAACTCAACTGCTATGGGGGGGTGGGTCACAGACCTGCTTGGCACGTGCTAGCCAGGTGCAAAGGCATGTTGCAACTTTGCTTTGTCTGACATCTACCCTGAGGACTCTATGTCTTCTGTTCTGGGACAATATCAAGGATCCTTTTGAAGCATATCACCTGTGTACCAGCTTCCATAATGTCTGTGCAACTTTTCTGCCACATCTGCTTAGTGCTCTACCACTTGCAGATGGGCAGAGGTCATGGACCTCCTTGCCATCTTGAGCAAGGAGGGAACTCAGCAAGTACTCTGAATGGTCCCCCTCCTTTCAAGGCCACAGTCAAATAAGCACGAGGTGTGTTTGGCAACTGTCTATCCTTCTGGATCATGGTGTATGCATGAGAGGTCACCCAGACCTTCAAAGCATATGCCTAAGCAGGAGTTTTGGAGGGGTGGAGGCTGCCCAGACTTTCCATCCCCGCCCCCTTTAGGACACTGAGACAGAATCCAAAGGCCAGACTGAGTCCAGACATTTGGTGCCTTCATAGCTGTATTTGTATAAACATCCAGGAAGTGAATCCAGGCCTCCTGGGTGGCAGACAAGGATTCTACCACTGAACCACAGGGGAGTCCAAGCATAGGCTAAATAAAGCAATAGAGGTAAGCAGTAGAGAAGCTCAAGAGAGTCCAGAGGATGGTCACATGCATGATTAGAGGCCTGGAGACCAAGAAATATGAGGAGAGGCTGAGGAACTTGAGATTGTTCAGCCTGGAAAAGAGAAGACTCAGGTGGGACTTGGTTGCAGCCTATAAGTATATCAGGGGCATACATCAGGGTTTGAAGGAGCATCTATTTACCAAGGCTCCCCAGGGAAGGACAAGAAATAATGGGCACTATCCGATTGAAGATCACTTCAGGCTAGATATGAGGAAAAACTTCTTTACAAGCCAAGTGCCAACTGTTTGGAACAGGCTCCCCCCCTGGAGTACCTGGGGGGCTGCGAACCTCTTCCACTCTGGGCCAGAGTGCCCAAGCTGGTTGGGGGCTGAGGAAGCGGGGAGGTTTGTAGCTGGCTGGGCAATCCAGCCAGGAGGCAGGGGGTTTGCAGCCTCCCCACTCCCTCAGCCCCCAGCCAGCTTGGGCACTCCCCAGCTAGGCACTCCAGCTAGGAAGGGGGATTTGCAGCTGGCTGGGAGTGGTGGCGGTTTGCAGCTGGCCAGGCACGTCAGCTGGAAGCATGGAGGCTGCAAACCCCTCCCGGATGGAGTGTCCAGCCAGCTGCAAACCACCCTGCTCCCTCAGCCCCCAGCCAGCTTCCCACACAGCCCTGCCCCACCCCACAACCCCCAAGCCCTACTTACCTCCAAGAAGAGTGAGCCTGTAGCAGCCTCCGGTAAGTGCAAGCATTGGGCCCCACCCTTCCCCCTCTCCCTTCCCCTCTGGGCAGGGTTGGGGGGTTTCCCCCGCTCCTTTTGCAAACAGCTCTTGCAGGCTGAAACTCAGCCAGCCTGCAGAGCTCTTTGCAAAAGGGGGAAATCCATGGGTTTCTCTGCTAAAAGAGAAAATCCGTGTTTTCTCTGATAAAAATGGGAAATCCATAGTTTTCTCTGTTTTTCCATGGGAAACAGAAAATCCGGATCCCTGCTGATCACCAGAGGCCTTGATATGCTTGCAAGTGATTTATCTAAATGTGGATTCAACTACATCGGATTTAGATGCACCTGAGGGATGATATACATTCATTTGTTCATGTGTGTTATGTACCTCATAGCGCCACTGGATGGTGCTTAGATGCCATGATGGTTTTTACATAGTAGATTCATGTAGTTCAAATTTTCATGCTTTGGGTGGTGCTGTTCTAGACAGAAAATATATCTATTTAATTTAATTTAGCTTTAGTTTAAAAACTCTGAAAGCTTAAATATTTAACCTTAAAATAAATAAATGTATATACATGCTTAAATATTTAATATTTAAATAGTTAGTTTCACTAGTTTAGCTTTAATTTAGCTGTAATTGATATATATATGCAAATAAAGTAAATAAAGTAAATTAAAGCTTTCCTCTCCGTAAAGAATAAATTTTATTTGCTTGCTATTCTGAGCCTGGTTTCCTTTGTCAGGGGAAGGGAAGGTGGGGGGGAAATGCCCATCCCACCATTGTTTGTGGTCAAGGGGCCCTTAACTTTACAATGGTAGCAGTTACCAAGTCGATTGCTCACTAATTGCTTTTTCCCTCTCTCTCTCTCTCTGTCCCAGGGAAGCCCCCCCTGTTATTTCTGTTTAGCCTTCACCACATGGCTAATTACCTTGGGCACTGACTTCTCTTGCTTCCAACTCTATTACCCTTCACTAACAGGCTTTACCACTGTATCCATTTAACTTGAAAGAAGAAAGCCAATGTTAGCCACATGCACAACTGTGTATAAATCAAAGATGCACTCAGTATGTGCTTATATAGCTCCATGCATTGTCCCATAGTGCTGACGGTTAGCACCCTCAAGTCCCACTTCTGGATCAGCCTGCCACTGTGCTAGGCATTAGACGTTCAGAGAACAGACCAGTCCTACAGTGCTGATGTTCTAAGGAGCAGCAGATGGACACACACTTAGGAGATGTCCCCAGAGGAGATGAGATGCTGCTGGTGAAGGTGTTACATGGAGCTGGTGCTGAGACATTTTGTGCAGATCCAGAAGGAAATGAAGAGCTGATTTTACAGAGGACTCCTTTGCTGGCTGAGAGGCAGCATGAGAAAAGGAGGCAGGCGGGAACTGAGCATCAGACAAAAAAGTTCTTGAAAACCCAGCAGGGGATGAGAAAGAGCCACTCATGGCCTACAGGGGGAGGGTAATATGGGGGGCAGTGAGATGCCCATACCCTGCTTCTGCTTCTCACTCCCAAGCTACAGCCCTGCCCCCCCGGCTGATGCCTCGCACTCCCAACCTGCAGTCCCTGGCACTGCCTGTTCCCTGTGCTCCCAACCTAGTCTCTTGCCCTCCCTGATGCTCCTCATTCACAAACCACAGCCCCGCTAGCCCTTCTGGTGTCCCTCACGCCTGACCTGCAGTGCCTTACCTCCACCCCCCCCACCGAGCCCTGCTGGTACCCCCGACTCCTTACCTGCAGCTCCCTGCTCCCCCAGCACTGCAAGCATCTCCTGGCTGGCCCACCCCCGTGTGCAGCTCCCTGCCATCTCTCCTTCCCCCACCCAGCCCGCATACTGTAGGAGCAGGTGCCTCCCTCACCCTGCTGCAGCCCAGTGCCAGGGAAAAAACTTTGATGCTGAGCAGAGCAAAATCCAAAATCCTGGACATTTATTGATACTTTAAAAACACCACCTAGGTGGAGATGTGAGGACCCAAGAAGAGGACATGTCTGGGAAAACCCAGACATATGGTAACCCTAGAGCATAGGATGGGGATGGGCCTCCCAAGGCAGTGAGCCTTGTGAACACAGGAAACAGGTGGCCATTTGCCTGAAGACCCCTATATATCATCCCCTCCAACCTATTACATGGCAGTCACAAAGCACTCAACACTCCATGCATCCTCCAACATACCACAGACAGCAAGGTAACACATTGAAACAAAAATTATTAAAAAACAGATGCTTAGAGGGTCCCAGGGAAAGGACCAGGCCTCAGTGCTCCAGGCAAAATCTCCCACAGCAGGCATGTCTACACATGAGTGACTGGTGCTTCTTGAACCTGGGGGGGAGTGGCACCTGCAGAAGCCACTGACCCTGTCAGGGGGGGCACCAGCCCTACCGACAGCATCAGTGTTGGCCATCGGGGGTGCACATGCACCCCCATGTACCCCCTACCAGTTGCCTATGTCTACACATGATTAATGTAAATAAAACTCCAGAGCTTATTGCTCTGGAGTTTTTTGGGTGCTGCTGCCCACATGTAGATTCTGCCCTAGCTGGCTGAGGCACAGAGTTTCTCAGTGTGGGGCTAGCTAGCTGGCAGGCAGCCCCTGCACTGATGCACCCTGTGCCCAAGACAGTGGGGGTAGCATCCACACATGCGCTGCTGCACATGAAAAAACTCCATAGCAGGGTAGTACTTGTATTTTACAAGATTACCCCGCTGCCAAGTTTTGTGCACCCTAAAAGGGGTGCAGGTGTAGATACCAAAAACACTTACTGCACAGTTAATTAATCAACTGCACAGTAAGTGTCTTGTGTAGACACATCCAGTCTGGGCCAGTGTGACCTGCGTGAACAACTCCTTCCTGGCCTCAAACCTAGTGACTGGTTGACCCTGTGGAGAAGTGCAAGACCCTTCAACCACATCCCTAGGGGTATCTAAGCACTGGTAGCAACTCGTCAAAATCTTAACCTCTCATTATGGTTAACATCCACAGTTCAATCTGTTCAGCTGATCAGGTGGGAAAACTGATGGGAAGAAAAATTAGTGTCTGAGAGCTTTCCAAGGGAGGGGATCCTGGGTGTGATAAAGGGGGCTCTTCCATCTGGAGGAAATAGGAAAGGGGAAAAAGCCTCCCCCAACAGTCTGAGGTCAAAGAGAAGCAAATTTTGGCTAACAGTAAGGCCCCACTTCTATCCAGCTAGGAGTATTCACCGTCAGAAAGCACCATGATGCAACTGGGAAGGAGAGTACCCAGACCAGAGGAGCTAAGGCATTTTAAACTGGGGCAAATAACAGGAAGGAAGGAGGGGGATGAGAAAGGTGGGAGGATCCTCCTTTACTTCTAGATTTCAGAATAATTGGCCACACAGAGGCAGGGGAAATGAAGAGGGAGGCAGGAGCCAGCTATGGGACCCTCATGGGCAGGGTTTGGGCCTGGAGGACTGGGGAGAGCCAAGCTCTCAACATGCTTCTTGTGCAAGGAGGGTAGGGGAGGGAGGGCAGGGGATACCAAGGGGGAGTGTGCCATAAGTGGAAAGTTAGTGGTAATCCTAGGGACATGCCTCTGCCCCGGACACTCAGTGTGAAAAGCTGGTTCCCAGACCTGGACAAAAGGGGACACAATGGGACATGACAAAAGGGCTCCAGGAACAGTGGGACAGGACAAAAGGGCTCCAGGAATCAAGACAACTGAAGCAAACGTGCAACACCCCTCCCCTTTCTCCCACATAGACATAAGAGGAACTGGCCAGACAGGTCTGGCTAGCTCAGGAGCCTGCTATCCCTGCACTAGCCAAAGCCCACCCCCATCCCTGCCTTCTACCCTGGGACAGCACCAGTGCTTGGGTAGATTGGTACCAGATTTAACATCTAGAAATGATAGTTCCTGGCAGAGGCCAGCAGGAGGTACCAGAAATGGAGAAGCAGGTTCTGCTTCCTTGAAACTACAGTCACTGTCTCCTGTTCCCAGGAAGTGGTGACCAACCTGGGGTGATGCCAGGCTAGAACTCCCAGCCTGGCTTCCCAGAAGCTGTTCTAGTAAGTGTGCTTCCCCTGCCCATCCCAAGCCTGGAGATAAGAAATTGCAGGCTCTGGAGCTATACCTGGTGGACAAACTACATAACTCTCAACAATGACAGACCCTAAATCACATTTACATGAAAGACTTACAAAACCAGTCAGAGAACCTGGTTCAACTACATCTGTTTCAGCTAAACTATGTCCATTGAGCTTTAGTTATCACACAATGATTGGACCCCTAAATGAAATTTAACCCCATGCACGTGTATCATGTTATGGGTTGTAACACATTATCGGTTGTAAAGTGTAATATCTATCATGGCCTCAGTACTGCATGGGGCCTAGAGGCTCCAAGTGTCTCTCCTATTATGGCTGCTAGCTTCCAGGGGACCTTGCTGCAAGCCCAGCAAGCCATTCCACTGAACAGCTGTGACTGCACATTCTCTGGGGGCCTTGTTACACCTTATGCTGTAAGTTGCACAAATGTTGATTGGTGTTAGTGCTAGTTTGGAGTTTGGAGTAGTCACACCCTTAGTCTAGATGCCTCCTTTGACTGTTCCCTACCTACACAGCTGTGACTAGTTACTAGAGGCCTGGTGAGCAGAGCTGTAGCTGTGAGTTGTCACTAGGTGGCTGGTGAGCTAGGACAGGCTTCTTCTGGAGGACTTCAAACTTCAGTGGCACATGGTGTGGGGAGTGGCCACACCATAATGAAACCCCATAACTAGTGCATAAAACCACTTTATTTTTCCAACTATTTGAGCTGGCCTAATAAAAGTTATTGGATGTACCCAAAGAGCCTCGTCTGCCTAAAACCACTTTAAGGTGTTAACAGTGGTATAGGTTGTAGCCATGTTAGTTTAAGGATATAGGCAAACAAAGTTCTTTGGGTAAATCTGGTATCTTTTATTAGACCAACTCAAATAGTTAGAAAAATTCTTCTTTGTAAGCTTTCAGGTATAAAATACCCTTCATCAGGCTGAGGAAGAATCTGCAGTTTGTGTGTGTTCTTCCTGGATGGAACGAATAGTAAAGAAGGCAGAGGCTGGTGTGCATGCAAGAAAGCCAGGCAGTGAAGATGTAAATTGAGGAGTCAGTGGGTGAGAGAGAGACTGGGAGATGGGGAATGAAAGTAGCTGGTAAATAGTGGAGAGATACCTGGGGAGTCAGATGTTAAGTAGGTTATATGATGTGTCATAAATCCAGTTTCTATAGCAAACTTCCTATGGCCCAAAACACACCAAATAGATCCAGACCATTCCATGACAAGAAGTGTAAAGCCTGCCAACATATCTCCACCCCCCCCACACACTCATTACACTCCACAACAGAGTCATCAGCATTCCCAGATCTTATAGCTGCACCTCCAGAAATGTAATACATCTCATCCAATGCACCAAACGCCCTGATGGAAAATATGTAGGAGAGACCAAACAACAACTGCGCACCAGAATGAACTGGAAATCTATCAAAGAGGAATACCCAGTTACCTGTGGGGGCACATTTCTCACAAGAAAACTACTCTGTCCAATCCCTCAGTTCTAATCCTCAAAAGGAATTTGCAAAACACTTTTCACAGATGAGCGTATGAACTTCACTTTTCATCAACCTCCTGGAGACAAAAAAATCTTGGACTAAATAAAGAGATTGGATTTATCATAGAATCATAGAAGTACGGTCAGAAGGGACCTTGTAGATCTTCAGGTCCGACCCCCTGCCTGGGCAGGAAGAAAACTGGGCTCAAATGACCCCAGCCAGGTAGGCATCAAGCCGCTTCTTAAAGACCCCCAGGGTAGGAGCCAGCACCACTTCTCTTGGAAGTTGGTTCCAGATCCTAGCTGCCCTAACTGTGAAGTAGTTCTTACAGTTCCTACTCTCCAACAACTTGTGGCCGTTATTCCTTGTTATCCTGGGGGGTGCTAGGGAAAACAAGGTCTCCTCCAAACCCTTCTGGTCCCCCCTAGTGAGTTTATAGACTGTCACCAGGTCCCCCCTCAGCCTTCTCTTGTGAAGGCTAAACAGGTTCAGGTCCCGTAACCTCTTGTTGTAGGGTCTGCCCTGCTGTCCCCGGATCATACAGGTGGCCCTCCTCTGGACCCTCTCAACATTGAAGTGGGGTGCCCAGAACTGGACACAGTACTCCAGCTGCAGCCTGACCAGTGTCGCCTAGAGGGGGAGGATCACCTTCTTGGACCTACTTGAGATGCACGATAAGGTCCGGTTAGCCCTGCCGACTGTGACCTCGCATTGTCGGCCCATGTTCATCTTGGAGTCAATAATGACTCCAGGATTCCTTTCTGCCTCCGTGCTCTCAAGAAGGGAGTTTCCCATCTTATAAGTGTGCTGCTGGTTACTACTGCCCAAGTGCAGCACCCTGCACTTGTCAGTATTGAAATGCATCCATTATAACACATTATAACCTGCCTAACATCTGACTCCCCTGGTTCCTCTCCACTATTTACCAGCTACATTCATTTCCCTCTCCTGCCTCCCCCACAACCTGTCTCTTACCCATTGACTCCTCCACTTACATCTTCACTGACTGGCTTCCCTGCATGCATACCAGCCTCTGGCTTTTTTACTATTCCATCCAGAAAGAGCACACACCAACTGCAGATGCTTCCTCAGGCTGAAAAGAGAAATCTTTCCAACTATTTGAGTTGGTCTAATAAAAGATATCAGATTTACACAAATAACCTCGTCTGCTTAAAGGTGTTAATGTGCAAACAATTTAGGGATTAAGAGCTCCAAGAGCCACTCAGAATTACAAGTTCCTGAGGCAACAAGATGACCGGCATTAGCATGCCATGAGACCCCAGGTACTCTAGGAGGAAGCACAGAAACATGCCTAATGCTGACACAGGCAGGCAAGGTTCTTTGAATAGATGTAATATCTTTTATTAGACCAACTGAGTAGTTGGAAAAAAGTTCTTAGCAAGCTTTCGAGCGCAATCACCCTTCTTTAGGCATAGGGAGTCTCTACTGACATTCTGCCACACTTTTAGCTTCTCTCATTCCTTGGAGTCTCAAAACAGCAGAGACTCCCTATGCCTGAAGAATGGTGATGGACCCAAAAGCTTGCTAAGAACTTTTTTCCAACTACTCAGTTGGTCTAATAAAAGATATTACATCTATTCAAAGAACTTTACCTGCCTATGTCCTTAGACCAACATGGCTACAACCAAAAACCCAGCAATGCTGACACAATAAGCGATTCTACAGCCAAGATTCTGTTCCTGGCATATTTCACCTACCAAGAGATATCTGTAAGGACCGTGTTAAGTGATGAAATAGGATTCAGGACTGTATAAAGGACTAATACAATAACTTGTTCGATGAATGACAGAAAGGCTTTATTTAATCACTGTTAAATGAACCTAAAGCTAAGCAAAGTCCAGTATACTTAGCTGTAAAAGTGCTAGCTTCTCACCAATACAGGCAAGAGGTGGTCTCAGTCAGTCAATTTCTCAAAGCTGGATCTGTTCACCAGATCAGCTTGGTGCAGTAGCAGTTCTTATCAGAATGATTTCTCATTCCTGAAGCTATTAACTGTTTTGTTCCTCTTTTATATCCTTTAGCTCAGCATCTTCAAAGCATTCTTGTAATTGTGTAAATCAAGAGAAAATCCCAAGCAGTAAATGACAGGGAAACCTTGTTAATCAAACTGTTCATTATTGGTTATCAGGAAGTCCCAATTTTGATTTGATTGCCTTCCTCAGTAAAAAGAGGTTATCAATTTCTACTAAGTTGGAACATATCAAGAAATGGATTAACAACCAGGAAAAAAGCATGGTTTTTGAGGAGTCATCCTTGGAAGCTCAAGGGAACAACTTGAGGCAAAACAAGAATAAATCAGGAGACACCTATCAAAGCCCACATGGAGAATGTCTCATCCTACACATAAACACAAGTTAATTGCAAAGAAATATTTACTATACTAATTAATCAAGGATAGACATTTCACACAGTTACACACCAGACAAACAGGAGCCTGCTAAAATCATCATAAATATAGTAAGATAAGCTAGGAGCGATGCCTCATTATTTCTTATCAGAAGGTCCAGCCACAAACTTACTTTCTCTTGCACTATGCAATTGTCATCAATATTTTCTATTTTAACTTTTGTGAGTAGGCTCAGCTCCGCTCGAGTTTCACAGTCAGACTGCCCTTGGGACTTTGCTTTGTATGTGAAAAATGCACACTATTGCATCCCCACAAACTCTCACGTTACAAAACCAGTCCAGGCATTGCTTCTAGAGTGGATGAATACCTGAATCCTTAAACTCTGATGCAGCTTTCCAGTCCCTGCATCCCCTAGCTACACCCCCCATACCTTAGAAAGGTATCTGGCATAGCTACTAGGTAGGAACTCCCCTCTTCAATTGGATTGAGTAGGCGCAAAGTCACATGCAGTGAAGTATTCCATCTTAGGAAACTCTTCTTAAACAAAAGAGCTCAATGGTTTATAGTTCAACGTCGAGAAATATAAAGGGCTTCACCTCGGGATGAACAACCCCCAACACACCTACAGGCTTGGCAGCACCAAGCTGAATAGCATCATGAATGAAAGGGACCTGGGGGTAATAACAGGCCACAGTAGGAATATGAACCAGCAGTGCGATCCTGTAGCCCAGGGGCAGGCAATTATTTTGGGCAGAGGGCCACTTAGAGTTTTGGCAAGCCATCGAAGGCCTCATGATAGGCAGCCAGGGTCAGATAAATATTAATTTTCTAAATTTTGTAGAGACCCCACAGGCTAGACTGAATGGCCTGATGGACCACATCTGGCAAACAGGCCACATTTTGCCCCCCCCTGCTGTAGCCAGGCAAATAATACTCTGGCATGTATCGATCGATGCATCTCTAGCAAAACCAAGGAGGTGATTCTTCTGCTCTACTCAGTAGGCCTGTGTGAAGTGGCTAGTATTCATTTCAGATTAAGATTTGGCCAATTTGGGGGACAGTGATTCGATTCGGTGATTTGAATCACTGTCCCGATTCAATTCGGACAAACCTGATTCAGAGATTCAGTAGCAGCTGAATCTCCGAATCTCCAAATCAGCCAGGCCAGGCCCATCCCCTGCCCAGTCTCCCAGCCCAGCAATGGCTGCCCCACCTGCCCCAGCTCCCAACACTTGGGGAAAAAAAAGCCCCGACTCAGCAGGTGCTGCTGGGCGGGGGGCGATCCCTATGGGTGCCCCGCCTGGGCCAGCTTCAGCCCTTTAAGAAAAAAACAACAACAAAACCCCCCCCAGACTCACCACTCCTGCCAGCGGTGGG